>NC_138554.1:24871924-25176924 GCF_964273705.1 Natrix helvetica | reverse complement strand
TTCACTTTGTTCTACTACTTGTGTTTGCATAATGTTGAATTCCAATATTGCATGGTCACTTGCCCTCAGGGTTCCTGTGGCTTCAACACTTTCTATCATTTCCTCTCTATTAGTGAGAATTAAGTCCAATATGGCTAATCCCCTTGTTCCCTTATCTACTTTTTGGGAAACAAAGTTGTCTGCTAGGTTTGTTAGGAACCTGTTGGATCTTCCACTTGGTGCAGAGTTTGTTTCCCAGTTGATGTCAGGGTAGTTAAAATCCTCCACTACTATTGTGGTGTGCTTCCTACATACCTTAGTTAGCTGATAGCAAAAAGTTCATCTACTTCCTCTGCTTGGTTGGGTGGCCTGTAGTATAGACCTATGGCAATGTTGTTCCCCCCGCTTTAATATTGACCCAAATGCATTCAAGATAGTTCTCATCATTGTTGTGCTCTATTTCTGTATAGATGCAGTTATTTCTTATATATAGTGCAACTCCACCTCGTCTTTTATTTGGTCTATTTCTTTTAAATAATTTAAATCCTTCTAGCTGTATGTTCCATTTGTCAGTTTCATCCCACCAAGTTTCTGTAATGGCAACAGTATCGTATCTGCCCTCTTTTATTTGAATTTCTAATTATTATTAACTAAATCTTCTCATTTTATGGTTAACCCAAGCAATCATTGCAAGTGGCTCACTATTTCATTAATAGCCTATAATGTGTACCATTTTTATGATCTGTTATAATCTGGGGATGGATTAACTCAGTAATGCAGATAAGCCTCTGGTCCATATCAGAGTATGTGTCTACTCTCTCTTGTCTAACTTTTTCTGTCTCGTATGTTTATTAATTGAATTTCCATAGCCTATTTTTTAAAAAAAGGAAAGTCTAGGTCTCACTCTATCAGTCAATATTTCTGTCTCTCTACCTTTACTTGATGGCACCCACAAAACATTTTCAAACGTCCCACAAGCCAGGGGTGGGTTGCAGGCGGTATGCCATGGTACGGTGTACCGGAGCCTGGCCAGAGCACCGGGTACCGTTCCGGTACAGTGCTCCAGAGGGCCCACCCATCCACCCGAGCGCCTTACCTGTCCTTTAAACCCTTCGGCACTTCTGCGCACGCGCATGGCACATACAGCACCTGCGTGACACTCCACCGAGCAGCTGGAGCATCACAGAGGCATGGCTGGAAGATATGATGTATGCGCACGCTGCATGCGTGTACGCATGCACTGCACGCGTTCATGTGGAGGACGCCGGACCTCGTTGCAACCGTACCGGTTGCAACGGGATCCGGAACCCACCATTGCCACAAGCCCACCTACTCCTACTCATATTTAGATGTGTGTGACCATGTGTCCAATATCCACTGTCCCAGTTCAAGGTCTTTCAGAAATCCAGTCTGTCTCTGATTCACTGACAGGGCAAATGGGGAAAATGAAACATGTTACTTTGACATCCTACCTTCTGACCTTTTCAGTGGTTCACTTGGCACTGACCAGACAAAGGGCTTGCTTTTGTTGTGGTACTGGCAGGTATAATTTTGTGTCTCTTCCAACTTCATCCAGCGGGGAGAAAAAATCACCCCCCTTTCCCCTAGCTCTGCAGCTTTGCACTCTATCTGTTCCCCTGATTTCAGAAGAGCAAAAATCAGATCTGGTTCCGTTGCATTGCACTGTATGGAGACATTTGCTTCTGGAACATCGTGTTCTCCATTTATAATCTGGATTGAAGGCTTGGTCAGGCTGGGATCTAGAAAGGGGAAAAGATTCAGTGGAACCTCAGAGACTCTTGTAGACCAGAATCTCCTGTTTCACTCAACCACAAATAACACACACACCCCTCCTCCTTTCAATCTTTTGGCAATAAAAGGATCGTCTTCTCCATTCTGACATACATATTTTTTTTCAAATATTAAATAAGAAAGCCTTTTATTTCTTCCCCATTCTGATATTCTATCCAGGTGTCCAGATATGCCTTATATTACATTCTGTGTCTTTAAAGTGATAGGCTAAACAATTCAGCTTACAGAGAAGAATGGCAACTGTAAAAGCAGAAAATACGTCAAAATGAAACTATAGGTGCCCAGTGCACCCTCTTCTATCCATCAGTCAAAGTAGGGTTGAGGTTAAAGCAGGGTTGGGCAATTAATTTTCCCAGAGGGCTACTTGAGAAACTGGGACTATTGTAGAAGGCTGAGCAAACAGGGCTCTGAAGATGTATAGGCACCCACGTATGAACATCTAAACTTCCTTTTTACAACCCTGTAATCCAGGGGTGGGTTGCTCCTGGCTGGGCTGAATCGGTAGTGGCTTTTTGGCCTGGGTCACAGAACCAGCAGTGAGTCAGGCTAGCCATGCCCCTGAACTGGTTCCCTGGTCCCTGCTGCCGTTGCTGGCATGTTATTTTGTAGTGCGCGCGCATACGCAGTTCACTGTAAATTGTTCTGCGCATGTGAGAAGAGTGAGTTACATTGAACTGCGCATGCAGCCTGCGTCTGATGCACATGAAGCGAACCAGTAGTAAAACCGGGACCAACCCACCTCTTTAATCTCTTAATTACAATCAGGAACATATATACAATTTTAAAAAAAGCAGTTGCCTTCAAAATAAAAGCAATGCAGTTATATGGTGTGCATAGCATATACTGATTTACATTTGATTTTTAATTTCCAGTTGACCTCATGAGGGCCAGACAGGGACAGCCAAAGGGCTAGATGTGGGTTAGGATTACACATAGCTATCTCTGCTATTCCAACTGAAATTTTGTACTTCTAGTAATCTAATTAAGACTGTGATCCACGAATGCATGTTTGACCCAATTAAGGTGGCTTGAGCTGACACCACGTGCTAAGAATGCAAATATTAAAACTAATCAAGCTTCATTTACGGAGAAAATATAATCATCAACTTTAACTGGAGAAAAAACTTTTTGTGTAAACTCAACCATCCAATCGCAGCATTTCCAAGGAGGACTGGGAAAAGTATTCCCTTAAAACCTTGAAAAGCAAACGATTATTCCCAAATTTCATTGCAGGAGAGACCTATGAAATGAATACCTTGACCAAGGTCATCTGGGAAAGAAATGGCAAACTGAAGATGGAGTCAACCCCATCCAGAACCAAAGATGTTAAAGAATGTGGTAAGTTATTAAAATTGTTCAGGTCTTGAAATCTTACACGGGAAAAGACCCTTTTGAGAAAAGACTGGACTGCCATTTGTCAGAAATGTTGTAGGGTCTCCTGCTTGGGTGGGAGGTTGGACTAGATGACCTACAAGGTCCCTTCCAATTCTGTTAATCTGTTTATCTGAAGGGTGAAGTCATTTCTTTATGTATTTCTCTTCTTTTTGTTACAATGTTTTTTTTCTTTTCTATTTTTTCTTTCCTTTTCTAAACTTTCTATTATTTATTTTTTACTTTATTTTTTACTTTGTATTAGTTTTGTGAGTGTGTGTGTGTGTGTGTGTGATTAAAAACTAACGTATATAAAAACAGGGAGCAGCCACTCACCCTGATATTGGTACTTTGTTGGTTGTGAAACATTTGCAAGGAGGGGGGTGCCCTGGCTCAGAGTTTTAATGACGCTGGAACTCCTGGCCAGAAATGGTTTGCCCTTCAGCAGTTTGAGCCCGGCTCCATGAGATGGAGTGAGCTCCTCTCGCTCCATCCCTGACTCCTGTCCACCCAGCAGTTCAAAAGCATGCAATATTGTAAGTAGAAAAATGGATACCACTTTGGTGGTGGTAGTGGTGGTGGTGGTGAAACTTAGCTGCCTTTGTATATGTGTAGAACAGAAACCGCTACTGGATCTAGCTGGATGCGAGGCATCGCAACACAAGGTGAGACCAAGGGAGGAGTCCAGAACAGCCAGCAACTTGAGTACTGCTAGTTAACTGGTGTAAAACTAGTTTGCCCCCCGCAGTGCACCAAGGATAGGTACACAAGCATCAAACAGAATGAGCTAGCAATTTAGGCTGTCAGGACTGCCTTGTGCCTAGCATGTGTAGATTTCTCTGACATTGTGTGCCACATGCTAAATAAATAAATCTGCAAAGAATCCAAGCTCAGGATTCTATTTATGTCAATTTCTCCATTTGGTGGCCTGACGGCAGCCTGCAAAACTGGCAGCAGTCGGACAGTGAGGAGGTTGGGGAGGAACAGGGGCCAGTGCTGAAGGCTGGGGAAAGCTCAGACGAGGGCTCGACCTCAGAGGCAAAGAGGGAGCTAGCAGCGAGGCAGAGGAACAGCTGGAGCCTGTTCCCAGTGTGCGCATGCGCAGAGCTGCCAGAAGACAAGAACAATTAAGAAAGCAGGCTCAACTTAAGAGTAGAGCTACACCTTGGAGATGATTGGCCCCTCCCATAGGAAACAAAAGAGGAGCGAACAGGGAGGGGGCTTTTGCAGGAAACAATACGTTTCAATCAGTCATGTCAAGAGAGAAAAGTTCTGTTTGTAACTATAAGAGACAAGTTTTGTCTTGCCCTCATTTGGAACTAGTTCAGTGGTGGGATACAACCGGTGCACCCCAGTATGGGCGTACCAGTGTCTGCTGGCAGCATCAGGCACTGTTCCAGTATGGTGCTCCGGAGGGTCCACGTCTGCCCGCTCTCCTAACCACTATTTGAGGGGCATTTGCGCATGTAAAAATGGGGCGTACCGGTGCCTGCGCGACGCTCCGCCGAGCAGCTGGAGCGTCATGGCCGGTGGGTACTCATGCGTGCGTTGTGCATGTGCACATGGTGGACGCCTGGCTCGGTTGCAGCGTACCAGTTGCAAGGGGAGCCAGAACCCACCACTGAACTAGTTATTTGGCAACTTGCCAAACAAGATAAGGTTCGTGTTTGATAAACAACCCTCTGAAAGACTGGAGCCTTGTGGGCTGTGAATGAAAGGAATTCACAGTTGTGTAAATAAAAGGGGTTTTGCCGGGACCAAGACTCTGCTTCTTGCTTGTTAAGGAAGCCTGGATCAGAACAGTCCACCTGCATGGCTTAACAGGCTGGGTTTCACACTTCTACTAGAGCAGGGGTGTCCAAACTTGGGAACTTTAAGACTTGTGGACTTCAACTCCCAGAATTCCCCAGCCAGCCATGCTGGCTGGGGAATTCTGGGAGTTGAAGTCCACAAGTCTTAAAGTTCCCAAGTTTGGACACCCCTGCTCTAGTAGAAGTGATGAACCCATGCACATATTATACTGACCCTTTCCTTTTGACTCTAAACATGCTGCTTTTCACACCTACAGTATATGCATAAGGCATATGAAGTTGGCTGTAATTTTTTCACTTTCTCATTCTGATTTTTAAAAAATACTTTCCTCATTAAAGCATCTCATTCTCTAGTTTCCTCAAATGGTCCCCAATTTTACTCATGGTTCTTATTCAGGATATGGGGTTTGGAAGATAGCGGGGATTGGGGGAAGAACTAATTCCTTACCTCTTACTTGAAGCTGCAGAGGGTCACTTAACTTCGAATACATAAAGGGTTTATTTTCAAGCTGATAGCAACAACTGTAGTTTCCTATGTGTTTCATCCTGACTCCCGAGATGGAAAACTCAGCCAAGGAACTGTTTGGTTTTGCCGTTTGGGAAGTTACGAAGTCTGTTGACTTATAGAGGGAGTACTTCAGGCCCCCTTTTGGCCCCTGGCAATAGATCCGGGCATTTGTTTCAAGCATTTGCTGTCCCTTTGGTTCCATATAGATGGCAGGCCCTGTGAACCCGGGGTCTGAAGGCAAGAAAATATTAGATAAAGAGCAAAGGCATTAGAAGCACCAAATGACAAGACTTAAAAGTGGCAAGAACCTACAATTTCCTCCTCTTTTAGATTTATGCAAAATCACTAGTAAGACTGATATACCAGGGATGGGGCGAGGAATCTACTGGATAGGAAAATAAACACAGAGAAATAAGGATCACTAAATAAACAGCTTCCCTGAACTTGAATAAGGCTACACATTCATTGTTAACTTGAAAATAATTTTGGGTTTCCACTGAGCGTCCAATAACAAACTTATCAACTCCATCTAAACGTAATTTCTTAATCCTTTTAGATCATAGAATAATAGAATTGGAAGGTACCTCAGAGGCAGGGGTGAAATGCTACCGGTTCGCACCAGTTCGACTGAACCGGTAGCGTTTTTTTTACTACCGGTTCGGGCAAACCGATAGTTCTGACAATCAGTTGTGTGACAATCTTCTATGCCGCATGATTTATATTCACTAGAAAGTGGAAATCCTGCTTTCTAGCGAATCTAAATTGCGCGGCTCTTCCCCCCCCCCCGCTGTTCTACTTACCTTTGCAGACTCAGAAAAGGCTTCTTAATCCTCCTTTTTCAGCGCTGCGCACTGTGAAGTGAACCGGTAGCAGACTTCAGAGCATTTCACCCCTGCTCCGAGGTCTTCTAGTCTAAACTCCTGCTCGAGCAGGATACCGTATACCATTTTGGATAAATGATTATCCAGTTTCTTTTTGGAAGCCTCCAATGATGGAGCACATCTTCAGAAGGCAAGCTGTTCCATTGGTTGATTCTCACTGTTAGGAAATTTTTCTTCTCCTCAGCCCACTCATTCTTTCTAAGGTTTGTTTAGTCATATGTTCATTGTCTTTATATGACCAAACCACAGATGTCTTTCATAATGATCTCTCATTTGTGCAATCCACATTTTTTTCAGCACTCACCCACTCACTCACTCACTCGTTCATTCATTCAAATTGTATGTCCACCCATTGCACCTAAGTGATTCTGGGCAGCTCACAACAATTAAAAACAGCAATCTAACAAGTTAAAAACCAATATTTGATTATGTGCCATCAAATCATTTTCAGTTCCTAGTGGCCACATATTTCGTGCCACATACCTTGGTCTCTCATCCATGATATTCTAGATTCGTATTCCTTAATGCATCATGCAAACTTAATATATAATATTAATATTTATATATAATAAAAGCATTTTTTCCCGTGCTTTATGCAATCGGTGTAGTATGCATTCTTATAATAGATCTTAGGAAATAATGACTTAGCAGATTTTGTATATATAACAATAGCACTTAGAGTTATATACTGCTTCACAATGCTTTTACATTCTTCTCTAAGCAGTTTACAGAGTCAGCCTCTTGCCCCCAATAATCTGGGTCCTAATTTTACCCACCTCGGGGGGATGGAAGGCTGAGTCCATCTTGAGCCTGGTGAGATTTGATCTGTCAAATTGCAGGCAGCCGGCAGGCAGCAGACGTAGGCTGCAGTATTGCACTCTAACCACTGCACCATTGCAGCTCACAAATATGTATGTCAGAGGTGAGTTGCTACCGGTTTGCACCGATTCAGGCGAATCAGTAGTGAAAATTACGACTCGGTTGCCGAACCAGTAAGGACGGCAGGCTCTCCATGCCCCTGAACCGATTCCCCAGTTGCTGCAGCATCTTTTTTGGCATTTTTAATCTTATTTACAGGCAACTGGACATACGCGGAGCAAATCGCGGAGGCACCGAATTGGCAGTAACCAGCAACAACCCACCCCGATGTATGCATGCATGCATGTAAGTATGTATCTGGAACAAGTTTGTGTAGTAGTTAAAGGATCAGGCTAGAAACTGAGAGACTGCACATTCCAGTCCCTCCTTACTAGGCATGGAACTTATAAGGGATTTTGGGCCAGGAGACTGTGAGCTCTAGTCCCTCCTTAAGCAAACCAAGAGAGGATCTTGACCCAATCACTCAGTCTCAGCCTCAAGAAGGTAATGGCAAATCCCTTGTAAAAATCTTGTCAAGAAAACTGCAGGAACTAGTCCAATCAATCATCAGGAGTCACAAATTAACCCAAGGGCCTTCATTCTACAGCATGAACTACCATACAACACAGGGAAGATCACAATATGATTATTACATTTGTATATTCTCTGATGTTCAAGAGAATAATTGCAACTTAACTGAATCACAGATGCATGAAGAGATGAAGGAAAAAGAAAATTCAAGTGCTAATATTATTTGTGTTCTAAGTACAGAAAATACAAAAACTCTGAGCTCTCTTTTGTGAAGTAACTATGAAGAATAGGAATCCATATCTTACCCGTTATATTGATATATATTTCACTACTGAACTTCGAGTATATATTGTAACTGTACTGCGGGGTGTAGAATTGATAGTCACAAAAGTAGATCCCTCCATCTGGTTCTTGGGCACTGCGAGTGAGGAAGTCAGCCATTTTGGTATTTGAAGTGCGGAATGCTGGTGTTTGTGAAGATCCCTTTTTATAGAGGTTAAATTGTACAGTGGGGTACAATTCCTGTTTGCACTGGATGGCGACTTCTCTTCCTAGGACAATCAGGCCTTTGGGAATCACTGAAATGGAGGGGCTGGGATAAGATTGTTCTGAGAAAGGGAGAAAAAAGATGAAATTTTAATACTGCAATATTTGCAACAACCTGAGTCTTTAAAGTGGCAAGATATTTGCATTTCAGGAGGAAACAAACTTCTACGGTTAGGTCCAAACCCACCTGGGAAGGGAGGCAAAGACTCAAGATAGGAACTCAGCTGATCTAAACTTGTCCCCTTTTTACCTGTGTGGCTCCTGAGATGAATGTAGAAATATTGTCGCAGCTACCAAGTTGCCTTAATGATCCCATCCTGGAGACGTTGATCAGGCAAGTGTTAAATTAGCACCTTCTCAATTTTTTAAAACCCTTTTTCCTCTCAGTGACAGAATGGATGGTGACCAAGGAATGAAACTTGATCAGTGACCACTTGCCCGGTGATTCCCTACTTTTTCAGCAGAAGAAAAGGCAAAAAGAGGATCATGTCTATTTCTCTATATCAGGGGTGTCAACTCTATTTCATTGAGGGCTGCAGGGATGGGCGTGGCCAGCTTGTCAGGAGTGCCTATGGGGCCCAAGCACTCTGCCAGCGAAAATGAGTCCCTGAGCTCCTTTTTCATCTGCAATGGCCTCCTGCAACCCTCTGCCAGTGAAAACGGAGCTCAGGAGAGTCGCAAGCAGCCCTCGTTAGCTCCATTTTTGGCTGTGATGGCCTCCTGCAACCCTATGTCAATGAAAACGGAGCTTGGGAGAGCTGCACACGGTCTTCCCAAGCTCTGTTTTAGCTGGCAGAGGCACCACAGACTGGTCTTTTACTGTTTCCAGGGTGGCCCCAGGGGTCAGATCTAAGCACTCATGGGCTGGATCCAGCCCACAGGCCTTGAGTTTAACACCCTGCTCTATATAGTTCTTGGTGACGTGAGACTTATCTCATCTTAGATAATGCTGCCCCTTGTAACTAACTATGGCAAAATCATTCCTCAACAATGGCCAATACCTATTTGTCTCCATGATATTGACTTCAGCTCATCCCCAGTTGATGAGAGCTACAAGTCACCTATTGCAATACTAAAGTGATGGTTTCCCCCCGATTCTGATCCCAGCTATGGACAGGCGGTGAAGAAGTAAAGTCAGTTTGGCTTTGCTTATTTTTATGTTATTTTTTAACAAATTTATGTAGCCCCCCAACTTACACATGGGTGACTTAGATGGCTTGCAAAAATTAATCTTTGCCTTCAAATGATAGGGAACAAGAGCAGTAGGGTAGATTAGACAGCAGCAACAGGATAGCAAATTCATGCCAGTACAATTTCCTGCTGGCTTCAAGACAGGTGGATATAACACATACCCTTAAACTTGCAGGAATGAACAAATCCATGCAAATTTATGTTTTTCTTCCTTCACTTTGTAGGGATGAGGGCAGGGGAAGGACAGATATAGCAGCAGCCACATTTAAGAACGCTTCTTATTTAATATGTGGATACACAGAAAGCAGAGGCGTTTGCACTGATAATGTTACCTAGTTTGCACTGGTGGGTTTCAATTTTTTTTAGAACCTCTTCTGTAGGTGAGACCTGCTTTGTGGGAGTGGCTTGCCGGCCATGTGACCAGGTGGGAGTGGCTTGGCAGTCATGTGACTGGGTGGGCATGGCCAATTTGTAAAATGTGGTGAAACTCACTTAACAGTGCTCTTGCTTAGCAACCAAAATGTTAGCTCAGAAACTCTGGCATTTGAAGCATGCAAGTCTTAAAACTGTCAAATTGCAAGACCCTTGTATCCCTAACCCTTTAGAAAAAAAAACCCAGGGGTGTTCAAACTTGACAGCTTTAAGACTTGTGGACTTCAACTCCCAGAATTCCTCCTCTCGCTCTTCATCTTGATGATGGGCGGATGGGCGGGGGGAGGGAGCTGGAACCAGTTTTAAATGGGACTGTAGATTTATGGAACCTCTTCTATAGAAGAGGAACCCACCCCTGCTAGTTTGGTAATGAAGTGTCTGCAAGAAAATAACCAAACTCAGAGAGCACCAAGGACCTCACAGTTTAACCTTAAGCTACAAATATTCTCATCTATTGATAATTCTGTGTTGCTTTAATAGCACGAAAACATGCCTTTCGTACATTGCCCTGCCTTGATCCTGAAATTTAGAAGGCATTATTTCTACTCTCCCATGGAGATATTGGGGTGGTTGGAAAAATGAGGAACAAACACTTGACCTGCTGAGCTTGGCTGAACAAGAAGCTCCAGTCTGGGATGATCTATCGAGAGCTTGGCAGGAAACAGCCTTGGGGAGAAAATGGCAATTTCCATTCCTCCTGCATTTTGGGGGAATGCAGACTTTGGTTTCCATTTATAGGTGTAGGAAATACAGGTGGTCCTTGACTTCTGAAACACAATTGAACCCAAATTTCTGTTGCTAAGTGAGACATTTGATAGGTGAGTTTTGCTCCGTTTTAAGACCTTTCTTTCCACAGTCGTTAAGTAAACCACTGCAGTTGTTAAGTTAGTACTGTGGTTGTTAATTGAACCTGGTTGACTTTGCTTGTCAGAAGATCACAAAAGGGGATCCCATGATCCCTGGAACACTGTGATTGTCATAAATATGAGTAAGTTGCCAAGCCTCTGAATTTTGACCATGAGGATAAAGCAGTGGTCATAAGTGTGAAAAGCGGTCATAAGTCACTTTTTTCAATTCTGTTGTAACGTCAGATGGTCACTAAACAAACTGTTGTAAATTGAGGTCTACTTGTAGCTAGGTTAGTCTCATGGATGAAAGCAGCACGGAAAAGGACTTACTTCGCACAAAGATAAAAACTGGATCGCTATGGAAAGACCAACTTTGATATATATAATATATACATCCGTATTTTCCCTGATGTGATTCCTGGGCATTGGAAATATGATATTCAACCTCGGTATAAGCTTCACGTAAGAATACATTATAATTTTGTTTCTTTATATAGAAAGTGGATTTCTCTTTTGTGTTCCCATCCTTCTTACAACTGATGCTTATATTCTCTCCCACAGCAACCACGTTACTGGGATTCACCGAGATGGAAGGTTTGGGATATTGTCCTGGATAAGAGGAGAAGATGAAAGAGTTGTAATATGGATAACCTGAAAGCAGTTGTTTGTGTAAGAGATTGGTAGGTTGTACTTTCAGCCAACAAACAATATTTAATGTGGTATATGAGGGCTATATATGAAATTGTGCTAAACCTGAAACAGCAGCAACATTTTCCTTGCTCAGTGACTCACACTCACATGAATGGAGAGGGTGTGTGTGTGTGTGTGTGTGTGTGTGTGTGTGAGAGAGAGAGAGAGAGAGAGAATGGCTGCACTAATGCAAGATACTGTAGTTGTCTGAAAAGAAAAATAATTTGGGCCCTTCTGGTTCCAGGAGCTGATCCCAATGGATTGAGGGATTCCCCCCACCCCATCCTTTGGAAGGGATACCATCTTCCACCTTGGTTTGGTGAACAAGGGCAGAGTTATTACACGAGAAGACATAAACTTCCAAGAGAGACACACGTGAGACTTTTAAAAAAATTGATGAGAGAGGAAATATTCAAGAAGGCAAGAGATGAACCATTACAATGCAAGGGAAATAATAGGTGCTTTTGAAGCAGGTTCCTAGGAGAGTGAGAGACCTACAGAAACAATATCAATTATTGACTGTGAGGCTGATTAAATGTAATGTGAACTACAGATGGCTGATACCTGAGAGAATACAAGTCAATTGGAATGACAAAAGATACAGACTGGATTCAATAGACAAAGCAATGGAATTTTATGATCACCATTTTAGCACAAATGAGGGACAGGAAGTGGGAGGAAAAATAGAATATAAAAGTCAAGAAGAATTAACAACAGAAGAAAAACTTTAGAAGAGGAGCATAAAAGCCTTGAATCAGAGCTACAAAAAGAACTGCAAAAAGTAAATGTAAATGTAAAAAATCAAATGGAAATAATTAAATATAAATTAAGTATAATGGAGAAACAAGAATCAGCACAATGAATTGAAAGAGCAAAACAAAATTTCTTTGAAAACGCGAATGAGCCAGGAAGATGGCTAGCATATAAGTTGAAAAAGGAGAAAGAGAAGAACCTGGTAACTAAACTACAAGATGAGAAGAGAACATTACAGTATCAAAATGAAAGTAAAAAGAAAATAATCCAGGAGTTCTATAGGAAGCTCTATGACCAAGTAAAAATTTCAGAGGAAAAAGATAATGCAATATTGAAAAAAGCCCAATTGCCAAAAGTTCCTGAAATGGTGAAGATTAAATGAAAGAATAATGTTGGTGGAACTAGTAGAGGTGATTAAAAGAGAAAAGAATAACAAAACACCAGGACCAGATGGATTACCAGTAGAAGTTTATAAAAATCTAAAAGATACATTAAGCTTACCAATGTTAAAGGTGTATAATGAAGTATTGTTAGAAACTAAGATACCACATAGATGGATGGAAGCAAACATTACCTTAATTCTGAAAGAGGACTCAGATAAAGAATTACAGGCCAATATCCTTATTAAATGCAGATTATAAATTATTTGTTTCAATAATAGTTGAAAGGCTCAAGAGATTTTTGAACAAGTTTATACACTCAGATAAAAATGGCTTTCTAACAAAAAGGCAAATTAAAAATGTGAGAATTATCTTAGACACTTTGGAGTATTATAAACACATTCCGAAAAACAATTGGTGTTGATGGTTCTAGACGCCGAGAGAGCATTTGATAATGTAAACTACTAATTCATGATGCAACAATTAAAATGTATGGACTTTGGAGAAAAATTTATAAATATGATCAAGACAATATACTGTATTTTTCAGAGTATAAGACGCACCCTTTCCCCCCAAAAAAGAGGGAGAAAATCTGGGTGCATCTTATACACTGAATACAGCATTTTGGCCTCCTGAAACCCTGCCCCCTTCACAAAAATGGACGTGCAGAGGGTTTGGGAGGCCTGCAAGGTGCAAAAACTTTTTAAAAAATTTACCTCTTCAAAATCTTGGTGCGTCATATACACTAGTGCGTCTTATACTCCGAAAAATATGGTATACCGCTCAAAGAGCAAAAGTGATTGTGAATGGGGATATGACAGAGAAGTTTTATATAAAAAAAGACAATAGACAAGGAAGTCCATTGTCACCACTATTACCTAAATTGACATTGGAAGTGTTAATTGGAAACATTAGGCAGGATCCAGAAATAAAAGGGATGGAAATAAAAAAAAAAGAAAAATATAAGTTACAAATATTTGCAGATGACCTGGTATTCATCTTAGAAGAAACATTAGAAATCGGCCCCAAACTAATAAGAAAAATAGAAGAATATGGAGAAGTTGCAGGACTGAAAATAAATGAATAAAAAACCAAAATAATAGTAAAAAATTTTACAGAAAAATGAACTGACAAAGAAAATAGATCTTCTGATAGTAAAGATGGTGAAATATTTAGGAATTTACTTAACAGCATGATGCACAACAATTAAGATAACTACATAAAGTTAATGCAACAAATTAAATTGGATCTGAAGAAATGGAAGACCTTACAACTATCAATGGTAGGAAGAATAGCTACTATAAAAATGAATATATTGCCAAAGCTACTCCTTTTATTTCAAACAATTCTGATAAAATTAGAGAAAAAATACTTTGAGGAACTTAATAAAATAATTTTGAAATATATCTGGCAAGGGAAAAGAGCAAGAATAAGATTGAAAATGCTACAGGAGTCTTAAAGCAATGGTGGGTTACCGGACAGGGAGTTACTGGACAGGGAGCTGTATTACCAGGCATCGGTACTTACGTGAGTGGAAGAATGGATAAACCTAAGGCATGGAAGATTACTGTTGCTGGAGGGACATGATTTACAATTACGTTGGCTTGCCTTTTTGTGGTATGGGAAAAAAAAACACAGTACATGGATATTTTCAAAGACACTATGTGAGGAATGCCCTATTCTTAGTATGGGAAAAAGTTAAAATAAAAAATTACAGGAAAATACCAGTCTGGCTCTCCATGATGGAAGTATTGATATATCCAAATATTGTCAATTTGGGGGAAAAAAATGTAACTTTTAAATGAGGAAGGAGAACTTAAAACCAGGCAGGAATTGCAAAACCAAGGGGTGGATTCAGCATAGTGGCCACACCTGCAAATACAATCTAGATATGAAAAAGATGCCAAGACGTGGAATAACCAAGACAAAAAGAACCAACAGCACTCGATCGGATACCATTAGGGACAGATGAAAAACTAATAAAGAAACGATATAGTTACTTATTAAGCATTAAAATGGAAGATGAACAAGTGAAAGAAACAATGATAGTATGGGCAAATGTTTTGGGCTATACTATAGAACTAGACAAATGGCAAAAACTTTGAGATAGGAACTATAAAATGACAATGGCCACCTCATATAAGGAAACCTATACAAGATGTTCTATAGGTGGCATTTACCACCAGCAAGGCTAGCAAAGATGTCTAAAAATATGTCTGCCAAATATTTGAAATGTAATCAGGCTCCAGGTACTTATTATCATATGTGGTGGACATGTGTGAAGGCAAAAAAATTCTGGAGGAAAATACATACGTGGTTAGAAAAGATAATTAAGCAATATATAGATCTAAAGCCAGAAATATTCTTGTTAAGCATACTACCAGAAAGCTACAATAAAGGGGGTACATATTTAATACTTCATGTGTTGACAGCAGCGAGAATTGTATTTACACAATATTGGAAAAAAGATGAAAATATAATTCAGAAAACATTAGACTGTGCAGAAATGGATAGACTGACATTAAAAATAAAAGATAAAGCAGATATAGAATATTGCTCAACATGAGATACGTTTTACCAGTGGTAAGATATAAGAGGAGGAAATTAGAAGAAGAAAGATTATTATTGTATCTAATTAAAAAATGAGTTAGTATGACTATGAATATAAATAAATTAATATAATGATTTTTGTTATTATAATTATGATTTTTACCGTTACTATTATTGTGAGAACATTTGTTATTTCTCCATATATAGCTAAAATATAAAATATTAAAAAAAAAAGAAAAATGGGTTTGCTTTGGGGAGACCATGATATGTAATTCTCATTTTACATCCATCCAATAGTTCTGTGTCTAATGAGACTCACCTTCAGCCGTCCATCTATGCTGAGTCAGCCACCATCCTGGAAAAAAAATGATTCCATTAGTGTCAAAATACCTGACCAGTAGAAATTGACACTGGATCTTTGACCTTGGCCCCATGTCGCCATCCCTACTGCTCCCGTCTTCTGTTTACTAACAATACCAACCCAGGAACAGATTGAAAATGAGCCTCATGCTGGGATTTTTGTAGGCAGCAGAACTTCTGGCTTCCCAGGTCTTTTGACTTGTCCTGTCCTGCCACTCAGAGGAACAGATTGGTGCTGAAATACCGCAGGAATTATGGAAAAGATCTTGTCCTGCACACCCCCGAAAGCAGCTTAATTCAGTCAAAAGTGTCCTTGTTCTGCCTGATGAGTCTCTAAACTTCCAGTTGTGAAAGAAAAGAAAGAAAGAAAATAGAGGAAGTGACAGCAATCTATGGGTGTGTTGAAATGAAGGAACTGAAGTATTGTTTGCAGGAGACCCAGAGTTTTAAGGCTCTGAGATGTTCTCTTTGAAGTGGGGGGACAAGGAAACACCCCCCCTCAAGGTCCAGAAGGGCATTATCAAGTTTTTCTCACATTGCCTAGCAGATGGAAAAAATAGACCTAGAATCATAGAGTTGGAAGGGACCTTGAAGGTCTTCTAGTCCAACACCCGAAATAGGACCATCCCGTACATCCCGTACAAGTGGATATCAAATCTTTTCTTAAAAACCTCCAGTGATGGAGTACACACAACTCCAGGAGACAAGCTGTTCCATTGATTGATTGTCATTTTCGGGAAATTTGTCTTTAGTTCCAGGTTAGATTTCTCTTTGATCAGCTTCCACTCATTGCTTTTTTGCTCTCCCCTCAGGTGCTTTGGAGAATAAGTTGATCCAATCTTCTCTATGAAAATCCCTCAGGTGCTAGAAAACACGTATCATGTCGCCTCTGCCTTCTCTAGCCTTCTCTTCGATAGACTAAACACACCTAGTTCCCTTAGGCATTCATCATATAACTTAGCCCCCAGACCCCTTATCATCTTTGTTGCTTTTCTCTGTACTCTTTTTAGGGCCTCGGCATCTATTTGTATCTTGGTGGCCAGAGCTAGACCCAGTATTCCAATTGTGGCTTCACTAGTGCAGTAAAAATACCATGAGCAAGAGCACTTAGACTTATTTACCGCTTCACAGTGCTTTACAGCCCTCTCTAAGTGGTTTACAGAGTTAGCATATTGCCCCCCAACAATCTGGGTTCTCATTTTACCAGTCTAGGAAGGATGGAAGGCTGAGTCAACCTTGAGCCAGTCAGGATTGAACTCTTGACAGTGGGCAGAGTCAGCCTGTAATACTGCATTCTAACCACTGTGCCACCACGGCTCATAGAGGAAGTGACATGGAGTCACTTTTGCAGTGCGTGATCTTGATAGTATCCCTCTGTTAATGCAGCCCAGGATGGCATTGGCTTTTTTGGCAGCTGCAGCATACTGCTGGCTTATATTTAAGAGGTTGTCTACTAGGCTAGGGCCCCAAGATCCCTCTTACAGCTGTTGAGCCAGGTACCACTTATTCTATACCTCTGAGTTTGGTTGGTGCGATGGAAGTAGGATTGGGGGAATTTTGTATTGTAAAATCAACTTCCAATCCACTTCTCTCTCTCAGTTTGCATGTATCCAAGGGACTGTCTTCTCCCAGTTGTTTCCACTTGTCCCATTTGGTCAGACGGGTTGGACATGTTGCAGGTCCTATCAGCCAAGAAATGTTAACTGGTGGGGACCAGGAGACGTGCCTTCTCTGCCATATTCCCTGCCCTCTAGAATATTTTCCCTTCTGCTATTTGGATGACCCTGTTTGCCTTCCATAAGACTATGAAGACTTGGTTGCTTTGCCCAGGATTGGGGCCCAGAGTGTGTTAAGAGCCCTGTTTATGGATTGAATTAACATCCATATTAATGACACTACTTGGTGCCATTTTTAAAAAATAATAATAATTAATTTAATCCAATTTTTATATTGCCTATCACACTTGCACACACCTGGAGAATTTGCAAATAAAACAGTAAAATGATATAAGAGCTATAGTTAAAAATAAGTGTGCTACACAAAAATGCATTTTGTATCGTTCTGTTTTTATGTTTTATGATGTCCCTTGTTGAGATAGGTGGCTGTAGAAATCAAATGAATCCATGAAGGAATAAATACTAAAATGAAGTGATCTGCACATAGGAAAGAAGCAGTAAGAAGGTACAGGAACAATATTTTTGGGAGAGCAGCTATCGTGACAGCTAGGTCCACATTACACAGAATTAATATAATGTGGATCTGACATAGTCTATGACCACAATATTCTGTTGTGAAGGAGGACAGCAGCAACTTTAAAGGTTGGGACAGAATGATGTACCAGTGGTGGGGATGCTGGTGGTTGAACAACCAGTTCCCTGAATGTGTGCTTTGCATGCATGGATGCTTTGCGTGAACATGCAGTGCTGAAAATGGAACATTTGGAAGCTCAGCTGCTTACCTTCCCAGTCAGCAAGAGTAAGTAAAACAGCTGGGAGGGGGGGGGGGATCAGATATGCTGCACGATTGAGATGAGCTAGAAAGCAGGAAATAAAGGAAAGGATAGAGCAGGGGCAGATGGGCTGCCTAACTAATTGTTGGAGCTACCGGTTCACCCAAACTGATCCAAACTTGTAGAATCCCACCCCTGGATGTACCCTAGACTGGAAATGCGAAAAGTAGTATCTCTCCAAAGGATACCTTGGCACAAACTATTTTCACTCTTTTTATTACTTTGTAAACTACCACTGTATTCCAGCAGGTGACGCCATCCAACTGATTTCAAATCATTTTGAAAAGTTTAAATTGGATCAGATTTAAGTAGGACTTGAAAGGAAAATAGTTCTACTTTGTGCAGAATATGGTCTCTCCTGTTCCTGACAGAAATATCTATCTTTTCCTGCCTCTTGGAAATATCTACCTCCAGTTTATTTGCATGCAAATCCCTGCCCCCATTAAGAGTACTTTCTTATTGGGGGGGGGGGGGGGTTTCCACATTACTCCACACGCATTCCTGAGTTGGTTGAAAAAGTATTTAACTCTTATAGCCCCTCTGTTGATACCTCAGCCGGTACCTTTAGTGCACCTCAACAGTGAGAGTAATGAGTATGCTGTCTTTCCAGATCTAATGGGGCATAGTTTCAGGGCTGCCATTGGCAGATCCTCTGCCTTTCTTTGTCCAATGAATGCAAGTTGCTTTCCATAAGGATGGCATGACAGTGAAGGGTTGGAGAATGGATTATGGCTCGCTTCAGCATGTCTTCTGTCAGCTATCACAAACAGAAAGACACACATTACAAGTGCGACACTTTCATTGTTGTATTGTCCATGTCCTGATAGTAGCCAGAAACCAGGTGAGTAATTAACCTTGAGACTTGAAGTCAAAAAGTTTGTGACTTGACTTGTGACATGAATTGTAGGGACCTGCTACAGGAGAAGAGACAGAGGTGGTGCCAAAGGAGCTGTGACAGACCAGATTTAGAATAGAATAACAGAGTTGGAAGGGACCTTGGAGATCTTCTAGTCCAACTCCTTGCTTAGGCAGGAAACCCTACACCACTTCAGACAAATGGTTATCTAATCTCTTCTTTAAAACTTCCAGGGTTGGAGCATTCACAACTTAGGGAGGCAAGTTGTTCCACTGATTAATTGTTCTGCCAAGAAATTTCTCCTTGGTTCTAAGTTGCTTCTCTCCTTGATTAGTTTCCACCCATTGCTTCTTGCCCTCGGGTGCTTTGGAGAATAGCTTTGCTCCCTCTTCTTTGAAAGAGATATAGAATTCCATGAGCTGGAATGTCAAGCCGGGGGTTTGAAACCAGGGCCAGGGATATGTGTGAGAGGAACCCTGCTCTGGACACTATAGGAGTTGTGTCCAAGAATGGGGAAAGGCTTAGAAGGAGCTCTTAGAGAATCCCCAGGTACCAAAAAACCCCCACAATTGTTTAGCTGCTTCCGTTTTCTCTCAGTGCTGACCAATTTAGCTCAGCCTTTTGCAGCTGCTGGCCAATGTGGTTTTTGGCTGGGCGCCTTGCCAGCATCTGGCACCCTATGATCTGAAACAGATATCCCTCCCCCTCTTGGGGGGAGGGTTTCACTATATCCTAGAACAGTTTAGGGGTTTGATTGCCTGCTGTCAGCGGTATCTGCCTCTTCAATCTCTGCCTCAGAACGCAGATGGAACCACAATTGTCAACTCTTCAAGTAGGTCAGATCAAGAAACAGGCACCACCAAAACTGTAGTAATATGGTTTATATAACAGAATCTTGAATCCCTGACAGAGTTTCTCTTTCCTCCCTTTTCCTCCCAGGAAAGTCAAGACAGGACAATCTTGAGTTTCTTCCTCACCCCTTCCTCTCATTCGCAACCAAGCTACTATTTTTGTAATAGCTGTGGATATTTTTTTCAAGGCTTTGGTATTTTAATAGTATTTTACCAGTTTTTATTGGTTGAAGAACAGTCTTGTCCACACTGTTATAGTATCCAGTATCCAGCATATAGTATTATAGTATCCAGCATACTATAATAAGGTAAGGGTAAAGGTTCCCCTCGCACATATGTGCTAGTCATTCCTGACTCTAGGGGATGGTGCTCATCTCCGTTTCAAAGCCAAAGAGCCAGCGTTGCCCAAAACGTCTCCGTGGTCATGTGGCCAGCATAACTAAATGCTGAAGGCGCACAGAACGCTGTTACCTTCCCACCAAAGGTGGTTCCTATTTTTCTACTTGCTTTCAAACTGCTAGGTTGGCAGAAGCTGGGACAAGGAACGGGAGCTCACTCCGATATGCGGCAATAGGGATTTGAGCCATCAAACTGCTGACCTTTCTGATCAACAAGCTCAGCATCTTAGCCACTGAGCCACCGCAACCCTCTAACATACTATAATATGTTAATATTATAGTATGTTAGATATTATAGAGCCCCCGCGTCCTTCTAACATACTATAATAAATGACAGCAATTTGCTAAATGGATGATATCATATGATAGGGTATTAATGTTATCTTCAGTTCTCTTGGTGTTCTACAGAGCAGGGATGGGTTCCGGCAAGCACTACTGCCGGTTTGCTCATGCACGCACATGCGCAATGCAATTAAAATTATTCTGCGCACAGAACTTAAAAACAAGATGGCAGCGCCTACAGCGGTGTCCGGAGAACCAGTTCAGGGGCATGGCAGGCCTGGGTCGCTGCCTGGTCCGAATCAAATCGGTAGGAACTCATCACTGCAGGAGAGGTAGAACATTTTGCTGTTGTTTATAATATGCAGCAACAAAGAGAAGGGAAACCCACACCTGTCCATGCGTGTTACGGTAAATGTTCTCCCTTCCCTTCCCTGGAACAATGAAAGAGCAATCAAAGCAGTTACATGTATTTCCTGTATCAAAGAAAAGTACACGAAGAAGCAAGGCAGGGATTGCCATCTGCTCTTAATGCCTGCCTGTCTCTTCACCACTTCTGATGGTGCTCTTTACTAACAAAATGGTAACAAAATGTAGTGCAAGGGCTGAAATCCTATTCTAGACATGAAACACTTAAAAAAAACACTCCAAATACAGTAAAAGATATTGAATATAATAAAACAGTACATAGTAAAAATTATACAATAACTATAAAAGTAACTGTGTACTGTACTGAAGAGAGAATATCTCTGTGTATGTGCAGAGAGATGCAAATCTATAAAAACCAGTGAAGAAGTAGTTCTTGAAAGAGTTTTGATAGGGAAAACAAAATCATGATTAAAGATTAACTTATTCTTCTTCCATGGATGCCTTGCTTACTGGAAAGGTTGTGCTTGAGATAATATGCCGGTAATAATTGGATGATGAATGGAAGATGATGGAGAGATCGCTACGGTTGAAGTTGTACTTTTAGGAAAACTATTGTTATTGCTCAGATACCAACCAATCAACTGAGATTTGAGCAATAACAGTTGATATCCAGTGATGTGCAGTCAGGTGAGGCAAGTGAGGCACAGCCTCACCACTCATCATGAAAAGAAAAAAAATATAAAAGGAAAAAGGCGAGAGCTGAGGTCAGGCTGAGCTAGTTACTGCCTCACCGTGGATGACTCTGCTTAACTGTTAAAAAAAGCCTCTTAAAAAGCACCCTCTACTATGAGGCAGGAGAACTGCATGCGTACTACAGCATGGCTCTTTGCCTGGCTTCCTGCCTCCTCCTGTGGTCTCCTCAGTGCTCGCTTGTGCTCTCCCTCCCCAAGTGTAGTTTGATTGCAGGCAGAGCCACGTTGCGGGGCAGATGTGTGTGCTACAGCATGGCTCTTTGCCTGGCTTCCTGCCTCCTCCTGTGGTCTCCTCACTGGTGCTCTCCCTCCCCAAGTGTAGTGACTTCCTCTCCAGGCCCCCATTCATTTCTCTCTCTCTCACACACAGCTGGATAAAACTATATAAAAATCTAGCCCAGCTTCACTGATTACAAGTTTGAAAAGGCAACGTGGCTCCACCTGCAATCAAACTACACTTGGGGAGGGAGAGCACAAGCGAGCACTGAGGAGACCACAGAAGGAGGCAGGAAGCCAGGCAAAGAGCCATGCTGTAGTACACACACTTTCCCCCAGCCTCTTTCTTTTGGAAGGCTCAGATCGGCTCCCCTCCGGCTTCTCTGCCTCTCCTCTCACCCCAGCCTGCCAGCAGGAGGTGGTGGGTGGGCTTTATTGTGTTCCAGGCATTTCCCACCCAGACAGCAGGCTGCATTTGCAATGGTGGAGGTGTTTGGGGAAGACAGCAGGGGAATGGGGGGGATGGCAGAGGAGCTGCTTTCAAGCCACTGGAAAAGATATCCAATCCAACTTTTGTGTGTTGGGGGGGTTTGTTTGAGAGTGAGTGAGAGAGGGAAGTGGGTAGGAGAGATAGTCCAATCCAACTTCTGGGTGTGTGTGTCCGTGTGTTTGAGAGAGGGGGAGGAAGGGAGAGAGGGAGGAAGGAGGAGAAGGGAGAAGAAAAAGAAAAAGAAAGAAGGAGCAAAGGAGAAAAACAAATGCTGTCGCTTTAAATCGGAACTGAGCATGCCTGGCTGTGGAATTCTGGGAGTTGAAGTCCACAAGTCTAAAAACATTTGAAACCCAGCACTGTGTCAGTGCCTCACCAGTCATAAACCTCACCGCACGTCACTGTTGATATCATTATAAGAGGCAAGGATCTTTCAATGCTTTTTCAAAACAGAGACCAAATTAGACCTTTCCCAAAGCGAGTTTGGGTTTCAAAGGGAGTTGAACATTTCCATTCTCCAAAATACAAGAGAGACTAAAGTAGCTATTCTCACTCTAAAGCTGATTCCTACAATATTCACAAACCAAAACAATTGCGCAGCCAAACTCAGCAGGCACTGTGTGAGTGTGTACACTTTAACAATTAATATACCCCTTGTGATAAGACCAAGAACTGTATAGGTTAGCAGACCACGTGGTTCTCCTTTTTTGCCTCTTCTTCTGCAAAGAAAGGAATCTGGGCAAGATTTAAGTGGCCTTCAGTTCTTAACTATCATCAATTCTGTCTCATTGACAGCAAATGGATTTAAAAATTTTTTTGATTCTAATGAGCTCCAACTACCTGATTGATGAGTTTTGAAACAATTGCAGTCGTGTGTGTGTGTGTGTGTGTGTGTGTGTGTGTGTGTAGGTTTAAGACAAGAGGGAGGTTGTAATAATATAATTGAAGCCCTTTTCTACATTCTACTCATGTTCAATGAAAGTAAAAAGGGGCTGGCTTAGATCATCTGAAGATTGCAACAGCTGTCTTGATACCTTTTTTTTTAAAACAAAATTTTATTGGTTTTTAAAACAAAATATTCAAGGAAAGGGGTAATGGATGAAGTACAAATTTTGACAGTTACATTATGCAGGAAATGGCCCTCCCCCCATTCTCATAACTTTCATTTACTAATACATTAGTTTGTTATTACTAAGTACTATTTTGTCAGCAATAAACGTTTATCTTAAGATAATTTCAATCATTTTATATCACACAGATTTTCAAGTACATTTTTGTGATCTGAGTTTTCTCAATGTTGCTACCTTGATCCTCCCATCAGAAGTCAAATATACAAAGAAGAAAGTGGCTTAGTTTCTTATTGCCAGTGCTCAAGAATCAGATGGAGGGATCTATTTTTGTAACTTGCTCAATGTTTCTACTATTCCTTAATGGTACTACATCTATATGGGGGGAAGTAAGCAGTGGGATATCACAAGGTTCCGTCTTGGGCCCAGTACTCTTCAATATCTTCATAAATGACTTTGATTAGGGAACAGAAGGGAGACTCATCAAATTTTCAGATGACACTAAGCTGGCAGGAATAGTCAATATCCCAGAAGACAAGCTCAGGATCCAAAAAGATCTTTTTTTTTTTAATTGGAAAAGTTTTATTCAAACATATTTTCCCCCTTTAAGCCCCCCACCATACAGTATAAATCCCATACAGATACTATACCCCTCCCCTCCCCCCAGCCCCCCCTAAAGAAAGGAAATTCAAATATTATACCAATTATTTTACCCCCTCCCCTCCCCCTGTCTAAAAGTAGATTACTCATACACATATTGTACCCCCTCTCTTCCCAACAATCACAATATAAATTTCTCTTGGAATAATAATAACCCATCAATCCCTTCTTCTAAACTAATTTAACATATATAAATCATAATATAAATTTCTCTTAAAATAATATTTCATTAATCCCATCTTCTAGTATATTTATACCAGTGGTGGGTTCCTACCGGTTCGCACCGGATCGCGCGAACCGGTTGAAGACCGAACCCGGAAGTAACCGGACCCGGAAGTAACCGGGAACCGGCACCGGTCCTGTCACTTTATCCCCCTTGCCATCCCAACGGAGCTCGCTCGCTCCCCCGCCCGTCCGCACTAAGCTAGCTAGCCCAGCTAGCCGCTCATTGATTGGCTGGAGTTCAGCCAATCAGTGAGCGGGCTGGAGGCGACCCGTTTAAAAGCGGGTCGTCCTCCATTTCAAAACTCCCTTCTCTTCGCTGGGAGCTTGCTGCTTCCCTCAGGTAAGCAACTAAGCACGAGGGGGGGCGGCGGGAGGCTTGCTTCGCCGAGGAAACGCCTCTGGGCCTTTCCGAGACGAAGCGCCATGCTCGCGTGGGCGATGCGGCCGGCGGGAGACTTGCTTCGCCGAGGAAAGGCCTCTGGGCCTTTCCGAGACGAAGCGCCGTGCTCTCGTGGGCGGCACAGCCGCCCGGAGCTTTGCATCGTCTCGGAAAGGCCTTTGGGCCTTTCCGATACGAAGCACCGGGCTGGCGTGGGTGGCAAGCCTCCGCGAGGCTAAGCCAAAAGCCCCCCCCACCCCTCTCCAGCCCTAAGCAGTCTTAAACATTCTTACCTGTCCTCCTGCCTCTCTGCCTGTCTGCTGCCTGTTGCATCGGAGAGCTGCTGATTCTGCCTGCTGGTAAGTAACCTGGCTTTTTTTCTTTTATTTTTTAAATGTATTTTAAAATAATATTTTATTTATTGTGCATAGAATTTTTAAAAATAATTTTACTTAAAAGTATTGAGTGTAGAAAATTTTAAAATGGTTTACTTCAATTTATTGTGTGTGGATTCTTTTTTTAAAATTGTCTTAGACTACTTAAAAAAAGATTCTATCCAAAATAAATTAAAATAAACCATTTTAAAATATTCTATACTCAATACTTTAAAATGTATTGTGCATATAATTGTTTTAAATTGTTTAATTGTAGTATGGAATATTTTTAATGGTTTCATTTTAAATTATTGTGTGTGAAATAGTTTGAAATGGTTACAGTATAAATTATTGCTGGTGGAATAATGGTTACAGTTGGTACAATACCTTAAAATAGTTATAGTATAAATTATTGCTGGTGGAATACTTAACAATGGTTTTTAAGGATTTTTTTTTATTTATAGAATATCTTTTTTAAATTATTGTTTGGGAATTTTTATGTTTTAATTGTTTATAAAATATATTTACTACAAGAAATGTTATTCCTTTTTGCAAATGTTTTATTTGTGATGCAATATGTTGCTTTTAAGTGTACAGGTTGGTGTATGGTATGTGTCTCAAGGTGGCTTCTTTTCTATGGGCAGGCCAGGTTGGTGCAAGGCAGCTTTGCCAGATTTTGTGTGTTTCTGTGTGATACCTGGTTGTTTATGTAATTGTGATGTGGTTGCTGGTTCTGTGAGCTTCCTGGCACTGTCCTTTATAATTTCCCACAATGCCTTGATGGTTTTGATTCCAGTGGCTTTGTCTTTCCTGTCCTTAGGGTTAGGGGGGAAAAAACACTGGTTTCATTTGCAGTCTTTGGGGGGGGGACAAAAAGGAGAAAGAGGGAGGAGGTGGGAGAAAGTGGGATCCTTGCTGCTTTCTGAGCTTGGTGGTTTTTTTTCAGACATTTCACTACCAAACTAGGTAACATCATCAGTGCTAGATGGGGTTGTGGGGAAAGGAGGAGGAGGAGAAGTCGAAGGACAAAAAGGAAAAAGATAAGGAGGGAGAGGACTGTGGGGTCCTTTGGTGTTCTCTGAACTTGGTGGTTTTTAATTATTTTTAGGGAATTTTTATTTATTTATTGTTTATAGAAAGTTTATTACAAGAAATGTTATTCCTTCTTGCAAATGTTTTATTTGTGATGCAATATGTTGCTTTTAAGTGTACAGGTTGGTGTATGGTATGTGTCTCAAGGTGGCTTCTTTTCTATGGGCAGGCCAGGTTGGTGCAAGGCAGCTTTGCCAGATTTTGTGTGTTTCTGTGTGATACCTGGTTGTTTATGTAATTGTGATGTGGTTGCTGGTTCTGTGAGCTTCCTGGCACTGTCCTTTATAATTTCCCACAATGCCTTGATGGTTTTGATTCCAGTGGCTTTGTCTTTCCTGTTCTTAGGGTTAGGGAAAAAAACTGGTTTCATCTGCAGTCTTTTGGGGGGAAATTGTTTGTGTGTGTGTGTGTGTGTGTGTTTTCCTGGCACTGTCATAGTTTGTGTTTGTGGGTATGTAATGTCCCGCAGTTATCTACACATTAATAATGATCAAGTGCTAATAATATTTCCTTATACATTTTAGTGACCTTTCCTTTCATAATTGGTGTTTTCTTTCATACTTTTAGATTTCTAATTGCTGTTTTTGTTAGTTAGCAATTGATAAAACAAATTCCACGTGAAAAAGTATTCAAAGCCTTCTTGGTTTTAATTGTCAATTTATTCATTCTTGCACATTCTAATATTTATTCATTTTCATATCTTTGTTTTTTCCACTGTTGTGCAAACACAATTCCAACAGCTGTTAACATGTGTAAAATTAAATATGTATTTATTCCCTTTGAAATACAAGTAGTAAGTAGTAAGCTACTTACCTTCTGTAAGTAGCTCTTTTATTGTTTTGTGTACTTATTTTAATCTTATTTAAGTAGTAAGTGCACAAAATAATAAATTTCCTTTTTTATATCTTCTTTTTGTAGATCATTCATTGGGGCAAAAAATTCAGTGACATTGTCTTGGCCACTCCCATCCGGTCACATGACTGCCAAGCCACTCCCACCCGGTCACATGGCCGGCAAGCCACTCCCACCCAGTCACATGGCCAGCAAGCCACTCCCACCAGGTCACATGGCTGGCAAGCCACTCCCACAAAGGAGGCCACACCCACAGAGTAGGTTCCAAAAAATTTTGAAACCCACCACTGATTTATACATATATATTACCCCACCCTCCACCCTAACCCACCCCCACCTCCCACTCAACCCCCCCCTGACTTCCACTATACACCACTCTAATGATTCCAAGCATCCCATGTATTATTTACTCTAATCAACTATCAGTCTAAACAATCTTAGCTAAAGGCTACATAATACCTCCTAGTCTGATACTTATTCTGTATATAATCAATCCATTTTGCCCATTCTTGTGTATAATTCTCCTGCTTCTGATCTTTTAAAAAAGCTGAAATTTTTGCCATTTCGGCGAACCCCGCCACTTTCTGAGTCCATTGACCAATTGTCGGTAAAAAATCTTTCTTCCAATGTTGCGCAATCAGCAGCCTAGCTGCTGTGACCATATACAGAACCAATTTTGTTTCCCCTTTAGTAAGATCCTTAGCTATGCCCAGTAGAAACATTTGCGGAGTAAATTGTATTCTTTTTTTCAGTACATTTTGCATGACCCACCATATTTTTATCCAAAAAGCCTTAACCTTATTGCAGGTCCACCATACATGAAAAAAGGTAGCATCTAGGCACCCGCATCTCCAACATTTTGGTTGAATATTTGGGTACATGCATGATAATTTTTTAGGATCTAAATACCACCTGTAAAACATTTTATAAAAATTCTCCCTTAAATTCTGTGACTGTGTAAATTTAACATTCTGAACCCATATTCTTTCCCATGTTTCCAACATAACAACTTCACCAAAATTCTGAGCCCATTTAATCATACAATCCTTAATCAATTCACTTTCTGAATCTCTTTCTAACAGTACATTATATATTCTTTTAACTTGTTTTGGGCCAGTCTCTTTTATCTGCTTAATCAGATCCACTTCTTTGTCCATAAAACCGACCCTTCGATCTTCTTCCCATCTCTTCTGTAGCTGTATATAATGTAACCAATTTAAAACAATTCCTTCTTCCAACAGTTGTTCCAAAGTTTTTAACTTCCATTCATCCCCATCAGCGATAAGCACATCTTTGTATAAACAACCCCCGAGTGACTTAATATTCATAATCCCCATGGTGTCTGCAAGATCCAACCAAAGCGGTATTTTATAATCCCAATTGGGCCGGTGCTTCTTCCATACTCTCATCAGGGCACTTCGGAGAACGTGATTGTTGAACACTTTATCCACCCTATCTTCATAAAAAAGATATGCATGCCATCCCAGAACAAGATCATGGCCTTCTATATTCAGCAAATCCATTTTTGTTTTCCCAAACCAATCTGCTACATGCGTTAGTACCGCAGCTTCATAGTACAATCGAAGGTTTGGGAGTCTGAGGCCGCCTCTTTCACGAGTATCTTGCATAATCTTCATCTTTACTCTCGGTTTTTTCTCCTTCCAAACAAATTTATTTAATGTTGCTTGCCAATTTAACAAAGTTTTATCTGTTTTAAGCACCGGTATCATCTGGAATAAAAAGATAAATCTAGGTAGAATGTTCATTTTAATTGCTGAGATCCTTCCAAGCAAAGACAATTGTAGCTTTTTCCATACTTCAAGGTCTTTCTGGATCTTTTGCCACAACACTTCATAATTATTTGAGAAAAGTTTTGTGTTCGATTCTGCAACTTGTATTCCTAAATACTTGACCTTGGAGACTATTTCAAAGCCTGCTAAGCTTTCAAATCTCTTTCTTTGAGACTCTGTCATGTTTTTAACCATCATTTTCGTTTTGTTTTGATTTAGTCTAAACCCAGACACCATGCCAAATTCTACTATAATATTTTTCATCTGGATTATTGATTTCAAAGGGTGTGAAAGGGTAACAACCAGATCGTCGGCAAATGCTCTAGTTCTATATTCCTTTTGCCTAATAGTTATGCCATCTAAGGATTCTGAGTCCCGAATTGCGTTCAACAAGACTTCCAAAGTTAAGATAAATAACAATGGAGATAATGGGCAACCTTGTCTTGTACCTTTTTGTATCTCGATCCAAAAAGATCTTGACAGACTTGAACAATGGGCCCTATCCAACAACATGAAATTTAAGGTGGAGAAAAGCAAGGTTTTAAACCTGGACAGGAAAAACCAAGGGTACAAGTATAGATTAGGCAAATCCTGGCTCAAAAACAGTAACTGTGGGAGGGACCTTGGAGTCCTAGTGAATGATCACTTAAATATGAGTCAACAGTGTGTGGCAACAGCCAAAAAAAGAGGTAATATAATCTTTGATTGTATAAACAAAACCACAGAATCAAAATCATGTGAAGTATTAGTACCGCTTTATAAAGCTTTAGTAAGACCTCACCTGGAATAGTGTATTGAGTTTTTGTCACTATATTTCAAAAAAGATGTTGAGGCTTTGGGGGGGGGAGTGCAAAGAAGAGCAACTAAGATGATTAAAGAACTGAAGACTAAAACATATGAAGAACAGTTGCAGGATTTGGGTTTGGCTAGTCTAAGAAAAGAAGGACTAGGGATGGCAGTATTTGAGAGGTTGCCACTAAGGGCTGTCAATTTATTTTCCAAAGCACCACAGGCTAGGACAAGAAAAAAGAAATGGATGGAAACTAATCACATAGAGAAGCAACCAGGAATTAAGGATAAAAAATCCTAACAGTGAGTACAAGTAACCAGAGGAACAGCTTGTCTTCAGAAATTGTGGGTGCTTCATCACTAGCGGTTTTTAAGAAGACTGGACAATCATTTGTCTGAAATGGTATAGGGCAGCGTTGGCAAACCTTTTTTGGCCCTGCTGCCATAAGGAGGGGAATGCAGGGGGGTCGTGCGTGGGTGTGCTCACCCATAATACAATGCATGACCCCCAGTGTGCATGCATGCATGAGGTGCCCCCCCATTTTTGCATGCTTTTTTTGCTCTCCCCAGGCTCCAGAGGCTTTATAGGAGCCTGGGGAGGGTGAAAACAGCCTTCCCCGCCCCCCCGGAGGCCCTCCGGGGGCTTCAGGGACCTTCAGGAGGTTTGGCCTGAAGCCTCCGGAGGACTAAAAACGACCCTACGAGCAAACCATTCTAGTTTGCTCGTAGGGCCCTTTATAGTCCTCCGAAGGCTTCAGGCAAGCCGCCTGAAGGTCTCTGAAGTCTCCGGAGGGCTTAAATCGACCCTACGAGCAAACTGGAAGTCCGTTCCCGAACTTCCGCTTTTTGGCAAAACCATGACCTTAGTGAATCTGGCTCCTCCATTGATTCTGCTTGTCAGAAGGTGGCAAAAGGGGATCACATCACTCAATCAGAATAGAGCTGGAAGAGACCTTGGAGGTCTTCTAGCCCAGCCCCCTGCTCAAGCAGGAGACCCTATAGCTGGGATGGCGAACCTGTGGCACGTGTGTCACAGGTGGCATGCAGAGCCATTTGTCAGGGCACTCAACAATCATGTTACTAACTTAACTGCAGTGATTCACTTAATAACAGTGGCAAGAAACGTCATAAATGGGGCAAAACTCACATTTATTACTTAGCAACAGAATTTCTAGGCTGAAACTGTGGTTGTAAATTGAGGAGTACCTGTATTAAAAAAGACTACATGGGGTCCTTGACATATGATCATGACGGAGCCTGCCCATTATAGTCATAAGTGATAAAGGTTTCAAAATGGGCTGACTCCATTTTACAACTTTTTTTGCGATGACTGCTAAGAACTTCGTCATCAATGGTTCACTAAGGGCATGGTTTTGCCAAAACCTGGAAATGCTGGATTTTGGCAAAACTGACATAAAACACAATCACGTGGCTGGGGGATACAGAGCCATAAAAGCGGCCATATTGCCAAGCAGCCAAAATTCAGCCACATGACTGTGGCTTTACATTTGGCATCTATAATTACACATCAGTGGGGAAATAAAAGTAAGCCATTCTTGCTTGTATTCATCTCAGGAGTCGTCCTCCCGCCCCAAGATCTTATGACATATATGGCTGAAAACCTGTATTTTTGACCACTGATGTATATAAGCAAGGTTCAGAGGTCTGCCTAGGATTGGTTGACTGTTGGGTTTCCCGTGGCTGGTGATTCAAAATAGCATAGGAGACTTCATCCAGATGTTCTTCAGCATCAGAGCACTAGAAAGAAGAAAGGCTTAGAAGGCATACTTTCCTTACGTGTTGCAATACAAGCACATGAGGGGATGTAATGGTGGATGGGAATGAGCTTGCAAGGGGAAGAGATGCTGCCTAGGGAACGAGCAGATAAAAGGAGGGGGAGCCTGCAGATGAACAATGGGCCGAGAAAGAAGCTTAGAAAGGATCCATGCTAACTTCTCAGGTGGTTAAAAGAGACAGTGGGTGCTTTGTACTGAGATTTGCATGGCTGATTGCAGCCTCCCAAGTACTAAACGCCCTCTGAAAGCACAAATCTCCTGCCATCTCATTTTACCACCTGAGGAGTTATGGCAGATAGCAATAGCAATAGCACTTAGACTTAAATACAGCTTCACAGTACTTTACAGCCCTCTCTAAGTGGTTTACAGAGTCAGCATATTTTCCCCAACAATTTGGGTCCTCATTTTCCCCGCCTCAGAAGGATGGAAATCTGAGTCAAACTTGACTTCTCCAAATCCTTTCTAAGATCCTTTCTTTTCCTGTTGTTCAACTTCAGGCTGCTCACACTTTTACCTGATCATCCCCTGGACAGGAGTGGGAGTCTCTCAAAATAAAATAATTCAACTCCGCAGGCTTGCAAAATTTATGTCAGCCCTTTGAGGTGGACCAGTCTAGAAAACCAAAGTTATGAATACTACTACTACTACTTTTATTATAAGGTTACAATAACAGAATCGTGTAAGTCTCATTTGAGATGCCCCTGCCATCTTTGTGAAAACTAGGAAGGGTCAAATCTGAGACGTTTTCTCAAATTAGTCTTCTACCTTGGATTCAAGTTTCATTTATCTAACCACTTAGTTGTGGCTTTTCCTATTGTTCCTTGAGGTTATTCCTACCTCCCATTACATGCAGTGGTTCTTCAGCTATTCATAATCTACTCTCTACTAGAGGCAGAAGTTTGTAAATGTAAAAATCTTTGCCGTCTCTTAGTTCAACAATCTGTTCTGGCTACTTGTTTGCTAAAATCTCCGATCACTTCTTTTGACTTTTGTTCTCAGGTATCACCAAAAGGAGCACATGCTCTTTCATTCTCCTTCTAACAGAATGAAAGCACCTGATTTTACTTGCCTCTATCATATATTTCTTGTAAATAAATCTTCTTTCCGTTATCGTTTTAAAAACTCACTCCATTAATCAATGTTCAGGCAGTTCCTGTTCTTAAGAAGCTTTACATGCTTCTACACAATGCTTCTACTTCCAACTTTGAAGAGACCTAGTGAGCTCCCATTTTTTCATGGAATGGATTGATTTTAGCCTCAGAGAAATCGAACCAATTTTCTGGTTGCTCACTGGCACAGGACTGAACCTACACAGAATCCCCATTTTCCCCAGTGAAATAGTTTGCATGAGATAAAGAGAATTAATTCAGCCTCCAACAAGAATGGTCAGATCTACTCTTCTGTTAATTGAGTGGGTCATTTCTGGAGTTAGAGGATTCATATGTGCCAGTATGTCTACCCATTCACTCTCATGATGCCATTATGAATTTAATGCCACTGGTTTCATTATGTGGGGTGGTTGCTTAAATTCTAAATCACATATGCCCAACTATTTAAAAGCTTTTATGTGTCATTCTTCAAGCCAGACTCCCTAAAGCAAGACAAAAAGTAAATGGTTTAATAGTTAATGTTGAATGTTATCATCTTTTTTTCTTTTTACAATCCTGTAATTCCTTTTATCGGGCTGGAGTAAGAGTAACTGAATGGAGCTGAGCACTTACTGGCCAGATGCCCTTCCTGACGCCTATGTTGAGTTAGCAGTAGATATTTTCTCTTTGCACTCTGATAGAGGAACATCTGTCAATGCCTAGTATTGAACTCTCAACCTTCTGAGTGTCTTTATCTCTAGGCCATGTTGCTGCTTTTGTTGAATGTTATCAATTAATTAGAGTTAATTAATTACTCCCTATGCAACAATGGTCTCCTTAGATCAAATGAAAACTGACAATTTCAGAGGTAACTTTGGAAGAGGACTTGTCTATTCTAACATCTGTATCTGATGAAATAATTTGGACAAGAAAGGCAGAGTTATGAAAAAAAAAATCTTACCGGATTCATTGCTGGGTTTTGTTCATTGGTTTTGGAACCTGTGAATCAAAGACAGCCATGACATTTTTTGCCTAATTTGAATTTGATTAAAATAATAGCAGCTGATGCTTTCCAAAATATTCTACTCTTAAAATTCCTGTATGAATAAGTGTCTATCAGATGATTATACTAGAAAGGTTTTGTGCCAAGGTGGCCCCACTCTACCATTGTTAAGAGTCATGAAGACCTGAGCCTTTGGCATCATCACATTTGCCACAACTCTTTTATTTTTATCTTTTACTGATTTTATTCTTATTTCTTTCATTATTTTCAACCATTCAGAGTTGCTGAGAGTTGAATGGCATACAACTTTAATTTTTTTTTAAAAAAATATTCATTGCTTAAAAACCTACTGCAGTTTTTAAAATACAGCTGTTAAGATTTTCATATTATTCCAGTTTGAAAAGCTGGACTTTTCATATGAAATTTGCAGTTAAAACAAGTTCTACACATTTCCACTTTAGGTTTTTGCACTCCAAATTTGCAATTGATTTGATCTCGGAGGGGGTGCCGGACCTTGCAGGGATAACGGAGACCTGGCTGGGCCACGAGGGGGGTCTACCCCTCGTGGAAATGTGCCCACCGGGATACCGTGCATTCCATCAGCCGCGGGCCCTGGGTAGGGGTGGTGGGGTAGCGGTGATTATAAGGGAGGGTCTGGAGCCGAGAGAGTTCACTGTGCCACAGATATCCGGGTGTGAGTCTCTGTGCGTGAAGTGGGGCCAAGGGGGACAGTTGGGCTTGCTGATTGTATACTTGGCTCCTCGCTATGCATCAGCGGCCCTGCCAGAGCTCCTCGAGATGATCGCAGAGATGGCAGTTGAGACCCCCAAGCTACTGGTTATGGGGGATTTCAACCTGCCGTCGACAGGGGAATCATCCAAGGCGGCTCGGGAGTTCATGGCTTCCATGACAGCCATGGACCTGACCCAAATAATTCAGGGCCCCACACACGAGGGAGGCCACACGCTGGACCTTGTTTTTGTCTCTGGCCAGTGGAAGAGTGATCTGGGAATAGGGGATTTAGTCATTACACCCCTGTCATGGTCAGATCACTCACTTCTCCGGCTCGACTTCCCAGGCGCTAACCCCCATCGCAGGGAGGCGGAACCAGAATGTCCTAGATGGTTCCGCCCCAGGCGCCTGATGGATCCTGATAGGTTCCAGATGGAGCTTGGGCCACTTCCTGTAGCCCTGACCCGCTCCCGGATGGAGGACCTGGTGGCATGGAATAGTGTGGCTACCGGGGCCTTGGACCGGGTTGCGCCTTTGCGGCCTCTCCTGCGGCAGCAAGCCACTCTGGCCCCTTGGTTTACCGAGGAGCTAAGGGTGATGAAGCGCCACAAGAGACGCCTAGAGAGCAGATGGAGATCTTCACGCTCCGAATTGGACCGAACATAGGTAAGAGCCTATTTACGGACCTACCTTGTGGCATTAAGAGTGGCCAAGCGCCAATACTGTGCCGCTCTTATTGCATCTGCAGATAACCGCCCTGCCGCCCTGTTTCGGGTGACCCGCTCCCTCGTTTCGCAGAGGCCGCGGGAAGCCCCCTTGCAGGGTAGAGCAGAGGAATTTGGGGAATATCTGCAGGACAAAATCGCTCAAATCCGAAGCGAGTGGGTCCCCCCCAGTAGTCCAGAGGGGACATCGGTGGCGAGTCTTGAGGGACCATTCTGGGAGGAGTTTGACTCTGTTGCTGCCGATGATATGGACAGGTTACGTGGGCGACTGCGAGCCACTACATGTTTACTGGACCCGTGTCCCTCCTGGCTTATACTGGCATCCTGGGAGGTTACACGAGGCTGGCTACAGGAGCTAGTCAATGCTTCCTTGAGAGAGGGGTCCTTGCCGGCCGCCTTGAAAGAGGCGGTGGTGAGGCCCCTACTCAAGAAGCTTTCCCTGGATCCAGCTATGTTAACCAACTATCATCCTGTCTCCAACCTTTGCTTTTTGGCAAAGGTTGTAGAGAGTGTGGTGGCACAACAGTTCCCACGTCACCTGGAAGAAATTGATTATCTAGACCCGCGCCAGTCCGGTTTCCGGTCCGGTCACAGCACGGAGACGGCCTTGGTCGCGTTGGTGGATGATCTCTGGAGGGCCAGGGATGGGGGTTGTTCCTCCATCCTGGTCCTTTTAGATCTCTCAGCTGCTTTCGATACCATTGACCATGGTATCCTATTGCGTCATCTGGAGGGGCTGGGGGTGAGGGGCACCATCTTGCGGTGGTTCTCCTCCTACCTCTCCGGCCGGACGCAATACGTGTTGGCAGGGGAGCAGAGGTCGACCCCGAGGCCACTCACTTGCGGGGTGCCACAGGGGTCGGTCCTCTCGCCCCTCCTGTTCAACACGTATATGAAGCCGCTGGGTGAGATCATTCGTGGTTTTGGGGTTGAGTACCATCTGTACGCTGATGATACTCAGCTGTACGTCTCCACCCCGAACCACCCCAACGAGGCCGTCGAAGTGATGTCCCGGTGCCTGGAGGCCGTACGGGTCTGGATGGGAAGCAACAGACTCAGGCTCAACCCCACTAAGACAGAATGGCTGTGGCTACCGGCACCCCGGTTCAACCAGTGAGTTCCATCACTGGCCATCGGGGGCGAACAACTGGCCCGTGGAGTGGGCGCGCAATTTGGGCGTCCTCCTGGATGCCCAGCTGTCGATGGATGACCATGTGACAGCCGTGGCAAGGGGGGCGTTCCACCAGGTTCGCCTGGTGCACCAGTTGCGTCCCCTATTGGACCGGGACGCCCTTCACACAGTCACACACGCGCTGGTGACGTCCCGTCTGGACTATTGCAATGCTCTCTACATGGGGCTTCCCTTGAGATGCACCCGAAGGCTGCAGCTGGTCCAGAATGCGGCCGCGCGGGCAATCATGGGAGGTACTAGGTACTCCCATATAACACCTCTCCTGTGCGGGCTGCACTGGCTGCCTGTGGCTTTTCGGGTGCATTTCAAGGTGCTGACTATCATCTTCAAAGCACTCCATGGCACAGGACCTAGCTATCTGTGGGATCGCATCCTACCCCACACATCCCTGCGACCAATCCGCTCTCACAGAGAGGGACTCCTCCGGGTGCTGTCCACTAGGCAATGCCAGCGGGCGACGCCCAGGAGTAGGGCCTTCTCTGTGATGGGCCCGACCCTCTGGAATAACCTCCCCCCTGACATCAGAACAACCACTGATCTCCGCTCCTTCTGCAAGAAACTTAAGACCCACCTGTTCCACTTAGCTGGCCTGGCCTAACCGTAGTTTTAATCTTCAATCCTCTGGCCGGTATTTTAAATTTTCGTGGTAGATTTTTTAGGCTGTTTTTAAATTTTTAATTCTATTGTACAGGCTTTGTATTTAATTTATTTTTAAGGGGTATTTAATATTTTCTACTATGTATGTGGTTTTTTAGTTGTCTGTACACCGCCCCGAGTCCCTTCGGGGAGAGGGGGCGGTCTATAAATTCAATAAAATAAATAAAATAAAATAAATTTCCTGTCTGGTTAGATTTGCTTGTGACACTTTGTTAACATTAGACATTAGATTATGTCTGTGTTGATTTAAAAGGTTGAAATTTTATCTTGTGCTTCTGATTTATTGCTCAGTTTTCTTAATTTTGCATTTTTGTTTTATCAGATGGCTTCCTTTGCTTTTCAGTGTTTGGTGTAAACCATTGTAAACAATTTTAAAAACATGTTCATCTGTTGAATTGTAATGGCTATAATGCATTTCTTCATTTTTTAAAGCCAGACTATGTTCAGTTTTTTTTTTTTTACTTAATTCAAGGAGTATATTAAGGAGATGTATAAGCTTTCCCCTTGGATTATAAAAGAAAATCTTCCTGGGCCAATTACCATGGTTTCCAGATTTTATCGCCTATTGCTAGCAAGCTTGAAGCTTCTTTTTTAAATCACCAGGTCCTGAGAGCTCAGAAGGCAAAGAAGATGACAGCATGTGCAGACAATGGCGCTGAGGCCATCTTTAAGGAGTTCGAGGATGTCTTCGGCACCAGTCTGGGTAAGTATGTGGGGACTCCAATTTCCTTTAGTTTGGACCCCAACATAGCCCCAATAAGGCTAAAACCCAGGAGAGTAACATTTGCTCTCCGCCCCAAAATTGACAGGGAAATTAACAAGCTCGTAGGCCAGGGAATCCTAGAGCCAGTCGATCACATACGCTGGGAGACCCCTATAATGACACCTGTCAAATCTGACGGGTCTGTCTGCATCTGCATGGACTACAAGTGCACAATAAATAAAGCGCTACAACAAAGTGCCTTTATTGTACAGCACCTCCTTCATTCATTAGGCCCCGGAAAATTGTTTGCTTAATTGGACATGGCACAGGCATACCAACAATTGCCTATAGATGGCTCTATGGCAGAAGCCCAAACCATTGTGATGCACAGGCGTGCATTCAAATGTCACCGCCTGCAATTCAGAGTTAGTATTGCCCCTGGACTGTTCCAAAGCATCATGGAACGGCTTTTGCAGGGGATTCCAGGAGTCTTCCCCTATTTCGACGACATCTTAGTATCGACTGCAAACGAGGCACAACTTTTAAAACATGTACAAACAGTTTTGGCTCGAATTTGAGACATAGGCCTCCGTCTCAAAAAAAAAAAAAAAAAAAAAGCCAAATTAACGTGCCAAGGGTTGAATTCTTAGGGTATCTAATGACGGTTCTGGGATTCACCCGACCACACAAAAAATCAAAGCAATTCAGGACGCCCCCACACCTCGCAATCAAACCGAGCTGCAGGCGTTCCTCAGGCTCCTTAATTTCTACAGCGTCTTTCTGAAACAGAAAGCCACCGTTGCTGAGCCCTTACATCGTCTCCTGGTTAAGAATGCGAAGTGGTTCTGGGGCAAAGCCGAGGCTGATGCATTTGCCATGGTAAAATGACTCCTGTCGGCGGATTCCTTCCTAGTACAGTACAGTCAGACCCTACCATTGGTGCTGACCTGCGATGCTTCCCCGTTTGGCGTCGGCACTGTCCTCAGCCAATGCATGCCCAACGGAACTGAAGCCCCTATTGCATTTTACTCCAGGACCTTCTCTGCTGCAGAGCGGAACTACAGCCAGCTGGACCGTGAGGCTTTGGCTGCAGTGGCCAGAGTAAAGAGGTTCCATGAGTATCTATATGGTGGGACTTCAAACTGGTTACACCCCACAAGCCGTTGTTGAGTTTACTGGCTGGGGACCGACCTACCCCAGTGTCATTATCACCCTGCATGACCAGATGGACCATCTTCCTAACTGCCTACTCCTACTGTCTCATCCACTGACCAGGCTCCACTTTGGGGCACACTGACGCTCTCAGCCATTGCCCGCTGCCTGAGCTGCTCACTAACCCTACCCCCGAGATGCCAGTCCTCCTCATTGACTGCTTGGAGACTGGGCCTGTCTCGTCCAGTGATGTTGCCTGTCACTCTGCAAAGGACTCCACCATCAAGCAAATTTTGAACTGGGTGTGGATGGGGTGGCCAAGGGACCTGTTGGGGCTGATTTCAAAATGTATTTTGCCAAACGTGATGAGTTATCAGTTGTAAATGGCTGTCTACTGTGGGGGGACCAGGTTGTTGTTCCACCCAAACTGTGCATTGCAATATTAGAGGCTTTACACGTACAGCATCCTGGAATTGTCAGGATAAAGTCTTTGGCTAGGAGTTACGTGTGGTGGCCTAACATGGACAGGGAGATCAAAGAATGGGTGGCTACCTGCACACCAGCCAGGAGTCCAGACCAGCTCCCCCAGAGGCACCCACTAAGGAATGGGAGCGACCTCAAGCACCATGATTGTGGACGCCTACTCGAAATGGTTAGAGGTAGTCCTGATGACCTCCACTATGGCAGAAGCAGTCATGAAGGTGCTATTGAGGCTTTTCTCCACGCATGGCCTGCCGGACATCTTGGTCTCTGACAACGGGCCCCAATTCACGACCATGCAATTTGAGACCTTCTTTGCAGCTCAGGGAATCAGGCATGCCCTGGTCGCACCGTTCCATCCGGCCTCCAATGGTCAGGAGGAGAGATTGGTGGGATCTGCAAAAGAGGCCCTATCTAGGATGGGCCCGGGAGATTGGCAAACATGGGTTGAGCACTATTTGCTAATTCAGCACATCACACCCAGTGCCACTACAGGGAGAAGCCCCTCTGGGCTTCTCATGGGTCGCTGGCTAAGGTCCCACTTAGACCGGGTACACCCCAATTATTCTGCCTCATCACGCCCAGACTCCACAAGCAAGATTCGGACTTTTAGTGTAGGGGATTCGGTATACACCCACAACTATGCTGGGGGAACTCTGTGGATTCCTGCCATAGTGATAGGCATCACTGGCCCTCCTAGAGCTCGAGGATGGTAGGAATTGGAGAAGGCATATTGACCAACTCCGTGGCCGCCTCTCCAACTCCACTCTTAGACAACCAGAGGTAACTCTTGCATGAGTTAGCCAAAGTTCTACCCAAACAGAGCAAACACTCACTCCTTCCACGGCCAGCTCAAGCCCAAGGGTACTGGGAAACCTATCTGGTTTTGTTGCAGGCCTGCAGCGAGCTCCGAGCGAACCGGCTCTAGAAGCTCCAGCTGCAGCTTGTGAAAGGTTCCAGGAGCTTCCATCAAGCGGAGCTGCGGAGCAAACAGGTCCATCCGACCTGTCCAAGGAAACCCCTCCTATTGAATTGCACAGGTGAGGCAGAGCTACCCAAAAGCCCGCCTACTTGTGTGACTACGTAACTAGTAGGATTGTTCCATCCAAGAGGGGAGGGGTGTTAGATACTTGCTCTAACTACAGTGGTTTCCACCACTGCCGGAACAGAGGTTTAATCCTACTGGTCGAAGGGTCTGACAGCTCCCTATAAAAGGGCTGCTGTCAGACTCAACCTTTGCTGGATTGTTCTCACTTGTTATACTTAATAAAGAGCTGTTGTTACCATTAAGCCTGTGTGTGCCTATCCATTACCCAATCTAACAGTAACCATGTTTATTACAAGATCATCTCCACTTACTTTTTCTCCTTTTCCTGTACAGTGCCACAGCCAGCAGCAACACGACAATCAGGAAAGCGCTCACCCCGATGCCTGCCCATAAGTATGGGATAAGAGCTGTAAAGGCAAAACACTTGCATTATACTGATGCTCCTCTAGATGTCCTTCTCAACACTCATGTAGGATTTCCTAGAAGTTTCTCCTCACCCTTCTAGAGATGACACAGGTTGAAACTAGTGCCGTTTGAATGCAAACTATATGCCCCAAAATAGACTTATGATCTTTTCACACCTTCTGCTGACAGTGGGGAAGAAAAGCTACTATGATTCTTAAGTCAGTGTGTTTGCTTGTCTCAATGGAGCCCTTTTCCCACACTGCTTCTTGTCCATAGCTCCTGGTTCTCAATCTATTCCATGCTTCCCCCTTTTACACACATATATGCACAGACATAAATTCCCTGTGTCATCATTTTACATCACGAGGAGGACCTAGACTTAAGCAACCACATGAGTCAAACCCATTGAGTAAGTCTTTCCATATCCCTTTCACCATATAAGCACTACAAATATCTAAGGATGCTTTTCTGGAAAGATTTGTTTATTACTGTTAGTCCTCTGACCCCTTGCTTAATTGACAGACACAAATATATTCTTTCTTTTGTCTTCTTTTTTTATTTAGCTTTCTGAAAGTAAAAAAAAAAGGATTTTCATCCATGTTTTGCAGGGGCAAACCTGTTTGCTTAGGGGGGAATTGCCTATCCGGTAGCCCTTTAGATATACTAGATACCCCTCCCCCCCAATCTTCAGGTAACATGTTTGAAAGCTAATAGGTTAGGCAATGTCGAATGAGGGAATGTTGCCTTTTTCAAGTTTTTGTGCCTATATTTCACTTCCCACCACCTTTACTTCAAACTGCCATGCTGTCTCTGAGTTTCTATAACAGATTTTAAAACAATGGCTAGTATGTATTAACATAACGCTTCCACAATGTTTATCAGATGCAATAACCAATTTTGTAAAATTAAAACAAAACATTTTTCTTGTTAGCAGTTCTGTATCTTACAAGCACGGCAAACCAAGTCACCATGTCCTGGCTTGACTTTATAGGCAAATGTACATATGATATGTTCTCATTAATGGATAAATTAGGGTGGGAAACTTGATGCTATTTAGATATAACTGAAATAAACTCTTGAGCATCGTTTCTCACAGACACATCAGCTGTGGCTTCTGCGTGGTGATTCAGCAACATCTTTCCCTTAACAGAGATGATTTTGACAAACAAACCCTCTTGGGCAGTTCAGTAGGAGGGATTTTAAAATGGAGGGAAGAGGAGAAAATCCTTTATTATAAGCATTTTTAAATAAAGTAACTGACACAGGGAAAGCTAATGGAGGACAAAGAGGACATACACAATTGATTAAGGTAGATTTGAAGATGCCTTGAAGGACACATCTTCATGACATAGGTTTGCTCATACATCCATAGCCAAGGATGCTTTAGATTTACCTCATTCAGTGTTGAAGTAGTATTTTCATCTTGCTACATGCCACTTTTGTAGCAACTGTAGTGACGGTGATGAAGCAAGGACTGAGACCTTCTGAGCTCCTAAGAGTCATTTTTGGCTTCATGAACACCTCCCTCTTTTCTTCCAATTAGTTCTGATTTCTCTCTTATGTCCATTTGCTACAAAGCGAAGGTTGGAGACCGGACGATAGTTGGCTAAAGAAGCTGGGTCCAGGGAAGGCTTCTTAAGGAGGGGGCTCACCACCGCCTCCTTCAAGGCTGTGGGAAAGAACCCCTCTCTCAATGAAGCATTGGTAATCGCCTGGAGCCAGCCTCGTGTCACCTACCAGGAAGCTGAAATTAACCAAGAGGGACACGGGTCCAGCACACAACTGGCAGCACCGAGTCTCCCCATAATCCTGTCCATGCCCTCGGGGGTCACAGGGTCAAACTCATCCCAGATTGTCTCCACAAGATTCATCCCCGTCGGCTCGCCCGAATCTACCCAGTCAGAGTCCAAGCCTGTCCGGATCTGAGCGATTTTATCCTGCAGATACTGAACAAATTCTTCAGCCCTACCCTGCAAGGGGTCTTCCCCAGTTCCTTGGTTAAGTAAGGAGTGGGTCACCCTAAACAGGGCAGCTGGGCAGTTATCTGCAGACGCGATAAGAGCGGAAAAATGTTGCCATTTTGCCGCTATTATCGCCACTAAGTAGGATTTAATATGAATTCTTACTAGTGTTCGATCAGATTCGGACCGGCTGGCCTCCAGCCACTCTCTAGGCATCTTTTCTGGCATTTCATCTCCCGGAGCTCCTCGGTAAACCAGGGAGCCACCCGGAATCGACACCGGGTCAGAGGCCGCAAAGGCACAATGCGATCCAAGGCCCCAGTGGCCGCCCTATCCCAGGCTTCCACTAGGGCTTCGGTCGAGTTGTGAGCAAGGGATTCAGGAAAAGTCCCAAGCTCCATCAGGAACCTTTCAGGGTCCATCAGGTGCCGCCTCCCTGCGGTGAGGGGTAGCAGGGAGTTGAATAGAAATATCCCCTAAATCTAGATCATTCATCCACTGCCCAGAGACAAAAATCAGGTTGAGCGTGTGTCCCCCATTATGGGTGGGGTCTTGAATTAACTGAGTTAGGTCCATAGCCGTCATGGAAGCCATGAACTTCTGAGCTGACTAGGATGTCTCACCAATGGAAGGCAGATTGAAATGCCCCAGGACTATAAGCCTGGGGAAATCAACTGCCAATCCAGCTAACACATCTAGCAGCTCCGGCAGGATCGATGAAACATAGCAGGGAGACAGGTACGTAGCAAAAAGGCCCACCTGAGCTCCAAAGCCCCACTTCACAAAAAGAGACTCACACCTGCCTATCTGAGACACAGTGACCTCCTGAGGTCTGAGACTTTCCCTAATAACCACCGCCACCCCCACCCCCGCGCCTGCCCTGGGCTCTTGGCTGGTGAAACGCCCGGAAGCCTGGTCGGCATAGTTCGCTAAGGAGAACACCCCCCTCATGGCCCAGCCAGGTCTCCATAATGCACGCCAGGTCCTCTCTACCCTCTTGTATGAGGTCGTAAATGAGGGAAGCTTTATGTACCACGGACCTGGCATTAAGGGACACCAGCCGGAGACCAGGGTCGTGTAATCCCGAGCACCCAGGGGTGCGAGAAGCGATGAGGGTCAGAACACACGATCGCTCTTAAACAGCAAACCTGCGTCCTCCGAACATAATTGGGCACATAGAGCCAGTCCCGGTATCTCAAAAGCTCATCGTCAAAGGTCCACGGGGAAGCCGGTCCTACCTCTGCCCTCCGTTGCTCTACCCATTCATCGCCCCACTGCACATCCCATATCAGAGACCGTAAGTCCATGGGCTTGTGAACTGTAGCAAAGGATTTGACGGGTAGAAAGGTCCAAGGTGGAAGTGAGTCTGTAGGGTCAGAGTACTCCGGTTTTCTAAACAGGGCACCCGCCCTTTGGTTGTTCGCACTAGGAATGTAAGTCACTTTGAAGTTGAATCGGGCAAAGAACAGAGACCACCGGATCTGGCGTTGGTTCAACTTGCGCGCCGTTGTCAGAAACTCTACATTTCTATGATCCATCCAGACCTCGACTTGATGCCTGGCCCCCTCCAGGTGATGCCTCCAGGCCTCAAATGCCACCTTGATAGCCAACAACTCCTTCATCCAGATGGTGTAATTGTGCTTGGAAGGATTGAGTTTCCGTAAGTAATAAGTGCAAGAGAAAAGGGTACCATCAGGGGCATGAGCCTGCAGTAACACCGCATGCACCGCAATGTCAGACGCATCCGCCTCCACCACAAAAGGGCGATGGGGATCAGGGTGCTTCAGGATTGGCTCCTTCGTAAAAGCGTGCTTCAGGGCCACAAACGCCTGTTGCTCCATGGGTCCCCAGTGAAACAGCACTTTCTTTTGCAGGAGCTGAGTGAGGGGCGCAGTCAAGAAAGCAAAGCTGGGGATGAAGGTCCAGTAATAGTTGGCAAACCCGAGGAGTCTCTGAACATCCTTCATACGTCAAGGAAGTTGCCAACTGCGCAACACCTCCACCTTGCCCGGCTCCATCGCAATTCCCTAAGGGGAGATACGGTGCCCCAGGAACTTGATGGTAGTCTGCCAGAACTGACACTTCTCCAGCTTTGTGAACAAACGATGCTCTCAGAGTTGTTGCAAGACCAGGTGCAAATGTATTTGATGATCCTTCCAGAACGTCGAGTAGATCAAGATGTTGTCCAGGTAAATGACGACAAACTGATCCAAAATATCCCGGAAGATGTCATTCATGAAGTGTTGGAAGACTGCCGGGGCATTGGTCAACCCAAACAGCATGACTGTGTACTCGAAATGTCCGTACCAGGTGCCAAAGGCTGTCTTCCATTCCTCCCCCGCCCTGACTCGGACCAGGTTATAAGCCCCACGGAAGTCCAGTTTTGTGAACATCGTCACCTCCCGGAGCCGCTCCAAAGTCTCCCTCAGATCGGGCTCTACCCATTTCCTGACATGTTGTTCCGGAATTGAGGAATAGATCCCAGACCTCACAGCCTCCCTACCCTTTTTGGGACAAACCAAAGCCAAGTGTCCAGGATCCCCACAGTAGAAACACAACCCCCCTGCACACCGTCTGTTCAAGCGGGGTTTGGCGGCACCCAACTCCATGGGCTCCTCCCATGCAACTGTAGTCTCCTGAGGGACTGGCACCCTGCTGATCTCCAGGGGTGCGCAGTGGGGCCCCCGTCTTTGCAACCGGGCGTCTATCCGGAGGTACAAGTGGACCAACGCATTGAACGTCGGTGGCCTGTCCATCCGCACCAGCTCATCCTGCAGGTCATCTGACAGCCCATCCTGAAAAGTGTCCATGAGGGCTGGCTCGATTCCAAGCTGAGTCCTGACTAAGCAGCCAGAATTCGCTGACATAATCCTGCAAGGAGCCACGGCCCTGCTGCAGTGACTTGAGTAGTCTGGTGGCTGTTTCCCCCTTAATGGGATCCTCAAACATCAGCCGGAGATGGTCACAAAAGCCCTGGAAATCATCCAGCAGAGGGCTAGGCTGAGATAGCAACGGGGTAGCCCAACGAGCTGCTGTGCCTGAAAGCAAACGAATAATAAATAACACCTTAGCCCAGTCGGTGGGAAAGTCCTCGGCTCTTGAGCTGATAAACAGCTGGCATTGTCCCAAGAACGCTGTAAACATTGCTTGTTTGCCATCAAACTTGTCTGGCACAGCCACTGGACATTTCCTCTGTGGCTGGAGGGGGGGGGGGGGTTAGCAGGCTCCTGGAGCTGAGCTACTTGCCCAGCCAGCAAAGCCAACTGTTGTGCCAATTGGGCATTCTCAGCATGTAGTTGCTCCATTGTAGCTTAATGGAGCTTTGTTTGGGGCAGGATTCAATCTGTTCTCTTCGTACACCAAAGCACTCCAAGACAAGAATTACTGCTAGATGATTTATTCACAGTAAATTAACACACTGACTAGACCTTGGCAGCAATCCAGACTTCCAAGATAAGAAACAGGTGAGAGCTTCTCCAGCATTGATAATTAAGTTGAATCCTGCAACCAGCCTCCAGGAAGTCACTCCTTTTATACAATCTTGAGAGGAGCCTAATTGCAACCACTTGGGTCCAATTATCTTCTGTATCTGTGTAGTTGTTCTCTACGTCTATCAGCCCTTTGTTTCCGGGCATCCAGGACCAACTCCCTTGTCTCCTCCCTACTACTCCAAGGCATGATGTCAGGAGCACACTTCCTTTGGGTTTCACCACTGCTCCATGCCTCAGGCACCTCCTGGTAGCTAACCAGCCTCTCTGATCCCTGCTCGGAGTCGGAACCCTATCCAGGGTCCTCCACATCTTCCAGAGCCGACTCATCAGGCCCCTCACTGGTTGCATCCGGAGGGCTTCCGGGGGGGCAGGGAGGCTGTTTTTGCCCTCCCCAGGCTCCTATAAAGCCTCTGGAGCCTGGGGAGAGTGAAAAAAGCATGTAAAAATGGGGGGGGGAAGCGCTTGTAGTACGTGCATGTGCACTGGGGGGATCGCACATTGCATTATGGGTGCGGCACGCCCCCACATTATCCCCCTGCGCTCCCCCCCACTTATGGCAACCGAGCCAAAAAAGGTTCGGCATCGCTGGTATAGGGTGTTCTGCCTAGTCAGGGGGTTGGACTAGAAGACCTCCAAGGTCCCTTCCAACTCTGCTATTGTATTGTATTAAACACAATTAGAAAAAAATGTGTGATTGAAAATCAATTTTTTGTTTGAAGGTTGCCCACAGGAAATTGTAAGGGGGTGAAATGGTTATTGAAGAGATATTTTCTCCATGTGCTATTTGGGAAGTGAGCATCTTTTGACTTGAGGAACCATAATGGTGGCTATTTTGAGAAGAAGAAAGCTCTCAAGGCAGTCATCATGGTCCTTGTGCAAAGCATACTTCTGCTTTTCCAGACATGCTCACTTGTGGCTGAACATCCAGTCTCTACCTCTGGAAAGTCCTCCACCAGGGATTTCTGAGTGGAGGGATTATACAATCATTAAAAAAAAACCATATGTCTCATTGATTGGAGGCAAGAAATTGGAAACCATGTTAGTTTTGGTCTATATCCTCAAAATCCAACTCAGACCAGGTCTGAGCAATTTTCTCTCTCTTTATCACAATTCTCAGAGCATCCTTGAAGAACCACTCCACAAAGGAGTGGTTCAAGATCTGTGTTCTTAGTCCCAAGGATAATTAACCAAAGTTAAACCTAACTATGCTTAGTAGGTTGCAGCTGCTAAGTTTTTCATTGGTTCAACAGGTTATGTCAATGGAGTCTGGAGAAAAACAGTCCCCTTTCTTATTTATGAAGGGCAAAAATCAGCTCCTGGGACTCTATGGGGGGATTCCCACCTGGACCACTGGACCCTCTAGGCATCGATGTCGTGGTGGGATTCATCATCTCAGTATCTAAAAACAATCAGGATTCAAGAAAGAAATTCATTTATTTCTCTGGATTTCAACAATATTTCTTGTGAAATCTCTTAGCAAATACACACTTGCAATACATCTTCATTTACTGGCAAAGAAAAGAGAACCCCCCCCCCCATAAAACAATGAGGATGGAAGCCCAGCACCACTCTACACAAAACATATGACCCCCCCTCCAATGAACAACAACAGTGAGTTAACCTAACCCGCCACCAGCTGTTTTCCAACAAGAGAGGCTCGTTCTGCTCTGGGCACACTGCCATACCATGGGAATCGACCTCAAGCTGGTCACATGATCAACTTCAGAGGACAAGCAGAGCCCACCACTAAAGGTCCTTGCAGGTCCTCTCTTGACCAAGTCCCTTCTCCTCTCCTCTCTCGGCATAAAGCAATACTCACATTGCTAATAATCCCGCCTCTTCTGTGTTTCCAATTTCAGCAACTGCTGTCAAGGGATAACTTTAAAATATTATCACCCAAATTTTATGCTCATTTCCTGATCTTTGGCTAAACAATGTCAGCAGTTGCTGTCAATGGATAAGATTATCATCCAAATCTTATGCTTAACCTCAACAATCACTGCAAAACATCACCATTGGAGCAATATACTTCAGTGTTTACAATTGTTATAATCTGGTGATGGGACACCTCAAAAGTGCAGATAAGCCTCTGGTCAATATTGCAATATGTGTCTATTCACCCTTCTGTCTCTCTATCTCTTCTCATTCTTCTGAACATTAATTTTATTTTTACAACCTACTAAAACAAGAACGATCTGTCTCTTCTTGCCTCTCCGTCAGCCTTAATGTCAATCTTTCTCTCACCCTGTCTCCCTTGAAACATTCAATGGTCCCAAGACAGATATTTGCCTATCAAGGGTCTCCGACTGGCCTAATGTTTACCAATCTATATGATTGGTACTAAAATTTCTGCCTCAATCTGAGATCTTCCAGAAATTCAGTCCAACTCAGATGGGCAAATGGAGAATAGGAATGACTTACCTCTCAAAGGGAACTCCAATGGATCACTTGGCACTGACCAGACAAAGGGATTGCTTGCATGGTGGTACTGACAGGTATAATTTTCTGTTTCTTTCAGCCTTTCCCAACAGAGATAAAATTTCACTCTCTTTTCCCTTCGCTCTGCAGCCTGGTAACGAAACGGCTGTCCTGAGTTCATAAGAGCAAAGGTCAGACTAAATTCTGGCCCCTTGCACCTTATGGAGAAGAATGGAAGATTTGTATCTAAAACCTCGATGAAAGGCCTGGTCAGGCTGGGATCTAGAAGGAAGAAAGATTCAGTGAAACCTCAGAGATCCTTGCAGGCAAATATCTCCTGCTTCATTCAGCCACAAATAACATCTCTCCCTTTTCAGTTTTTTGGCAGTAAAAGGATCATCTTCTCCATTCTCAGTACTTTAAAAAAATATTTATAAGAAAACCTATTTATTTCTTCCCCATTCTATTATTCTACGCAAGGCCCAAGCACCCAAATTTCCCTTATCTCACATTCTGACTCTTCAAAGTGATATACTAAACAATGTTCGCTTACAGAGAATGGCATCTGTGAAAGCAAAATGATAAGGTGACCAACTTTTTTACAATGAAAAGGAGGACAAAACACATTCTATTGTCCAAAATGCTAAGGTGACCAACTTTTTTACAATGAAAAGGAGGACAAATAAATTGGAAAAAATATATCGTAAATAAAAGAAATATTTTATCCATTGCAACAATAATACACTAAAATATGATATATGCATAATAAAAACATTTGCAACATTTTATATTGTAATTATGCTTACATGCCTGTTAATTATTATTTAAATGAGTACTTTTCCATTTAATTAATATTTTTTGTCAATGTATCATCTTCTAACAATATACTGGAAATATCTGAACAAGAAATATCCTTCATATTGAATTTTACGGCAAGTGCTGCAGCTAGAGTATCAACATTCAATCTCGATTTCTTACTTGTCGAAAAATCATTGGCAATTGAAAAAAACTCTTTCAACTGCTGCATTAGTTCCAGGGCAGCACAACGTAAATTGAACAAGTATAAATAAATGTTCACATGGAATATGTTCATTTTTGAAATGGCTGAAAATATCCACCCATCTTTTATCAATTTCAACATGTTGATTTTCCCATTGTATTAATTTTTCAGAATTTAAATATACATTCAGTCTTCTAATTTCTTCAAAGAGACAATTGTCGTCTATTTTAATGTCTAGCATTTCTTTAGATAAAAATTCAACACAAGATTCAATATCTGTTCAATATACTTGCGATGAAGTAAAAAAACACCATTAAAAACTGTTTAATAAAATACGTCATATAACGCGCAACAGATTAGCCTTCAAATATCAAAAAGGAGGACATGTAGGAGGACACTTTTTGAGGGAGGACAGAACTTACAAAAGAAGGACTGTCCTCCCTAAAGGAGGACGGTTGGTCACCTTAAAAATGATATCAAAATGAAGTTATAGGTGCCATGATGTAAGTGCGCAAATGGCTGCATTGTTTTATGAGGTCAACAACATCTGATGCAAAGATGTAAGTGACCACATTTCTATTTTGCCATCCTCATGCACATGTAGACACACTTTATCCAACCCAGTGGGTGTCCAAGCATAAATGCGGATTTGGCATTTCAAGGACTGCGAAAGAACCTAAGTCACATCAGGGCAAGAAAATGAACCAATTTTAACCTGGATCACATTACACAGAAGGAAAATCTCTTGCAAAAATGGCTGGATATTTTAATTGAAGCAACTTGGCTTTCCATTCAGGTATTACAAGCCTCCTCCTGTATCAGGGTTCTGAGTGGTATACATAATGCTCCCTCTTCCTTCCCTTTCCCAATAACCCTGTGAGATATGTTGGTTGATAGAAACTTTTCTTTTGGGTTTAATGGGGAAAAGACTTGGAATTTTTTTTGAGGGGGGGTGAGCTTTGATATTATATATGTTGATGGCAGCAATATTACTTTATGTGCACAAATGGAAGGACCCTTCAATCCCCACAATGGATGAATGGTTTCAAAAGCTAATGGAGTTAACAGGGATGGATAAACTTGGCTGCTTTGATTAAAGGAAAAAACACAATTACCTTTGTTTCTACTTGGAAACCGTTTCTGGGCTTTGTGCTCGAGGTGGGAGGAAAAATGAAAATTTGACTTTGGGATTTACTGATTAGATTGGTTTGTTGTTATAGAAATGGCTGATTTATACTATTATGTAAAAGTAAAAAAAGTTGAGGTTTGATGTTACTGTCTTATTCTACTACACCAAAAGGAGTCGAATGTCAATGCCTTTTCTTTCTTTCCCCCTTCTGTTCTACACTTTTCCCTTTTCCCTCCCCCATTTTTCCTATTATTTGCTTTTGTATTTTTCCAAAATTATCCTATGAGCTTCTCTGGCAAGGAAAGGAAATATTTGGCTAAAATTGTGAAAAATTGCAAAATTGTGAAACTCTTTGTAGTGTCAGTTGTGTGAAAATCAAACAATTACTGAGCAGACATCACCTGTTAGGTTGAGATAGATTTTACCACTGAATAATGAGCATGACAATCTATCCAGGCAAGATCTGCAGCTGTACATGCCCTCCTCTGATTTGCGAACATTGGAGAAGAAAAATGCAGCCTGATTGTATACAGCCTGCTTAGTTTCTACAGTTTCCCCTCCATCACTTGAGCTTGTATATTTGGTGAGATAGAATTCTCCATGAAAATCATCCTGGCTCTTGCAGAAGATGGTGACATCTTCTCCCAAAGCAACCATCCCACTGAAGTTGGTAGATATCAAAGGTGTGGGAAGAGTTTGACCTGAACAAGACAAATAATAATAATTATTATTGATCAAATGCGGAAGATGGAGCATCTGTTTATCCTCAGAAATTGAACAACTAAACGCAAAATCAGGACTCTTTCTGTGTTTGGAAGCATATTTTTCTTTATGAAGAGTGGCCAGTTCTTTTTGGAAGAAATGATTTCCATCAGGAGCACTTAACCAGAGAATAGACCTGCAATAATATCCATTTTGTTGCTATATATTACCGTTACTGCATATCACCAACCTCTAGTTTATTCAATATTTTATATTTAACATTTTCTAGTTCTGCTTGTGTATTTATTATGTATTCTATTTATTATTTATTCTAGGACATTATACATAGATTGCAACATCCAGAGGCTTTTAAAAAAAAAAATAACCTATGCCAGTGATGGCTAACCTTTTTGCTGTTGCGTGCTGAAAGCACTCGCCTGCTTGCCCATGCACCCGCAACCAGAATGCAATGTGTGCTCTGCCCCCTGTGCATGCACACGCAATTCCCCCTAAATACACCCACCCTCCATGCGCAACCCCCTGTGCATGTGCACATGACTCCCTGTGCTCTTCTTCCTCCATGCATGCGCCCTGTCCCCCTCGCCCATTTTTGACTTCCAGGTTGGTGCAGGAGACTTTCCTGGCCCAAAATGGGGTACAGGGGGACCTTGTGCAGCACCCCACACTCTGTTTTGGCTTCCAGGTTGGTGCAAGTGACTTTCCAGGCCCAAAACAGGGCACGGAGGGATGGCCTCCTGCACCAACCTAAAAGCCAAAATGGGGCACGGGAGAGGGGGCGTACGTCCCCATGCCCCCAGACCCCATTTTGGGTCTGGAAGTCCTCCTGCACCAACCTGGAAGCCAAAACGGGGCACAGGAGTGCTGCACAAAGCCCCAAAATGTGATGCAAGCAGCCTCTCACGCATGCGCCCTGCCCCCATACATTCATGGCAGAGACCCAAAGATCAGCTGGCCAGTGGGAGGCGCACTTGCATGCATGGTGGAGCTGGGCTGGGGCGACGGCTGGCGTGCCTACAGAGGGGGCTCTGCATGCCACCTGTTGGACACATGCCATAGGTTCGCCATCACGGACCTATGCCCAACTTCTTTTTTTAAAATATTATTTTTTTAATTTTTAATTTTCAAAACAAACACAACACATCCTTCTTTACATACTGTAGAAAGTGAATCAGTTAGTTACAAAAAGGCTTTCGTGCATCTCTTCCACAGTGAACAAACATAATTCATATTAACTCAAGTATTTTAACTCAGATATTTATACATGTTACCATCATCATACCTCCATTTTCATTTGACTATAATTGTTTAAACGTCCTTCATCATAAAATATACCAAGATTTAATACATAACCACATACTGGCGTTTCATTTACTATTTCTAAAACCCTCCAATAACGCTGAATCCTTATGTCCTATTCTAACTAAACATCCATAATATTTAATAACAAAGTTTTCTAATCCTCCTTTCCAAATCACTGTTTACAATTTACATCCAGTTCCCTTATGGTGTACCCACACCTGTATATACGTTGTTATCATTATCCCTCCTTTATTTAACTATATCCTGCATCATAACATTTTCCCCCTAATAATCAAGACTTAACTGTATCTAACAGTTCTTTTTTTAATTAACCTTTATAATAATAATAATAATATATTTATTTCTTAGCCGCACCCTCTCCCGAAGGACTCGGGGCGGCGTACAACAGAACATACGAAATAAATATGTAAACAAAACAAACATATAGCAAAGACATACACTGAAACATACACAAGGAGGAGGTCGATTGATAAAAACAATTAAAATACAGAATATAAAACCCCTAGAAATTAAATATAATTAAAATACCCAGTTAAAAAACCCGTCAGGAGCGATATGGTTAGATCAAAGTTGAGCCAGGCCAGCTGCTTGGAATAGGTGGGTCTTAGAATAGGTATATAATCCAAAAGGATTTCTAATCTTCCTTTCATGGGTACTTTAAATGTACCACTTTTCACTTTTTCAGGATCTAATCAACTCCATCTCATCACAATTCCTTCTATTTCTTCCCTTCCTCTCAATGGAACATGTTTGCTTATCCTTCTTTTTTCCGTTTGTGATTTCATCCTCATTCTTTGTCAATCTTACAGTAAAACCCCAGGGTGCGTCATACTGTGCTCAGTGTGATCATTGTAAAAGAATTAGGACTTGTTTGTTGTTGCCCCCTCCAACATCAACATTTGCTATTTTGTCTTATTTTGACATTCATTCTTCAGAGCAAGCCATATGCTTAGTTTCTCCCGGGACCTATACCTCATAAAAGTTCTGTATCCATTGCCGTAGAATTCTGAAGAACAAAATTATACTTGTTGAAAGAACAGTAATTCAGTTTCAGATTACAAAGGAAAAGGAACAGAGTATAATAGAACGGAAAATATTTAATAGGGATTTTGAATTGGGGGGGGGGGGAGAAAATTTAGGACTTTAGTTTGTTGTCAGGATCTTGTGAGCATATAGGGCAGCAATGGCGAACCTTTTTTGGCTCGCGTGCCACAAGTGGGGGGAGCACGGGGGGTCGTGTGCGGGTGTGCCGCATCCATAACCCCCCCATTTTTACATGCTTTTTTTGCCCTCCCCAGGCTCTAGAGGCTTTATAGGAGTCTGGGGAGGGCGAAAAGAGCCTCCCCCGCCCCCCCCCCCCGGAGGCCCTCCGGAGGCTTCAGGGACCGTCCGGAGGCTTCCCTGAAGCCTTCGGAGCACTTAAAACGACCCTCCGAGCAACCTGGAAGTCACTTCCGGTTTGCTCGGAGGGTGGTTTTAAGCGTTCCAAAGGCTTCAGGGAAGCCTCCGGACGGTCCCTGAAGCCTCCGGGGGGGGGAGCTCTTTTCACCCTCCCCAGGCTCTTATAAAGCCTCTGGAGCCTGGGGAAGGTGAAAAATAGCTTTTAAAAAGGTGAACTCAGGTGGCCAGCGCGTGCATGCGCGCTGGCCAGCTGACAGGGCAGCGCCTCGCGTGCCCTGAGAAATGGCTCCGCGTGCCACTTGTGGCACGCGTGCCATAGGTTCGCCATCACTGATATAGGGAAAACTAGATAAGTTTAATTGTGCAAGGGAGTCATTTTATCATTAAAATACCCTATGTTTTACAGAGGCAGCAGAGATGCTGGAAATAAGCATTGTTTCTTGTTAGTGAGTGAAAAAAACATTGTTAGGGTTAGGTGCCAATTACTTTGTGCAATTATCTTAGTCCAGTGTTTCTTAAACTTTTTTCCTTCAGGGCCTCTTCCCACTTTTGAAAATTTATGGACCCCAAAGAGCTTTTATTTCTATGGGTTACATTCACTGATATTTACCACATAAAAATTAAAATTGATGTATTTGCTGCCAGTACCACTTCTAACAATTGTTTGATGGGAATGTTTGATGTTTTATTTTTCAACATAGGCAAATCATTTCATGGACCCTTGAAGGGCTGTTGTGTGATTTCTCCACAGTCCTGAGACTAGTGGTGGGATTCAGCCAGTTCGCACCACTTCGGAGAACCGGTTGTTAACATTCTGAGCAGTTTGGTGAACTGGTTGTTGGAAGAAATCATTAGGGCAGAGAACTGGTTGTAAAATTATTTGAATCCCACCACTGCCTGCCTGGGTTGAATTTTGCCTGCCTCTAGTCAATTTCACTGTGTCTTTGTTAACGATGAGCAATCATTATTTATTTATAAGCATATGGCATATCATATATGGCCTAGCAAAATACATTTTAACATTAGATTGGTGTTCAAATGCATATGTCTAGAAGTGCAACATCAATTATAGTGAAAAAAAATAATCAGACACTGGACCAGTAAATGTCCTCAGCTTACTGCTGGTCATGATGTGAACTACAGCAGGGGTCTCCAACCCCTGGGCTGAGGAATCAGTACCAGGCCAAAAGCATGCAGGACACTATTCCCTCTCCCCCGCCCCGGGCTGGTCCACGAAACCGAAAAGGTTGGGGAACTGATCTACAGTTTGACTTTGGACCCTGCAATCATATTGATGGCGGGATACTCTGCCTCATTTACACAGAGATTCTCATAGACATCATGTAAGCTGTGAATCCTATTCAGAATTGTTCATTCCTGATGTGGTAGTTCAAATCCTGGCACCTTTTTTGTGGGGTCATTTATATCAGCAAGGAAAGGATTACCATATTTTTTGGAGTATAAGACGCTCCAAAGTATAAGATGCACCTAGCTTTTGGGGAGGAAAACAAGAAAAAAAATCTGCCTCCAGGAATTTGCCTCCTTGAAGCACAAAACAAATAGCCTGTTTCAGTTTCAGTTTAGCCTGATTAGCACAAGAAAAAAAATCTCCCTCTGCCTCCCAGCAATTTGCCTCCTTGTAGCAAACAGTGTTTCAGTTTCAATTTCAATATAGCCTGATTAGCACAAGCAGCTGATTGTCGATTGGATCGGCCTCCCGATCATCAGCTGTTTCAGGCTACAGGGATTGCCATTGCCTATTGCCGCCTCTATGTGCTCTGTTTTCAGCTTCTGCACACCCCTTTTTCAGCCTCTGCGTGCTCCATTTTCCTTTCGTTCTGGGTGGCAGGGATCAGAAAAGATGGAAAATGGGGCACACAGAGGCTAAAAATAGGGTGGGTAGAGGCAGCAATAGGCAATGACAATCCATGCAGCCTGAAACAGCTGATGGTCGGGAGTCCAATCCAACTGACAGTCAGCTGCTTGTGCTTATCAAGCTGAGCTGAAACTAAAACAAGCTGTTTGCTGTTTGCTGCAAGGAGGCAAATTGCTGGGAGGCAAAGACCGAAGGGTGGGGGCCGGTGAGTGGGTGGGTCTACATTCGGTGTATAAGATGCACCCAAATTTTCATCCTCTTTGGGGGCGGGCAAGTGCATCTTATACTCTGAAAAATATGATATATGGGAGTGAGAGTTGTTTAGAGGCAGGAACAGTTTTGGGGGGATCTGAGAGAATTATGTAAAGTGGGGAATTGAACTTGATCCTGCCATGTCTCCATGTTCAGGGCAAGAAGACCTGGAAATAAACTTTCTTTCTACTTCAGCTATAACACTTTTTACCAATATACACATAATTTTCTACTTGGTATAATTTTTCATCATCACTTGCAGTTTGTCACTCTATTTACCTTGTCAAATACATCCTGCCTGGTCTTTGGTACATTAATTTCCAGATTAATACTCTTTGTTTTATGAGGCATTATTTCAAATATTCACTGCAAATCGTTCATATTGTCATCATTTGCAAACTGCACACAGAAAGCTATACACAAAACACCAAAAGTGCAGCAAAGATACATACAAACATCATCACAACTTCTTTTGAATAGGTTCTCTCCAAATTATGCTGACACAGAAGGACCCTGATGCATACATATGCCTATAGCTCAGTTTGAATGTCTGACAATTTAATTAAATAAACAGAGATCCCAAACTGTGGTGCTGGCAATAAATTATTGCATATACCATGGACAGTCAGAGTACTAGCAGAGAGGTTTTAAATAATATAAAACCAGAAACATCACTAGAAGCTAAAGTCATAAGGCCATGTCTGATTTACCTTGGCCATGTCATGCATGCAAATTCATTGGGGAAGTCAATGATTCTAGGAATGGTTAGAGAAGCAAGAAGGGGCAAGTAAAGTTCACACTGGCTTATTAACATCAAATCTGATACAAAGTTAAACATCCCATAATTAAAAGAAGCTGTACTTGACAGGGTAGCATTGAAACCATTTGCCTATAAAATTGCCAAGAGTCGGACATGACTAAATGGTTAAAAGAGCAATACTGAGATCCATATGTGGACACATGTTTAACCAAGTTAAAGTAGCTTGAGCTGACACAATACACTACAGTACAAAAGACAAAAGAAAAATTAAAAGTAGCTGAACTTAGTGCATAGTAAAGATGCAATCACCAACTTTAATGGGAGCAATTAAGAATTTTGTGCCAATTCAGTCATTCAATCATGACCCACCCAGAGTCACTCAACAGTGAAATGTGAAACATATAAATCTAATAAATAAACACATTTCCAAGAAAGACTGAGAAAGTTGTTCTCCCCAAGAATCTGAAAAGCAAGGGATTCCTCCCAAACTTTACTGCAAAAGAGACTTTTGAAATAAATACCTTGAAGACCCTTATGGTCAACTCCACATCAGTGGAAATGTCTGCTTGTTGGAGGGCTTACATTATGCCTCTGTCTAAGCTCAAGTCCTCCAAGTATAAACAATTATTTAACAGTTATTTCAGATGGTCCATAGGCATCCAGAAAATCAGCCCCTAGAACCTCCCAGCATTTGGGGAAAAAGATGTAAAAAACGTCCACCGTATTGACTCACCTCTAGAAATCCAACACTGTCTGGACAACCACCATCCTGGAAAGAAGATCAGGCCATTAGAGGCACAGCAACCAAGAAATAGGAAGTAATCTTAGGTTCCCTCCCCCCCACATCAAACAGCATATATGATTCTCTTTCACTTCCATATCAGATACCAACCAAAGAAGAAGATGTTGAGGGATAGCTTCATCTTCAAAGTTCCCTCAGCCCTATAGCCAGGATAGTCTTCTCAGCTTTTCTTATGTGCAGAAAATGTTCCCCACTGAGGATTTGTACCTCCTAACACAACACTGACTGGACTATTGTCTAATCATGACTTCTTTGAAAAGTCATTTTGACGTTTTTTCACAGTCAACAGGTCTTGTCATCTGCAAAACCACATCCCATTTTTCTATTGCAGAAGAAGCATAAAATTTACCAAGGGGAAGGAATGTGCGACATACACTGTTGTGTGGGTTTTTCAAAATGAAAACTGATAATGATTTCCCCGCCCCCCTCTTTAGCAGCATCAAGAGCTTCACTTTTTTCATGGAAAGAATTATGACTTCTATAACAGAGGGCATCTGGCTTAGTGTTTTTCCCTTCTTCTCTATCCACTGTGAGATTGATTCCAAGGTGAGTGGGATGGTTTTAGCAAGGCCCCATTTTGGTAGATGGTGTCCTTTTCTGTAAAGAGAAGGAAAATTGCACCCTGAAAAACATGAAAGATTACACAAAGCATGTGGAAACTTCCAAGCTAGCTATTTTTATTGCTAACCCCCACTCCCAAACATTAATCGCAGTAACAAATGCAGAAGTTAAAAACAGCTGATGTGACATCTCTGAAGAGTACCATTTCTAGAAACAGCATGATAGATCAAGTATGACACATCCTGGGATCTGTTGTTCAGCAACATCCAAAGGGCCACCTAATCCCCAGCCCCTGTCATGACAGTTGGCACCCAGCTAGCATCTGCAGCCTCTCCCCCCCACCCCAGTTTTTAAATAAGTATAGCCTAAATGCAAAATATAGCAAGTGGCATGATTCCCCAGAGATGGAGCTCTTGCCTCATGATCAGGAGGCTGTGAGTTCGATCCTAGGTAATGGCAGATAAGATACCGTATTTTTTGGACCCGCCGAAGTATAAGACACACCTAGATTTTGAGGGAAAAATATCTGCCTCTGCCTTTCAGCAATTTGCCTCCTTGCAACGAAGAGTACAGACAAAATACACTGTTTGTAGTGTTATATTTCAGATTATACTTGTACAGATGCTGTTAAAATTTATGTGAACTTCAAGCAATTCAGCGGAAAACTCCCAGTGACAGTGGTCAGCGGCAACCTGCAGAGCCTCCTAGGCAGTGGTGGGTTTCTGCTGTTCACACCGGCACAGGAGAACCGGATGGTGAAATTTACCGATCCAGTGAGAGGAGGTTCGACCGGTGGACCTGGAAGTAACTTCTGGAACACCTGCCCTGGCCCTATCGCTCGCTCGCTCACCCGTGCCCATCTGGAAGCTGCTGCATTGCTTGCTCCCTCCCACCCATCCGCACTCTCCTAGCCCAATTCGGTGTCAAGTCCCATACCTGGGAGTGGAGGTGGTGAATGGAGAAGCATGGAGAGGTCCAGTGGCACCATCCACCAGATAGCAGCGGCAAGCTCAGGAGTTTTCCCCTGGATTCCTCTCTGTCCTGCCTCCTCCGATCTCCCCAAGTTGTTTCCCTAGTTGTGATAGCTTTCTACTGGATTCCCCTCTGTTCCGCCTTTTCAGATCTCCCAAAGTTCTTTTCCCAACATGTGATAGCTTTGTCCTGGATTCCCCTCTGTCTTGCCTCCTCCGATCTCCCAAAGTTCTTTCCACAGAGTGTGATAGCTTTCTACTGGATTGCCCTCTGTCCTGCCTCCTTCACTCTCCCAAAGTTCTTTCCCCAGCGTGTGATAGCTTTCTACTGGATTCCCCTCTGTCTTGCCTCCTTCGATCTCCCAAAGTTCTTTCCCCAACGTGTGATAGCTTTGTCCTGGATTCCCCACTGTCTTGTCTCCTCTGATCTCCCAAAGTTCTTTCCCCAGCGTGTGATAGCTTTCTACTGGATTCCCCTCTGTCCTGCCTTTTCAGATCTCCCAAAGTTCTTTCCCCAACGTGTGATAGCTTTGTCCTGGATTCTCCTCTGTCTTGCCTCCTCCAATCTCCCAAAGTTTTTTCCCCAGTATGTGATAGCCTTTCTACTGGATTCCCCTCTGTTCTGCCTTTTCAGATTCGGAAGAGACAGCATAGCCTGCAACTCTGAATGGTGGGTACAGTAAGAGTCTCAGAAGAGACCCTCCCTAGTTTCTCAGGTTGAAAAGGGGGAGGGAGAATTATAGACTTTGGCTTCCTACATTCTTTAAATGTGTATTTACAATGAAGTAGAATTAGTTCATCTGGTGGTGATTCCTATCTGATTTATCCCACATCAGTCTTGCAAGTCTGAAAGTACAATTCTTTCCCTTTAATCACATGGCTGTGATGAAAAAGAAATTGACGGCCAAGTAACAAGGGAAATCTCCTTGGAGAGGAACTTAATGGTCGTTGCAACGGAAGTGGGCGGAGTTAGAATTTCGTGCTTGAGTGTAACTCGCCCGGGAGGAGGAGCTTCCGGGAATGGCGGCTGACTTCTGAGCTCCGAAAATGTTACGGAGCTCTTTGACGAAGGAGGGGTTGCTGCTGGCCCTTTTTCCACCCGTGGGCCGGGATTTAGACTCAATGACCACCCTGGCTTTCTCTAGGACCTAAATTGGTCTGTCAGGGTGGTCGAATAGCCAGAGGAAGAACAAGGAAGGCACTGGCTGGTATGGGGATCGCGGCTGGAGTCGGAAGCCGATAATGGCAGCGGCGGCGGTAACGGCGGTGGCGGTGGCGGCGGCAGAGGAAGAACGAGACGCCGCTACTAAGCGAGACACTAAGCGAGACACCGTCACTAAAAGCCCCTCTGCGGCAGCAGAGGTGGGTCGGGACGCCGAACAGACTGGTGAGAGCTGTCGGAGGGCAGAGCGGGGGCGGAGGGAGGCCCAAGACGCCGGAGGCCGATGGAAGGCCTCCGAGAGGGCCGTAAGTCGGCCGGAACGGCGCTCGGGCCAGGAGCAGTGGCTGAGGTTCGCTAAAGCACAGGGAGGCAGGCCAAGGCCGGGACTAGTTGCTGGAAGTCTGTGCTGGAGCCTGGCAGAAGGGGGAAGACCTGTGGCACCAGGGGCAGGGCAGGGCTTGCCCTGGAGATAGACAGGAGGCCCCTTACCTGGCAGGCAGAGGATCCATCGGCCTCTTGCCGGCTGCCTGCCATGGCTTGTGCCCAGGTGCCCCTCGCTGACCACCTGCTATCATCTGCCCATCTGACATCTGACATCCTGCTGACTTCCTGCTACTTATAACTGTTCCCAGATGACTTTTGGCGTGCACCTGCCAGATTACCCCTACTATCTCTCCCCCTCTTTCCCTTGCCATTTTTACTCTACATCAACTATTCACCACAGACTATCTGCCCTTTACCGCCCACAAAGGACCGCACCCTGGCCTCCATCTATCATCCATCTACCAACCGACCACCTGACCAGCATAATATTTCTCCACCTAGATGCGACCGTGGACATTGCCTTCCTCCCACATGGAATCCTGGCTTATTGACTTTTTAACATCAACAGCACCCTGACCTTGTCACAGCTTTTATCACCATGTATTCGAGGTCAGACTTGCTCCTACTGCGGGAGTCCCCCCTCTCGCAGGCATGGCCCTTTGCCCTCTCAAGGGCCCACCTTGATGACGGGTTTGTTAACCCAGAGAGGTGGAGGAAGCGTAAACTTAGGGGGTTTTTAACGAAGTGTTTTTTATCTTTTTTAGGGGGCTCCAGGGTGGGTGGGTGGGTTAATCAGGCCAGGAGGGGGACCAGTGCCAGGCGAACAGGTGAGGTCAGGAGGGAAGTGAGCAGAGTAGGGGGGGGGGAGGGAGAATGACACTCCAATAGAGAGTTGCTTTATTACAACGGTCGTGGGGAGGGGTGGTTGCGAGGATAGAAGAAGATCTCGTAGTCGGTTGGGAGACCGTGGCTGTTGGACACGCCCGGTCTCTTGTACCAACCCCCGCAGCCTAGGTGGCCAGGACCTACAGAGCTAGGGCCTGAGGCTGATGCTTTGCAATGCAAGGTCCGTTGTCAACAAGGCCCCCCTCATCAATGAGTTGATCTCGGAGGGGGAGCTGGACCTTGCAGGGATAACGGAGACCTGGTTGGGCCACGAGGGTGGTTTACCCCTCGTGCAAATGTGCCCACCGGGTTTCCGTGCATTCCATCAGCCCCGGGCCCTGGGTAAGGGTGGTGGGGTGGCGGTGGTTATACGGGAGAGTCTGGAACCGAGGGAGTTCACTGTGCCACAGATATCCTGGTGTGAGTCCCTTGGTGTGAAATGGGGCCCAGGGAGGCAGTGGGGCTTGCTGATTGTATACTTGGCTCCTTGCTATGCATCAGCAGCCCTGCCCGAGCTCCTTGAGCTGATCTCAGAAACGGCAGTTGAGACCCCCAAACTCATGGTTATGGGGAATTTCAACCTGCCGTCGATGGGGGAAGCATCCGAGGTGGCTCGGGAGTTCATGGCTGTCACGATGTTAAAAGGTTTGCTAGGCCTGAACTGCCTAAACTGACACTCAAGAGTTAAACTAAGAAAGCTTTATTGCGCAGGTCATAAAACAAAAAAGGGTTCTTATCTGAAAGTGATTTATTGCGCACGCGTTACACATTCCAAAAATTCCTCTCTTCTTTGTTCGGCAGCCAACTTTTGGCTGACGAAGCTTTTCATTATCAAAATGTAACCAATTAGTTACTTCTGTTTCATTTACTTTTATTATTTTATTATTAAAGTTTGTTTATTAATTAGAATATTTTCTTAAAGACTATTTCTTTTCTAAATATCTCAAAAGATATGCGGAAGGGAATCAGCCACGGTCCATCGATCTCCAACAGGGGTTTTTTTTTTTCCCCTGACAACTTGGTAGCAGAGTTTTGGTTTTGATGATACAAGCTGAGATGACTACAATTTATGGCTGTATTTTCTCTTCGCGCTATCTCAAGATAACCGACTAAGGCTAATTAGCCATGTCGAAGAAGAGAAAGAAAAGAAAAAAACGCGGACATGGAAAGCACTTGAAAGAATCCATTCCCTCGGACACAGAGGAGCAAGATTCTTCAGGTGCCGAGCCAGAAATGGGGGAAGGAGTTACAGAAAGCAAGATCTACGGACTGAGGTCAGTAAATGTCCCTCATTATCAAGATACAATTAATGAACGGCAAAAGTCTAAACGGCAACTGCCGGCAGAGGAAAAATCCTCCCACGCAGAAAGCAAAGTTTATGAAATTCCCCCAGATGGTGAGCAAGAAATGCAAAGCTATCTTGATCGATTAGAACGTTTTGAAAAATATGTTAGGGAGGCGAGAGTGTGTTTTAACGAAATAAAGCGAAGTAGGAGAAGCTCCCCCACTCCCAAAATGTCTGAGGACGCCATCTTGTCTTCAAAACAACAGCCTAAGACACACCCCACAGAGTTCATTGGTCAATTAGAACAAAGAGACATGTACACGTCACCGAGGTCACGTGGTCCCTTTGAGTCAATTGAACTTCAGGCCATGTATAGAGGGCTGCAGCCAAGAAGTGAAGCTGCACTGCCATCTGCTGGCGGAGAAAAATCATTACAGCAAAAGATGATGAGTTTTAAAGAATTAGCTATGAGTTTTACAGAAGCCCAAACTTTGCCATCAAAGGTTAAGTCTTCAACACCCCCTGGCGGTGCGGAATTCTCCCTAGATGAAAAAAGGCAAAGCCAAAGGCGAATTCGAGGAAGCCAATTTGATGTTGCCACGCAAAGGCCAATGATGCAACCCCAGCATCCCCTGGTTCAACAACCAGCTTTGCAACCTGCGCAACAAATTGTTCCTCAGCAGGTATTCACAGTCACCCCCTTGACTGGTGAGTCCAAATTAAAGGAGTCAGGAGAGAATTATAAAGCCTGGGTCAGTGAAATTGCGCTCTTGCTTCGAAGAGAAGGCACACATTCCATGATTTTTAATCCTCCTCCTCCACCGTGGACGCCTGCAATAAGAGACCTCGAAAACAGAGCAATCACGACTTTGCTCATGTCAATGGAAATTGAGATCCAAGGTATCTTTCCACCTGATGCAACTGCCCAAGAAATATGGGCTATTTTGGAAGATTGCTACAGGCCCGTTTCAATTGAATCTTCATGTTTGCTCATGTCTGAGTTCCATGGTTCGAAGTTGAAACCTGGTGAACGAATTGGTGGACATTTGACCAAACTGAAAAGAATGAGAAGTGAATTGAGACAAAATGGCCATGTAATCGATGATATCCAAATGATTAGCATCATCATTAACTCATTGAATTATGAATGGAAAGATGCTGTTGCAAAGATTAACTACGTGCCTATTGCTCAACGCACAGTTAACCACGTTTGCAGACTTTTAGTGGAAGACGAAGCTATCAGGTTAGCTACTCCACATCTGCAACGACCTCCAACGTCAAAGGCTCCAGCCAGACGTCCCTTCCGAGGAAGAGGCTACGCTCCAAGGATGCCAAAGTGCTACACCTGCAACCGTATGGGACATGACACCCGGGATTGTCCCCAACGAGTTCCAGCTCCCGCCACATACCAGCCCAGAGGAACAGATTCCAGAGGCAGAGGTAGAGGCGGAAGACAAGGTCGTCGTGGTCCAAGGCGTGATCCACAAGCTCCGCTTGCAACACTGGCCATAACCAACGTTCCACAACCTGATCCAAAGTTTGACAGACGTCTTTTGTGGACTTTAGATAGTGGAGCAGCTGTGCACGTTACCCACAGAAGGGAACTTTTCACAGAGATGGGCGAACCAGAGCCCGAGTATCGAGAACTGTATTCCTTCACCAACCACACTTGCAAGGTTATGGGAAAAGGAACTGTTTACATTGAAGAGCTCGATACACACATCCCTGATGTTTATTACATACCTTCAGCAACCAGTAATTTGCTTAGTCAAAGTCACTTGTCTAGAGAGTTAAAGTTCCAGGTTCACCACCTCGAAAAAGCAAGTTACTTAGTTAAAGATGGTGATATTGTTGCTGAAACCATGCTGATTGGTGGTGTTTATTACTTAAAGCCAGAGCCTAAAGGGCAAGCACAGGCAAGTATGCAAACTCCAAAAAGGCACAACGCAGACCCAGAGAGAGTTCTCCCAGAGAGAGAAAGCGTTACTGTGCCAAAGGCTCCTAAAGCCAACAAACAAAGAAAACAGAAACAGATTGCTCAAAGCAAGCCTGAGGGTCCTCATGAAACTGTTAATGTTGAGAATTCACTAACTGGTAAACCTTTGCATTCCAGGTGTATTCACAAGTGGCACAGAAGATTGGGACATGCCAGTTTCCGTGTTCTTAGAAAGATGCCGGAGTTCGCAAAAGGTTTGGATCTAAAGGGGTGTAAGGTGTTTTTGGATTGTGCGGTTTGCAAAAAGGCTAAATCCAAGGCGGCTGCAATTCCCAAACACGCTACACGCCGGTCAACACGCATTTTTGATTTGGTACACACTGACATAGTGGGTCCTTTCCCACCAACACTTGGTGGCAGAAAGTATTTTTTAACAATTGTAGATAATCATTCTAGATATGGATTTGTATATCCTATGAGAGAGAAATCTGAGACCTTTCAGATCTTTAAAGACTTTGCAGCGTTTGTTTCTACACAATACCAAGTTCGCATCGCCAGAATCCAGAGTGACCGTGGTGCAGAATTCATGTCTCAGCGTTTCCAGGACTGGATGCGTAAGAATGGAATTCTTCATCAGACATCTGCTCCATATACACCGGCTCATAACGGAGTCGTAGAAAGAAGACAAGGGGTTCTACAAACCATGATGCGTTGTCTTCTAGAAGATGCCAATCTCAGTAACGCATACTGGGGTGAAGCAATCAAATATGCAAATTACATTGTCAACCGTACTTGGAGCAGTGTAATCAATCAAACTCCTTTCTACATGCTGTATGGCTACAAGCCTGATCTCAAGAACCTCCACATTTTTGGTTCATATGCTATGGTGAACACTCCCTTAAGTCAAAGAAGAAAGGGAGGTACAGTAGCAAAGAGACTGAGATTTATGGGTATTGATGATAATTCAAAATGGTACAAATTCATTGATACTAAACATGTGATTGTCATTTCACAATCTGCTAATTTTGAGGAAGATATTGACTGGTCCAGGATTCATTCCAATGATCCTGAAGTTTATTTTCCTAGAGATGGTGTTCCAGATGCCACGCAGCCTGATGACAATTCGCAGGCAGATATTCCTTCTACCAGTTCTTCACAACCTGATGTTCCGTCTTCTCAAGCCGCGGATGCTGATGCTAGCGACGAACGTGAGGACGAGGATGATGATGATGAAGAAGAAGAAGACTGGTCTGTTGTTCCTAGACGCTCCAAGAGGGCCACAAAAGGAATCCCTCCACAACGTTATTCATGGCAACTGACAAAATCACCATTACCTTTGATTTGCAACGTTACTCTTCCTCCAGAGACATTCACACAAATCAAACAGCTTCCTGATTCAGAACAAGACAAGTGGTATGATGCAATGCAGGATGAAATGGACAGTTTAAAGAAACTTAATGTATTCACACCTGCAAAACCTCCAGCAAACAAGAAGGTCATTGGCACCCGATGGGTCTACAGAATCAAGAAGAAACCAAATGGTGAGTCTTTATACAAAGCCAGACTGGTAGCTCAGGGTTTCGCTCAACGTTATCCTGAGGACTACACAAACACTTACTCACCAACAGTCAGAACTGAAAGTGTAAAAATTGCCTTAACCACTGCAACTATTCTTGGTTTAGAAGTTTTTCAATTTGATGTGGACACAGCTTATCTACATGCAGACCTAGATGAAGAGATCTACGTGAAAAGCCCTCCAGGATTCCGAAAGCAAGAAGGGGATACCTGGTTCCTGAACAAAAGTCTTTATGGTCTGAAACAGTCAGGTTTAATGTGGTATTTATGTCTTACTGACAAACTAAATTCAATGGGCTTTATTAAGTCTGAAACTGATGAATGCGTGTTCACAAAAAGATCTAACAATGCATATGAGATAATTCTTGTTTATGTTGATGATATTGTTTATATTGGTCCAAATAAGAAAATGAGTGAGATTTTTGCTAAAAGTTTGCAGAGATACTTCACACTAAAATCTTTAGGACACATTAGCACTTATTTAGGTGTTCAAATTGAAAAGACACAGAAGGGGTTTAGTCTTTCACAAGAAGAGAAAATTGACCACATTCTACATCATTGCAACATGAAAGATGCTAGCACAACAAAGACACCCATGCAAACAGATTTTCACAACTTAACACATGAACCAAGTCCTGAGTTCGAGGATCAAACACTTTATCGTTCAGTCATTGGTTCACTATTATACATTAGTAGTTGGACCAGACCTGACATCGCACTTAGTGTTAATCTTTTATCACGACACGTAGGTAAGGCAACACAATTTCATTGGTCATGCATTAAGAAGTTGTTGAAATACCTAAAACACACTAAACACATGAAGTTATTGCTAGAACCAACACACACTGATCAACCAAAGCTGATTTGTTTTGCCGATTCCGACTGGGCGAGCGACAAGAAGTCACGCAAAAGCACTTCTGGTTACATGATGTTCCTAAATGGTTGTCCTGTTTACTGGCAAGTGAGAAAACAGAGTTTTGTTTCATGTTCATCTACTGAAGCTGAATATGCTTGTGTTTCAGATGCTTGTAATTCTCTAACGTGGTTTGATGCTTTGATCACAGATATCTGGACACGTCCGATTCGACCAATCACCGTGATGGAAGATAATGTATCTGTTGTCTTTATTTCTGAGTCACATTTTACAGGTTCTAGGTCCAGACACATTGACATTCGTTATCAAAACACAAAGCAATTAGTTAAGCAAGGTTTTGTTAAATTGCAATATGTTTCTACACATGATCAGATCGCAGACATGCTTAACAAACCACTCGCCGCAAATCAACACGAGTATCTGCGAAAGAAGATGTGCCTTAATTGATGATTTGATGACGTCAGCCCAGACTAGCAAAAGAAGGGGTGTCACGATGTTAAAAGGTTTGCTAGGCCTGAACTGCCTAAACTGACACTCAAGAGTTAAACTAAGAAAGCTTTATTGCGCAGGTCATAAAACAAAAAAGGGTTCTTATCTGAAAGTGATTTATTGCGCACGCGTTACACATTCCAAAAATTCCTCTCTTCTTTGTTCGGCAGCCAACTTTTGGCTGACGAAGCTTTTCATTATCAAAATGTAACCAATTAGTTACTTCTGTTTCATTTACTTTTATTATTTTATTATTAAAGTTTGTTTATTAATTAGAATATTTTCTTAAAGACTATTTCTTTTCTAAATATCTCAAAAGATATGCGGAAGGGAATCAGCCACGGTCCATCGATCTCCAACAGGGTGTTTTTTTTCCCCTGACAATGGCTTCCATGACAGCCATGGACCTGACCTAATTAATTCAGGGCCCCACACACGAGGGCGGTCACACGCTGGACCTTGTTTTTGTATCTGGGCAGTGGACGAGTGATCTGGGAATAGGGGATTTGGTTGTTACCCCCCTGTCATGGTCAGATCACTCATCTCTTCGGCTCGACTTCCCTGGCGCTACCCCCCACCGCGGGGTGGCGGAACCAGACTGTCCAAGATGGTTCCACCCCAGGCGCCTGATGGAACCGGATAGGTTCAGACGGAGCTTGGCCCACTTCCTGTAGCCCTGACCCGCTCTCGGATGGAGGACCTAATGGCTGCCTGGAATAGGGCGGCTGCTGGAGCCTTGGACCAGGTTGCGCCTTTGCGGCCTCTCCTGCGGCAACGAACCACCCTGGCTCCTTGGTTTACCGAGGACCTAAGGGTGATGAAACGCCACAGGAGGTGCCTAGAGAACAGGTGGAGGTCCTCGCGTTCCGAATCTGATCGAACACAGGTAAGAGCCTATTCACGGACCTACCTTGTGGCATTAAGAGTGGCCAAACGTAGACATTGTGCCGCTCTTATTGCGTCCGCCAATAACCGCCCTGCTGCCCTGTTTCGGGTGACCCGCTCCCTCTTATCACAGAGGCCGTGGGAAGCCCCTTTACAGGGCAGAGCAGAGGAGTTTGGGGAATATCTGCAGGACAAAATCGCTCAGATCCGGAGTGGATGGGCCCCCTTCAGTGGACCGGAGGAGTCGTCAGCAGCGAGTCTTGAGGGACCATACTGGGAGGAGTTTGACTCTGTTGCCCCCGAGGATTTGGACAGGTTATGTGGGCGGCTGCGAGCCACTACATGTTTATTGGACCCGTGCCCCTCCTGGCTGGTACTGGCATCCTGGGAGGTGACACGAGGCTGGCTCCTGGGTCTAGTGAATGCTTCATTGGGTGAGGGGTCCTTACCGGCCACCTTGAAAGAGGCGGTGGTGAGGCCCTTACTCAAGAAGCCTTCCCTGGACCCGACGGAACTAGCTAATTATCGTCCTGACTCCAACCTTCCCTTTTTAGCGAAGGTTGTAGAGAATGTGGTGGCACAGCAATTCCCACGGCACCTGGAGGAAACCGATTATCTAGACCCACGCCAGTCCGGTTTCCGACCCGGTCACAGCACGGAGACTACCTTGGTCGCGTTGGTTGATGATCTCTGGAGGGCCAGAGATAGGGGTTGTTCCTCTATCCTGGTCCTATTAGATCTATCAGCGGCTTTTGATACCATCGACCATGGTATCCTATTGCGCCGGCTGGAGGGGATGGGAGTAAGGGGCACCGTTTTACGGTGGTTCGGCTCCTACCTCTCCGACCAGATGCAATGTGTGTTGGCAGGGGAGCAGAGGTCGACCCTGAGGTCGCTCACTTGTGGGGTACCGCAGGGGTCGGTCCTCTCGCCCCTTCTGTTCAACACATCTGTACGCTGATGACACTCAGCTGTACATTTCCACCCCAGACCACCCCAACGAGGCTGTCGAAATGATGTCCCGGTGTTTGGAAGCCGTCCGGGTCTGGATGGGGGACAACAGACTCAGGCTCAACCCCTCCAAGACAGAGTGGCTGTGGTTACCGGCGCCTCGATTCAACCAGTGGACTCCATCGCTGGCCATAGGGGGCGAGCAACTGCTCCCTGTGGAACGGGCGTGCAATTTGGGCATCCTCCTAGATGCCCGGCTGTCGATGGATGACCATGTGGCAGCCGTGGCAAGGGGGGTGTTCCACCAGGTTCGCCTGGTGCGCCAATTGCGCCCCCTATTGGACCGGGACGCCTTACGCACAGTCACTCATGCGCTGGTGACGTCTCGTCTGGACTACTGCAATGCTCTCTACATGGGGCTCCCCTTGAGATGCACCCGAAAACTACAGCTAGTTCAGAATGCGGCCGCGCAGGCTATCATGGGGAGTACTAGGTACTCCCACATAACACCTCTCCTGCGCGAGCTGCACTGGCTGCCTGTGGTTTTTCAGGTGCATTTCAAGGTGTTGATTACCATCTTCAAAGCGCTCCATGGCACAGGACCTAGTTACCTGCGGGATCGCATCCTACCGCATACATCCCTGTGACCAATTCGCTCTCACAGGGAGGGACTCCTCCAGGTGCCGTCCACCAAGCAATGCCAACGGGCGGCGCCTAGGAGTAGAGCCTTCTCTGTGATGGGCCCAACCCTCTGGAATGACCTCCCCCCCGATATCAGAACTACTACCAACCTCCGCTCCTTCCGACAAAAACTTAAGACTCACCTGTTCCAATTAGCTGGCCTGGCCCATTTATAGTCCCATTTATACCTCCTGGCAAATATTTTACCCTGGGATAGTTTTTAGGGGTGTTTTTTAATGTATTTTTAAAATTTTAAATCTAACTTTAACTATTGTACAGTAAACTATTGCTACCTCCTCCAGCCACATCTATATTTATTTTATATTTATATTATGTATATTTACTGTTTTTAATGTGACTGTACACCGCCCCGAGTCCCTTCTGGGAGAGGGGCGGTCTAGAAATCAAATAAAAGTTAAAAGTTAAAGTTAAAGTTTTGTGGTGGTACTGATGGGTGTGTGCCTTTTCCAACTCATTGGGTGGAGAAGGAGCAAAAAATTGGACCACATTTTATCCCCTTTCCTGTGAATCCTATGCTTGCCTTTTTAATCTTTTTTTTGTTGCAAAATTTTTATTGATTTTAAAATATATAGGGAAGGGTAAAAGGGTGTATAAATTTTTTTTGCAGCTTCCACACTGGTGGCGAAAATCCCCCCAAGAAACTCACAGATTTAACAATCTTAAAAATAAAATATAAAAGAAAGCATCAGAACAAATTTAACCAATATTATCAAACATGTGCTCTACTATTTTTTCTTTGTTACTTTTTGTAGTATCAACAATTACAATTATTCCAAATACATTCATTTTTGTGATCTAAGCCTTTTCGATATTGCTTCTTCTTCCCTGCCCCCCCGGAGGGGCCTCAACGCCCCCCCTCTTTATCTTGCGTCTTGCTGTCCTTTTCTCTACTCCCACTAAATTCCTCCTCTGGGGGGGAAAGATTCTTTTTAATAAAGGCTTCCGCCTCTTGAATTGTATTAATTCTGATCCTATTTCCCTCCCAGAAGACCATCATCCCCCCTGGTAACAGCCACTTAAACCAGACCCCCCTCCTTTTTAATCTTGATTGGAAGGAGGTGTTGATCAGGCTGGGATCTAGGATTAAGAAAGATTCAGTGAAAGATCCCTGTAGAACCTATACTAAATGCAACATGTTTAATTTCTTCACAACAAGTGTAAAAACAAGCAGGGCTTTGATTGCATGCTGTGGTCACTATAGTGACTCTTTTGACTGCCAGGAAAGTACGTGGGAGAAAATCTCTACAGATATCTGTGATAGGAGGACCACAGCTGGAGAACATTTCATTTTTTATTGAAAAGTTTTAGTAGAATTTAAAGATATTTTTCCTTCCCCTTCCCTCCCTCCACCCCAACCCTGCCACCCCTCCAACCCTCCCTCCCCACAACTTCCCAGAGCAAAATGCAGGGTATAAACATTTAACAATCATACACTAACATAAGATAACTAACTAAAACATCTTACCTTCCTCTTGTACTTTAACTCCCCTTTTATTAAGCTAAATTTGGATAAGCTTTAACATTCCTTACTCATTCATAAACTAATTGAAGTTCCTTAGTCCAATGTTTATTTGAATATAGTCAATCCATCTTCTCCATTCCAACTTGTGTTTCTCCTCTGAATAGTCTTTCCAATATGCTGAAATTTTAGCTGTCTCTGCTAAATTAACTACTTTTAACGTCCAATCTTGAATAGTAAGCAATTCTTCCTTCTTCCAGCAATCTTGTTGCCATTATCAAATTCAGAATCAAATTAGTCTCTATAATTGTACAGTCTGTAATTATACCTAGTACAAACAACTGAAGAGTGAACTTTATCCTCTTTTTGAGAATATTTTAAATAATTCACCATATTTTTATCCAAAATGCTTTAGCTTCTTTACAAATCCTCCATACATAATAATACATAGCATCAACACAATCACATTTCCAACATTTAAATTATAAGTTGGGATACACACAAGCTAACCTTTTAAGATCTAAAGACCGTGTATAAAACATCTTATAAAAACTCTATCATTCATTCTGCTTCCGGTCTCTGAGGATGACGGACATGTTGTCTGCTAGTTGCCATCTTGGTGGGCTCCCCCTGATTCAGGGGGGGCACAGGGTGCCTTGTAGGGGCGCCCTGCTGAAGGGGCTGCTTACTGGAGCCCCCTGGAGCGGCGGCGGCCGCAGGGGGGCTACCAGCTTTGCCCTAGGTGCCGGGAGGCATAAGGGGTGTGCAATCCACGCATGCCTTCGTCCTGAGGAGATCGGAAGAAACGCTCTATGTGAAAGCAACAGTTGAAATGCGGTGAGAGGGGAATTCCCCCGGGGTCCCTCTTTTTCTTCTCGGAGCAATAAGTAAATAAGGATTAGCAGCTTTCCTAAGACTCTTCGATCTTGGAGAAGTGTTAAGATTGGAGAGGGGGTTTTCTCCCCCCCCTCGGAAAAGCGGCTTTACACGATCTCACTCTTGGAGGAGAGTGAGAGAATTGGGAAAAAAACCATTTTGATATTCACTTCTTTCAAGCAATGGGGCAATGACTTGCTAGAACAATTGCAAAAGAAAGAATGTGAGCTGACTTTATAAACTATGAATGGAAACTTTTTGAATGGTTGTTCTCTGATCCCCTTGGAGGGCTGAGCCAAAATGGAGTTTGTCCCTCCTTTTCTACTGCCGTTACAAATGAACTGTCGCTTTTGAAAAATGTTCTGGGTTGGAATTACTATACCCCAGTGAATCCTAGAGGCATCTCTTCGTATAATCTTCCTTGGGCTGGAAAAAAATGATTTTAATTGGCGGGCAGCTGTATTGAAAGACTAATATCCCACATTGGACTTTGCCTGCCTGTGGATCTCCCCTGACGGTGCACTTCTGCAGACACCCTTTTTTCCGTCTAGACTTATAACTTTCTCTGAGTTTTGCAATGCCTGCGAAAAAGCCCCCCCCCCCCCTAAACCAGCGTCGGCTCCAACATCTTCTGTTTCAAGTCCTGTTCCCCAACAAACACAATTATCTTCCTTTTTACAACCTAAAGCTTCTGAGGGGGAACAGCTGTCTCAAGAAATGTTTCAACAAATGTTCCAGACGTTTATAAAGGGACAGGATGAAATTAAAAAGCCGTTGGCGGACTTAAAGGAACAACTCAGAGAGAATCAACAACAAACTTCATAAAATAGACAGAAAATAGACGCCCTGGAGGAGGGTGCTGTGGGGATGAGAGAAGAGGTGAAGGCACTGCAAAAAGATAATGCTGGAATTGAAAACTACATGGAAAAAATGGAATTTGAAAGGATGTCTTTCTTAGATTTCAAAATATACCTGAAATGGAGGGTGAAGATTTAAGAGAGACTATGATAACAATGTTAGCAGACTATATTAAGAGAGATAAACAACAGCTAGGGTGGGATATTGACTTGATATATAGAATTAATTCAGCATATGCTAGAATAAACAATGCTCCAAGGGAAGTTCATGTTAAATTTTTTAGAAAGACTACAAGAGATGAGATTCTAAGGGTTCAAAGGGGGGAACCTTTAAAATATAAGGTTAAGAAATAACCATTTTAAAACAGATACCAAAAAGAATAAGAGATAAGAGGAAGAAATTTTACTTTTTAACTAAAAAACTGTATGAACAAAATATCTGGTTTAGATGGTTAATTCTAGAAGAGTTGTTGATTTTCTGGGAGGGTGGTAGAGTGAGAATTAATACAGTGGTGGAGGCGGAAGCCTTCATGGAAAAACACAAGAACCTCCTAGATGAAACAAGAGACACTGCACAAGACATGAAGGGGGGAGGGGCCATGGCTCAGCCAACAGACAGGGGAGAGGAGGCAGCAATGAGACTCAGGTCACAGAAATGAATTAAAAGTACATTGCAATTGTTAATATAATGAAATGGTTAGAAGTGATATAAAGTATGATTGAAGATGTTAAAGAATTTGAGGTAAACCTAAACTGCTAGAATAGAAATAGAATAGAAATTTAATTTGTTAGCCGCTCCCTCTCCGCAAGGGACTCGGGGCGGCGTACAATAAAATATACATACATACATATAAACATAAAAATACACACATATACATACATATACATACATGCATGGAGGAGGTAATAATTAAAAATACATCACATTAATAATAATAAAAATTATTATGTATGTAATAATGACATTTTGATATATATAAAATAGAGAGATGTAAGATCTCAGGGGAGCATCACCTTCCATATGATGTAGCTGTCAAAAATTTTCTCCACACTTAAGTATCCTTTCCCTCAAAATATTTGTAAAAACCAATAAAAACTTTTTATAAAAAAAAACTCTTATCAAGTTTTAATCTTGCATAAATTTTTCATTTCTTACCCAAATCTTTTCTCACATTCCCATCATTATTAGACAAAGTTATCAATACCTTTCTACCATTCTTCCATATTTGCATCTTTTTTTCCCTTTTAAAAAAAAATCTTGATATCATTTAAAGAAACAATAAAAACTTAAACAAAACTTTCATTTTACTACTATTATCCTTTTCAGCAAAAACTATTGTAAGTTCTCCCATTTATCCATCTCTATCTATATTTTGTGCCATAATGGTCATAATTATACTTATGTAATCTCCTATTTAAAATTGTAATATAGATTCCTAAGTGGATAACCTTTTTTACTATCTCACATCTTGCTATTTTCTGATTCTTCTTTTGGACTTATCCTGGGGATAATCAGATACTGGACCAGTAAATGTCCAGCCTTTAGTACATTACTGTAAAAATATTTTGCCTTTCAAACTAAATTAAGATGATATCTTTCTTCTAAATAATTCAACACCAATCCACCTGGGTCCCCCCCATCTATACTGTATCTGGCGATTTCTAAGTTCACCAACTAGGAATGCATAATCCTTTCTGGATCTCAATATTTTAAAAGGAATTTCCTTCAGTACTGCCACCTCCTGTCCTGCCACCTGTAGTTTGCTTTCGTAAGTTGCTTGTAATATTCCATTCCTTGTTTTCCTGGTAACAAAGTAGATTACAATATCTCTTGGTAGTTGTCTCTGTCTGGCAATCCATGAATTAACACGATAATTTTTTTCAATTTGCCAATCGTATTCTACTTTTGGTTCACCAATTAACTGAGCGAAAGCTTCTGCAAAGATTTCTTTCAAATTTTCTTGGTTATCTTCTTTCAAGCCTCATATTCTCAAAGCAAATTCCATCACTCTATATTGTATCATTGTAACCTCTGCCTCTGATTTTTCAATCTTGATTTGAATCTCATCAACTTTATTATCCAAATTCACATTAGACTGAGTAATTTCTTCCACCCTGTCGTCCAATGATGTTACAATAACAAACAAACCCTTAAACGCATCCACTGTATCCTCTCTTATTTGTTGATTACAGGTTTGAATTAAGTCCTTAATTTCAGACATTTCATCAGACACATCTTTAAGGGCAGATGTAATTTTTTTCTTGCAGAAGCGAGGCTTGTGCCTTTAAAGCATCTTGGAGAGCTTCAAATGTTACTGTTTGTGTATCCGCTAAAGATAATAAAGACTGCAATTTAGGTGGCTGGGCTGAGTGACTTCCAGCACTCTTAGAGGCACTTATTTTGTTTGTTTTGAAGGCATTTCCGAATATTCAAATCACACTTTCCAACAACCAAATTATTGAGTCCAAAAAGTCCACTTAGTCCCCAAACTTGTTAAATCTTATAGCTCATTAGTAAACCAAAACTGTTTTCTTTAATCTTGAGCTCTTGAATCTTTTAATGACGTTAACAAACACTTAACAAATACTTTCCTTTTAAGTTTTGCTTTGATCACACCCTTTGACTTGCAGATGCCATCTTTATTACCCTTTGTTCTTCTCAATCTTCACAGAAGGAAGTGATACTGCGTCGGAGTTAAAGTTTATACTTGCAATTATAATCGCTCCTGCCTTTGCTCTGCCTGCTTCTTATTCAATTGTAGATTAAAACATTGATTGCAGGGGTGGTTGTGGCATTTTGTTTCTGCTGCAGCAGAAGCGTCCCGAGATGCGGAGCCTTGTCGGACTGCTGGGGGGCTCTCACCCTTCAAGCCCCCTGGTCAAGGATAGATATGGTCTGGCTGCTGATGGAGTTAATTTCAGAAGTGAAGGAGATAGATATAGAACCCAATCTATGGGCTGATCACAATCCCATGAAGATTATTTGGAAAAAACCCAAAAGGGCAGTTATCGTTGGTTACTCAATAGATCAATTCTAAAAGACCAGGAATATATTAAAAGAGTCAACCAAGAATTAAGATTCTTCTTCAAAGAAAACGGACCAGGAGATACATCCATACAAAACTTATGGGATACAACTAAGGCATTTATAAGAGGGGTCACAATATCAGCCACAGCCAGGAAGAAAAAAACTGAGAATCCAAAAATAAGAGAGCTGAAAGAAAGGTATAGAAATTTAGAGAGTGAACTGCAAAAGAAACCGCAGAACAGAAGTATAAAAGGAAATATGGAACTGATTAAACACGAATTGGCTATATTTAAAAAAGCAAAATTGGCACAATCTATAAAAAAAGCAAAACAAAATTTCTTTGAGAATGCAAATAAACCGGGGTGGTGGCTATCCTATAGGTTGAGGAAGCAAAAGCAAGAGAATTGGATCAATAAACTACAAGATGAAAAAGGCGAGATCTGCTACCAACTAGAGGAAAAGAAAAGGATTACCCAAGAGTTTTATGAACAATTATATAGAGAAAACCGAGATCATACAAAGGAAGGAATATTACAGTATTTGGAAAAGTCAGATCTGCCAAAGGTACCAGAGGAGATTAAGGACATGCTCAATGAAGACACTAAAACTTCAGAGATAACCGAGGCCATACAAAGACAAAAGAATAATAAAGCTGCAGGGCCGGATGGGTTGCCAGAGGAAATATATAAAGAATTCCAGGATATACTTGTCCCAACGTTGTTGGAAGTCTATAACGCTGTGTTGAAAGAGATGAAGACACCGTTATCATGGACGGAGGCTAATATCGTATTATTACCTAAGGCGGACACAGACCAGGTGTTTATACAAAACTACAGACCAATCTCACTGCTAAATGCAGATTACAAAATCTTTGCCTCAATAATAGCAGAAAGGTTGAAAAAATTTCTTACATCATTCATCCATACAGATCAAAACGGATTCCTCCCCAGAAGACAAATTAAAAACAACATGAGAATTATGTTGGACATTCTTGAATATTATGAAGTGCACAATGAAAAACAGGTTGCACTAATCTTTCTCGATGCCCAAAAGGCATTTGATAATGTCAACTGGGAATTTTTGCACCAACAATTAGAATATATGGACTGTGGGGATAAATTTATAAACACGATCAGAGCAATTTATACAAACCAAAAGCCAAAGTAATAATCAATGGTGAATTAACACAAAGTATTGTAATCCAGAAAGGTACAAGACAAGGTTGCCCCTTATCCCCCCTGTTGTTTATACTAACCCCAGAAGTACTAGCCAGGAATATACGTAAAGAGGTACAGATAAAGGGACTAGAAATAAAAAAGGAACAATTTAAGTTACAGGCCTTTGTGGATGATCTAGTGTTTGTGCTAGAAGATCCTATGAAGTCTGGTATGAAACTCATTGAGGAAGTGACAGAAAATAGCGGGTCTAAAGATAAATATGACAAAGACCAAAATGCTGACTAAAAATATGACATCAAAAGCAAAAGAGGGATTAACGAAGAAATTGGGTATCCAAATTGTCAAAAAAGTTAAATATCTTTATCTGCGAGGTGTGTGACCATCAAAGAAGATAATTATACTAATCTGATTAATAAAACTAAGAAGGATCTAGAAAGATGGAAAAACCTAGCTGATGAGAGCTAATTAGCTCGAAATAGATCTATACTAGTCTCCCTTTATTTATTTATCAGTACAAATACAACACACACACACACACACACACACACACACATATATCTTCACAGAAGGAAGTGATACTGCGTCGGAATTAAAGTTTATACTTGCAATTATAATTGCTCCTGCCTTTGCTCTGCCTGCTTCTTATTCAATTGTAGATTAAAACATTGATTGCAGGGGTGGTCGTGGCATTTTGTTTCTGCTGCAGCAGAAGCGTCCCGAGATGCAGAGCCTTGTCGGACTGCTGGGGGGCTCTCACCCTTCAAGCCCCAGAATTGCTCCTGGGGTCTATGGGGAGCTCTACCCTTGCCCAACTGCTCCGCTGGAGAACATTTTAGACAGAACAGAACTAAAATAAGAATTTATGGAACCCAAGATGAAAGAAAGAATGAAGTATTGCTGGATTGAAAGTGAATGTATTGTTAAATGCTGGTTAGGCTTAAATTCAAAACTTGCACAATCTATTTTGGCATTTGATTGTCCTCAGTCAAAGTGTTATTTCCATTTAACAGCTTCCTTTATAGCAGTTTAGATCAAATTCATCTGGTGGCATTTCCTTCCCTTTTCTCTTTTTAAAATTACTTTGTACATTTTCTATTCCGCTTCACTATTTAAAACATTGTAAAATGAGCTTCTTAATCATTTCTTAAATGGTTTATAAAAACTTTAATGAAAGGAAAATGTTTTTTGGAATAAGCTTGCCAGAACCTTATTATTCACTTCACTCTGAAGTATAAATCCATACTACCTAATACAGAAAGTTACCCAGGGGTGCCAGAGACTGTTAGGCTATTTAGAGATAATCTTCCTACAATCTGTTACCCACAGATTATGTTGGACTACAATTAACAAAATACCCACCCTCTACCAACACAACCTGTGAAGAATTCCAGAGTTGCCCTGTTGTATGTATCAGCCAATTTCTTAATGTCTTTAAGAAATTTATCCCTGCAAGGCAGCTGAGCAAACACAGTGCCTCCAGCTGTAGTCTCATTCACATGAAACAATGTTTGAGCAGTAGGAGAAAGATTTTGACAAAGGAAATCAATTCACCTCTCCCAATCACAACAACTGGGTCACTTAGCTCTGACTACACAAAAAATATTTCTTCTGTAGTGCTATTGTCCCCAACTTCATCTAGGATGAAAGGAACTCAGTACGGTCTCCATATTGTTTGGTCATTTGTGAATGTGTTAGTTTCCCTGACTTGCAGAGATTTTTCTTGACAGATTTCTTCCCCTCTGGTCTTGGCACCTTATATTCAAGCCTAGATCAGTACATTTAACCTGTATCTTTTGCCTATTCCAATTCACTTCAAAGTGCATCTTTTTCTGTAGGTATCCAGAGTTGAGCGTCACAAATGAAGGCAAATTTTCATTCTTGCTGACTCAGACATGATTACTACTAGCACAGGTAGTCCTCGATATGCAACAGTTCTTTTAGTGACCATTTGAAGATCACAACAGAACTGAAAAAAGTGACTTATGACTGGTTTTCACACTTATGACCATTGCACCATCTCCATGGTCATGTGATCAAAATTCAGATGCTTGGCAACTGGTTCATATTTATGACAGTTGCAAATACTGGGTCACGTGGTCACGTTTTTTGCCCTTCTGACAAGCAAAGACAATGGAGAAGCCAGATTCATTTAACAACCCTGTTACTAACTTAACAACTCTACTGGTTCACTTAACAACTGTGGCCAGAAAGATCATAAAATGAGGGAAAATGAGGGGAAAAAACTTAACAACTTTCTCACTTAGCAACAGAAATTTTGGGCTCAATTGTGGTCATAAGTCAAGTACTGGCTGTTAAGACCCATGTGTTTATTTACCTCAGCAGCCAGACAGTCTAGAAATTGAGTAATAATTAGTCAATTACTCACTAAGGGGTCTGAGATTGCAGTTTTCTCACAAATTGAGATCTGAGTTTCTTCTTCCCCTTTTATAGTCATGACGGAAACATTTTTTTAAAATATTTTTTTTAATTTTCAAAACAAACACAACACATCCTTCTTTACATACTGTAGAAAGTGTATCAGTTGGTTACAAAAAGGCTTTCGTGCATCTCTTCCATAGTCAACAAACATAATTCATATTAACTCAAGTATTTTAACTCAGATATTTATACATGTTACCATCATCATACCTCCATTTTCATTTGACTATAATTGTTTAAACGTCCTTCATCATAAAATACACCAAGATTTAATACATAACCACATACTGGCATTTCATTTACTATTTCTAAAATCCTCCAATAACACTGAATCCTTATGTCCTATTCTAGCTAAACATCCCTAATATTTAATAACAAAGTTTTCTAATCCTCCTTTCCAAATCACTGTTTACAATTTACATCCAGTTTCCTTATGTTGTACCCATACCTGTATATATGTTGTTATCATTATCTCTCTTTATTTAACTATATCCTGCATCATAACATTTCCCCCTAATAATCAAGACTTAACTGTGTCTAACTTAGTTCTTTTTTATTAACCTTTATATATAATCCAAAAGCATTTCTAATTTTCCTTTCATGGGTACCATTCAATATTCATATCCAATTATTACTTATCATAACACTACACATTGTATACATTATTATCATTATCAATTATTTTTTAACTATATCTATTGTCACTAAATTTCATTAAGTTTAACTAGTTTTAAATTATACTCTTCCATCTATCAACCTGTATCTTTCCAGTAGCAAAACATTCTCATATCTTCTGCCATTTGTGGTATCAGTCCTTTAATCATCTCCTTAATCAACTTTGTATGGACTCCTCTTAGCAACTTCTTGCTATAAAATCTCTCATGTAATTTCGATGCCCTTCTTCTGTTTCCTTAATCAGCTTATCTTTGATTGTCGGTAGTGTTATCAATGATATTGCTAATAAAATCTCTCTCTTTAAATCCATAAATTCTTTTGTTTTTTCTTCTTCTTTATCTTGCCATCTGGGGTAGATTTCCCCTCCATTTAATTCCTCTTTCAGTATTCCAGTCTTTCCATTTTCAGAGACAAACCAATCACCATAAATATCAGCAATTTTAATTTCTTTATATTCATTTTCCTCTTTGATTTTTAGGATTTTAACCACCACTTTTTTCACGATAAACATCTCCAACTTCTTCATCATATTTTGCTGTTAGATGCTCTAAGTCTTCCAACTTCTTCTCTATCCTCTCATATGTGTTTGATAATTTCTGTATTTCTGAGAATATCTTTTGCAGACTTAAAATATCTTTCTGCTGTTGAAATTGTGCCATTATCTCCCGCTAACAAACACTGCTGCTCTAGCTTGGAAGGTTTAACAAAATTAAGCATAGATTCACAATAACATTTTATTTTCACCGTTCTCTGGTTAAAGATATACTTCAAAGGGATATCTGTATGCTTTTCTTCTTATCACTCTCTATAAACAAGTGGTGAGACCTTGGAATGCCAAGGCAGGATAATCAGTGAGAAAAGTAAGAGTGTTTCGTTTCCAATAAACAAACCTCCAGCCTCTGAGTAGCAGTGTTATTGTTGCAATTTTCTTTGTTTCTTTTGTATCTTTTTGTATTTCAAGTTAAAAAGAAAGTCCAATTCTTGAATGAGTTAGAAGACAGTAATGTAATGAAGGGGGAAAATTTTAGTCCATAGGTTACAAAGAATAATAGAAGAAAAAAAATAGAAAAGAAAACTTAATCCATTCATTTTAAAAGGCTTGCATAAATTCCATCCATGAAGATAGCATTTAAAAAGTAAGATAACCCACTGTCCAAAACCATTTCAAATTTAATTCCGCCGCTTATTTCTTCTGTTCTCCAATTTAAATTAATTTTAAGTTTTTTATAGGCAATCTCTTTTAAAACGGTAAAAATTCCTCACCAGCTGGAAACACTTTCTCTTTCCATATCCTTCCATTGTGGAGCCACCCCAATTTCATCAGCCTAATGGCTGGATTTTTTGTCGCCGGCTTAAAGAACTTCTCTTGGATCGATCAGGGAGTTTGCGATGTCCCTGAGATCAGCAAGACGTATTCTTCCTGTTCACCAACTCTGCGGGATGGTTTAGGTCCGTTTGGACCACCCAGCGCAAAAGTATTGACGGCGATGTCAGAGCATTGAGATCGCATGGCATCTCGTCGTGACATTGCTCCTCCTCTAGGACTGAAACATATTTTATAGCTTAGTTAATTGTTTCAGTTCCTGCCTGAATCTTCCCTCCATTTTCCTCTTCCGATCCACACCTTCCTTGCTGATTCCTTTCTAACTGCTCCACCGGATCCTTCAAGCTGCTAGTAGAAGCCCATCCCATCTCTCCATATTTTCTCCCAAATCTCTCATCTTTTGCCACATTTGCAAACTTTCCTTTCCATTCTCAATTCTCTGTCCTTGATTCCTCTACAATTTCCTATTCCTATTGTCTTATCCTCTTCTTTCCCACCTATTTTTTTATTACTTGCATCTCCCCCACATCCTTTAGTTTTCTCTCCAGCATTAACAACAGTCTTCCTTGCTTCTCACTGACTGGTTTACAAAGTGGCTAAATCTAAAGGATAAGCTAGTGGATCTATTTGCCCAATCCAAGATCGCTCAGGATGCTGCAGCCCACCCAGCACGCCTTTCAAAGACTGATGGCTCCAAGGGTGCTGCATAATGTCATCCATCCTTTGCTTCTCATCTGTGTGATTAGGGAGCTATGAGCTGGTACCATAAAGAGTGATGGCAGAATTCTAAAAAGTCCTCCTTCTCCTGCCAATCCTCAGTGGCTTTAAGCCATAACTGGGTTCCAAGTGATTAAATTCTGAAACATTTTGGGGTCCCTGTAAGACACTGAGGGAGTCATCAGGATAGGGGAAATTATGATTACTCTGGTAGGTGTGCCATTTGGTGCAGGGTTCCAGGTAGGTTAATATAGCCAGCTCAATCTCTTGGTCAGACAAATTGTACTGGAGGCTGAGTTGATGTAGCCTCCAGGTCCATTTCAGGAGATCAGGGCTCAAGGTCCATGTTTCAGCTCTCCTCCTAATAAAGTAGTACTTATTTTCTGTTTACAGTTAGAACAATTAACCAGTGGAACAGCTTGCCTCCAGAAGTTGTGAATGCTCCAACACCAGAAGTTTTTTTTTAAGAGATTGAACAACAATTTGTCTGAAATGGTACAGGATTTCCTGCCTGAATAGGGGGTTGATTAGAAGACCTCCAAAGTCCCTTCCAACTCTTCTCTTCTCTTCTTATTCCCATTCTTCCCATTGTTGGTTTGGGGCATTTCTGCACTTAGTTTGTGCTCAGGTTTCCACTACTGTTATTGAATCTCACAGAATCTTGTTGCTTAATTCCTCAAAAGGATCCTTCCCATCAAAAAGAAAGTCTGGGGTTTCATCCAAATCTGAGCTTATTAACAGGCATTTTGTTAAGATTGTTGCCTTATTTGTCTGCACAGCTTCCCCTACTTTGCTACATTTTCCACAAGCTGGATGCTTATTCCTAGCAGAGGTGTGCACAAGGTCCTTTAAGGTTTCAATTTTTAATTCTTGCACAGCATGCTTTTGTTGCCATTCATCTTCAAATCTGTGCTGTGATTGGTTGTTGTGGGTGTAAAGTGGGAGTTTCCTTTTTTCCCGCCTTTTTGTTCTGCACGCGCTATATGCTGTTTAGATTTACCTCATGATGTTCCTGATTTTCCTGTCTACTATAAATATGAATGTTAAATATATTTATTTACCCTGTTTTCCTAAAAATAAGACCTCCCCGGATAATAACCCCAATTGGGCTTTTGAGCACATACGCTAAAAAAAGCCCTCCCCGAAAATATTGCAGCACAGCAGCAGCCATGAGGTGACCACGCTCGCCGCTTTCTGCACCTCAAAAATAATAAGACCTCCCCAAAAATAAGGTCAAGCGCTTATTTCAGGGGTCAAAAGAAAATAAGACCCTGTCTTATTTTGAGGAAAATGTGGTCCATAAAACTACAAATTTGTATCAGTGTCTCTCACTTTATTTGAACAGGTGATGCACAATTCATGCACAAAGAGGAATCCCAGCTCCTCAACAAGTTTCTCCATCCCTTCACAATATATACAGTAAAATCCATTTCACTTTCCTCAGGATCTTCCAGCGAAACTATCACTCTCTTTTGCTGGGCGTCCCCATATTTCAATAAAGCATAACTGTTATTATGTTATTATTTATTATTCAGATAATAAATTCAAAGGGTCTAATCCATGGATCCTACTTCTGACGCCATTAAAAATGATGTACTTCCAGATTCGGCTTATCGTCATTCACTTGCACACTTCCTGTCCTGGAAAATAGTAACACTCAAATCACTTTCACCCAAACATTCAGGCACAGCAGGTTCTTTGGAATACGCGGAGACCCAATGAATTTAAAAGAACAGCAAAACTTTATTGGCTGCAATATATCTATTCCTTTCTCTCTCTCTCTCTCTCTCTTGCTCTCTCTCTCACCCTTCTCTCTGTCTCACTCACACACACACACACACCATCCTAGTTGATCCCTTTTGAGGAGGTTTTGAGGAGTTGAGGAGGTTTTAAAGAAGAGGTTGGGCAGCCATTTATTTGAAATTATGAGCCGGGGGCTGGACTAGATGACCTCCACAGTCCCTTCCAACTCTGTTATTCTGTTATTCATCCACACTTTCTCAGGTCCTTCTCAGCTAGGCTACCAGGATTAGCTAGAAGGACAGAAGCTACAAAATCTGTATTCAAAGAGTGAGTGGGCTTCACAACTACTTTTATCCCCCCCCCCCAAAAAAAAACAAATCCTGGCTTTCTTGATTCACAAGAGGTGGCCTTTTGGATGTTGCTGAAGTACAGCTCCCGGGATGTATTATACTTGATTCTTCATTCTACAGCTGTTGGCAGTTGTATTCTTCAGATATGCCATGCCATCTGTTCTTCATGCCTGTGTATGTCACTTAGGGCTATAATAATGATTGGTTTTCTTTTTATAAAGCAAGTTTGGAAGCTTCTACATGCTTTGCACAATCTTTCATGATTCTTTTTACAGAATAAGCCATCGTCCCCCAAGGTGGGTGTTTAACTGCGGCCAATTCGCTCACACAGAGAGGGACTTCTCCTGGTGCCGTCCACTAGGCAATGCCAACGGGCGACACCAAGGAGTAGGGCCTTCTCTGTGATGGGCCCAACCCTCTGGAATGACCTCCCCCCCGACATTAGAACCACTACTGACCTCCGCTCCTTCCGGCAAAAATTGAAGACTCACCTGTTCCGATTAGCAGGCCTGGCATAATTACAACTGTCCCTCCTGGCAAATGTATTAACTGGTTATTTTAGGGGTATTGTTTTTAACTTATTGTGTGTGTTTTAGGGGTTCAAAATCCTATATTTATATATATTGCTTTGTACAGTTCTTTTAATTCCATTTTTAACCTCCTCCATTCCAACTGTACATATTCAATTTTTATTGTATTTTGATATATTTGGCATGGACTGTACACCGCCCCGAGTCCCTTTTTGGGAGAGGGGGCGGTCTAGAAGCATGAATAATAAATAAATAAATAAATAAATAAATAAAAAAAACTTACCAGCATCCCACCCACCTTGGAATCAGTCCCGAGGAGGTTTCAAGAAGGAGGAGACAAAGCCAGATGCTCTGCATCCCAGAAGCTGCAATCCTTTTCGTGAAAAACTAAAGCTCTTGATGCCCCTAAAAATCATTAATATATCCAGGCTCATCTTGGAGAATCTCACAACTATGAGTGTATGTATGCCCATTCCTTCCCCTTGGTATATTTCATGCTTCTTTTGCAATAGAAAAATGGGATGTGGTTTTGCAGATGACATGGCCTGTTGACTGTTGACAACACCAAAGTGAGATTGCACAGAGGTCATGATTGGACGCTATTATCTACATAGTCCGTGTTATGTGTTAGGAGGTACAAATCCTCAGTGGGGACCTTTTTCTGCACATGAGAAGAGCTGAGAAGACTATCCTGCCTGTAGGGCTGAGGCAACTTTGAAGATGAAGCTATCCCTCAATGTCTTCTTCTTTGGTTGGTATCTGTCATGGAAGGGAAAGAGAATCATATATGCTATTTGATAGAGGGGAGGGGGGACTCTACATTGCTTCCAATTTCTTGGTTGCTGTGCCTCTCATGGCCTGATCTTTTTTCCAGGGTGGTGGTTGGCCAGGCAGTGTTGGATTTCTAGAGGTGAGTCAATAAATTGGGTGTGTGTGTTTATGTCTTGCCCTCCTTTCCCAAAAAAGCTGGGAGGTTCTGGGGGTGACTTTCTGGATGCTTATGGACCATCTGAAATAATTATTTGCACCTGGAGAATTTGAGCGTAGACAGAAGCACAATGTAAGCATTCCAATAAGCAATCATTTCCACTGATGAATATTTTTTATCCCAGACATTGACTACAAGAGTCACTCAAGGTGTAGTATTTATTTCAAAAGTCTCTTCTACAGTGAAATTTGGGAGGAATCCCTTGCTTTTCAGAATCTGAGAACACCTTTTTTCTTGGAAATTTATTCATTTAATTTATACGCTGACTGTTAGATCGGCGTGAATGCAGCAGGCGAGAGTCGCTAGTGATTTTAGCACTTTTTATTTCCAGCAAAATGTGACTGCGTTCTGCCGGCTGGGCTGCCAGAGCTCGCCCTTTAAGGAGCTCCAGGCAGACCAGCCAGCCAATGACATCAATACAATACAATACAATAGTAGAGTTGGAAGGGACCTTGGAGGTCTTCTAGTCCAACCCCCTGCCTAGGCAGGAAACCCTATACCGTTCCAGACAAATGGCTATCCAACATCTTCTTAAAGACTTCCAATGTTGGGGCATTCACAACTTCTGGAGGCAAGCTGTTCCACTGATTAATTGTTCTAACTGTCAGGAAGTTTCTCCTCAGCTCTAAGCTGCTTCTCTCCTTGATTAGTTTCCACCCATTGCTTCTTGTTCTACCCTCAGGTGCCTTGGAGAATAGTTTGACTCCCTCTTCTTTGTGGCAACCCCTGAGATATTGGAACACTGCTATCATGTCTCCCCTAGTCCTTCTTTCTCTTAAGCTAGACATACCCAGTTCCTGCAACCGTTCTTCATATGGTTTAGTCTCCAGTCCCCCAATCATTTTTGTTGCTCTTCTCTGCACTTTTTCTAGAGTCTCCACATCTTTTTTACATCGTGGCGACCAGAACTGAATGCAGTATTCCAAGTGTGGCCTTACCAAGGCATTATAAGGTGGTGATACTTTATCAAAATGCCTTCACGTGATTTTGATTCTATCCCTCTGTTTATGTAGCCTAGAACTGTGTTGGCTTTTTTGGAAGTTGCTGCACATTGCTGGCCCATATTTAAATGGTTGTCCACTAGGACTCCAAGATCCCTTTCACAGTTACTACTACTGAGCAAGGTATCATCTATACTGTACCTGTGCATACCTGTGCATTTAAACATCAGTTTAAATTCCCTGCGGTTGGGGAATTCTAGCCAATCTGTAGATTCTAGCCAATCTGCGGCAAGCATGAAAACTGATGTAGATTTCTGATATCCGTCCATACGTAACATCCCTCCCCTCCTAGAATGAACAGTGTTCAATCCTCTGCCTACGTATGTGACGTAATCCTCCAGGTAGGCGGGGCATGCCAGCTTCCGACTGGACCTGCACAGTTCACTTGTCCCTGGGATCTCGGCTGCAGTGGTCGAATCTGCTGTTCCTCCAGCTGCCAGGGAAGGAACCTTCTGGAGCTCCTCGGCCCGCGCGTCGAGTTCCTGCCTGGTTCCTTCGGCTTCCGAGACCGTTGCTTCCTGCCGGACCTCCTTGATCCCAGATAAGAAGTCGCGGCACGGGTTAGCATGTAGTTCTCCTGTTGGGCCACTGGGTAGGCCTGGTTCCCGCTTGTCTGCTTCCCGGCCAGCGGTTGAGCGTGCTCCTTGGGGTGGAGACCTCAGGTTCTGCGAGGGTTGCTCTGGCCCTCTGGTCGCAGTTCAGTCGCCCTGGTTCCTCAGCTCAGTGTCCCCCAGGTGGTGTCTGAGTTGGTCAATATGCCTCCTCCAGATTCACCCGTGCTCCAACTCAATGCGGTATGACTTGGGACCGGTGACAGCCATGACTCGGCCTGCCAGCCAGGTTGGGTACCCCACATAGTTGTGTGAGAATACCCGGTCCTGTATGTTGAATGCCCGCTTGGGCCATGAGGAATCCAGAGGGATCTCAGGAAGGTAGTCCCTGCAAAGTCAATGTGTATGTGGGACCATGGTCCCTTGACCGCTTCCCATTCATGAGTGGGTGCCCTTGGTGGAGCTGGTCGCGTTTCCTGACAGGCTTTGCATGTGGCTACCCACTTGGTAATGTCCTTGTCCATCTGGGGCCACCAGATGTAGCTCTGGGCTATTGCCTTCATTCTCACAATCCCGGGGTGCCCCACGTGTAACGCTTCCATGGCTTGCCTCCGAAGCTTTTGGGGAACGATAACCCTTTCTCCCCACAGCACACAGCCTTTTATGGTTGTCAGTTCAGTTTGCTTGCTGTGGTAACTCTGGAACTCCTCCCCCAGTCTCTCCTGTGGCCACCCCCTCAACACCCAGTTCAGAACTTTCCGTAATATTTTGTCCTTTGGGGTGTATTCGGCAATGTCTCTGGCAGTTACTGGGCTGGCTGGGTCGATGTTAATCAGCAGTACTTGGGCGGTGGGTGTGGGGTCTTCCGCTAGTTCTGGCAGCAGGCAGCAGCTGAGAGCATCGGCGTGGCTGATGTTTTTGCCGGGTTGGTGGATCAGCTCGTAGTTGTACACAGTGAGGAAAATGGCCCATCTGGTCATTCTCGGGGGCATGTATGGAGGGATCTGTTGGTTGCCGGCGAGGAGTCCTAATAGGAGCTTATGGTCGATGACCAGATCAAAATGCCTTATGTACTTTTGGAACCGCTTGATTCCTGCCACCACGGCCAAGACCTCTTTATCAATTTGGCTGTAGTTGCGCTCAGCCAGTGACAAGGTCTTTGAATAATATGCTATTGGTGCTTCCGTTCTGTCTGGTAGGTGGTGGTTGAGGAATGCCTCAACTCCGAAAGGGGAAGCATCACAGGTGATCTGGACCGGCAATGTGTGGTTGTATTGAATCAGGACGCTGAAGAATCAGAGGAAGTCTTTAACTGCTGCGAACACTTGGTCTTCCCTCCGTCCCCAGGTCCACGGCATTGTCTTCCCCAGGAGGTTGTGGAGTGGCTCAGCAACGGTGGCCTTCGGGTGTAAAAAATGCTGTAGAAATTTAACAGTCCCAAGAAGGCTTGCAGTTCTGCCTTATTCTTCGGGGTGGGGGTGTTCTTAATGGCTTTCACCTTGCTGTCAGTCGGGTGGATGCTGGACTCATCTATTAGGTACCTACCTGCCTTATTTTGATTTTGCATTTATTAGGGTTTACTTTGAGTCCTTTTTCCTGGAATCTCCCCAAGATCTCGTGCATGCATTCCATCAACTGGCCTATTGACTCTCCTGATATAAAAACATCATCGAAGTATGGCACCACCCCTGGGATCCAATGCCGTAGCCACTTCATTAGGCACTGGAAAAGTCCTGGGGCTACGCTGACCCCAAACTACAACCTAGTCCATTTAAATGCCCCCCTGTGAGTCACTAGGGTTTGTGCTTCAGCGGTGGCTTCATCTACCAGCAGCTGCTGATACGCCTGGGCAAGGTCCAGCTTGGCAAATACCTTTCTGCTTCCTAGGAAATGCAACAGATGTTGCACCACTGGCACTGGGTACGCATTCTGCTGGAGGGCCTTGTTCAGTGTACACTTGTAATCGGACCCATCTGGCTTCACGGGGGTTACTATGGGGGTCTCCCACATCATGTGGTTGGTTGGCACAAGGATTCCCTAGGCAATGAGCTTGTCTAATTGTTCCTCGATCTTGGGCTGCAAAAGCAAATGGTACCCTTTGGGGTTTGAGCCTGATGGGAGTTACATGGGGGTCTAGGTTAAATGAAATGGGTTTCCCCATATATTTACCTAGGCCCATGCCGAAGACATCTGCGAACTCCACCAACAGCTGGTCCAGTTCATGGGTCGTTATGCGGTACAGTCTGGTGATGTCTAGGCCCAGGGGTTTAAACCATTCTACTCCCAGCAGTGATGGCCGATGGCTCCCAATGACCGTGAGTGGCATCCGGCCCTGGAACTCATGGAACATTACTTTGACCTCCATTCTGCCTAGTACCTCTATCCGGTTCCCTTGATAGTCATTCAGGCGGACATTTGGCGGCTTTAGGAACTTCCTGCTTGTGGCTGGGTTCAACTTCTTGATTGTTTGCCAGGATACTATTGTGAAATACGAGCCTGTGTCCAGCTCCATTTTGCATGGTTCTTCTTCAATGGTCACGACTGTGTGGTATTTCTCCTGCTCATATGCATCTGTGTGTCCCACGGTTGTGTGATGGATTTCTCTGGGAGCTTGGTATTGGTCCTCTCTTCATCTGCTCCGTTGTTGGCCAGCTCTTGGGTTCCCTGGTCTTCCTGAGGGGGCTATAGGCTTTGGCTGAAAGGGAATGGGTTGGGGCACTTTGCAGGCTTCGGCAATGTGGCCCTTTTTCTGGCATTGATGGCATGTCGTGTCCCAGAATGGCAAGCTGCCCTTGTGTGGAAACCCATGCAGCTCGGGCAACGTGGTTGCCTGCTCTCTGTGTTCCTGGGGTTCTGCTGCCTTTCTGGGTACACACAGTGGATGGAGTCGTCTGCATCGTCCCAGTCATCATCGTACTCAATTGACCAGTTGGGCTCCCGGTATGTGTGGTGCACCCAGCTGGTCTTCCACATGTTTGTCACGAAGTTGTTTAATGATTCCACAGCCCTGGCCTCCTTGATAACATCCTTGAATGAGACTCCTCTCCATATCAACAGTTTCTTTTGTAAAGAGAGGTCTCTCATCTCCAGGATGATCTGGACCTTCATCATCTCTTAGGGATTTATGAATTAGTACCTGGTAGCGATCTCTTGGAGGTTGGCCACAAAACCATTGACGGTTTCTGCCTCTCATTGGAGCCAGTGGTAAAACTCATTCCGGCTGATGATGGGGGTGGTGGCTGGTGCATAGTGGTGTTCCAGGGTGCATTGCAGGGTGGCCCAGGCAACGGTCTCCACATCTGCTGGGGCAATCAGCATCTGTGCCATTTTGTAGATCTTGGTGCCACAGTAGGTCAGGAATAATGCTCGCTTCCTGTTGTCCGGACTGTCCTGGTAATCGTTGGCCACTTGGTTTTCTGGTTTATGGCATGTATGCGCATGCAAAGACCAAAAGAGAGAGGATCCCAGTGGTTGCTTCCTAGGGGATCAGAACTGTCAGGCAGGATGGGGCTTTCCTCCCTCCCCTGAGAGGGCTTCTTGTGCAGCCCCAGCTCTCCAGCCTGCAGCACATCGACATTGCAGAGTACCTGACTGGTTCAGGTGCCCCAGGGGAGCAAGCTGGACCTTGCATAGCCCCGCTCCTGCCACTTCTGCCAAGGAAGCATAACCACTTCCTGGTCATACGCCTCTTACTGATTCCCAGGCAGCACGCTATCTCTGGAATTCCTCCTGCGTAGTCCCGCCACCCCAGAAGAGCAGTAGCAGAGGCAGCAGCAGCCGCAGCTACAAGGGGAAGGGCAGGAGTGACTGGCCAGCTGAGCTGCACAGGGCAGCAGAACAGCATTTGCTGGTTGGATGGCAAGCTGCCCAGCCTGCTGCTCTTGCAGTCGCCAGGGAAGCAGCAATGTGAGAAACACAGGGGGTGAGTGGGTGGTGGCAGCGGGGACGGGCATGGCAGGGCCTCCCTCCCTCCCCGCCCAAGTGGGCTTCTTGCACAGCCTCAGCCCTCCAATCTGTGGGCACATCAGCAGTCCAAAGCACCTGGCCGGCTCTTCTGTGAGGCCTAGTGGCAGCCCCGCCACCCCAAAAGAGCAGCAGTGGTGGCGGCAGCAACTAAAGGGGGAAGGGCAGGAGTGACCAGCTGGCTCTGGTACACAGGGTAGCATTTGCTGGCTGCTCCTGCCACCACCAGGGAAGTGGCAGCAAGAGAACCACCACCACTGGGGGTGAGGGGTGCACCAGAACCTGGAAGAGGAAGGGGAGCAGAGCTGCTGGCCAGGACAGGCAGTCACTTCACTTCTGCGATTTAAAATCTTCTTCTGAGCAGTTGCTTCTTGGCTTTTCAATTTAAAGTGACAGCATCTCATTTTATCCCCTTCTTCTTTGCCAAACAATCTCCTGGCTGAAAAGCAAAGCCCGATCTTTCCCCTCTAATGTCAAGGTTCTGATGAAACAATAAAAAAACAAAACACCAATCCTGGTTTAAATACTTCTTTATCACACCGGTACTAACTGATCACCAAATTCTTTTAAAAAAGGAATAATTGTTGGAGCTGCTGTTCTGTGCTCTCCTCCACCTTATAAGCCAACCTCTAGAGCCCCACCTAGCATCCAGTGGCCAATCCCACATTTCCACTTTCCCTCCCCCTGAGCCCATCACCAGTGTCCTACTGGAATGCATATAGTCAAAGTCTTCCCAAACAACCCCCTCTCTGCTGGTTTGTTCCTCCATCTATTAAAGATAAGTTTCATTTCGGCAGTTTAACATGCCCCCATCGATAATTGCTACCTCTGTAAGCCTTGATTACATTGAGTCATGCTTCCTGGCTTGCTGATAATAGCAGCCATTGCCTCAGCTGTTTGGCTGAGTTCTAACGCCAAGCCGAACAGAGACAGGTGAGGCTCCAGTGAGGCTCCAGCAGTCCAGGGGCTCCAGCAGGGACAACAAAGTTTAGCCGGATGATGGTAGATCCCAGAGTACCCATGTGGCAGCCTCAGATGTCGCGAAAGACAACAGTGAGTAGGGGTAGATGGCTTCTGTGGATACCTGTGTTGGAATCTTGTAACCAATCGTGGGGCATTAACATCATAACTAGGCACCCATGTTGCCTCAGAGAGAGGGTAGCCTTTCCACAGTATCAGATATTGCAGGTGTCCCCCACACACCCGGACATTCAAGATTTATTCTACTTCATAATGGTCACCACCACCCCATCGACAATAGGACTGGGCTGTACAACTGGTGCTTGTTTTAGATGGTTTGTAGAAGGCTACAATGAAAGACCTGATGGGTCTTACCTAACAATTTTGGCAACTTTAATCATACTGTTATGGGATTAATAATCTGCTTTATGGGGAATTGGCCAATATATTTAGGGCCTAACTTTTTGCAAGGCAAATCGAGCTTTATATATTTTGTTGATAGATATACCAGTTGTCCTACATGGAAGGGATCTTGCATTCTATGTTTTTTGTTTGCTTGTTTTTTGCAACTGATTGCTGTAAGGCATTTTGCATTTTCATCCACATTTGCTGTGTTTGCTCAGCTCACTTTTGGTCTCCTATATCCTCTGGTGGCATTCTAGGACACTCAGGTATTGGAATGAATTCTTTACCTGTAACTACCTGAACTGGGGTGAGCCCCATGCTGCCATGGACAGCATTATTATAAGCTACTTCAGCATAGGGAAAGAGATCTGCACACTCATCTTGCTGATATTGTATGTAGCAAAATAAGTATCACTCAACCATAGCATTTGCTCTTTCTGCATTCCCATTGGTTGCCAGGTGAAATATGGAATTTAAACCTTGGCTTGATCCTACTCTGGTCAGAAATTATTTCCAAAATCGGGTGGTAAATTGGACTCCATGATCCGATATAACTCTCTGTGGGCTGCTATGCAGGCAATATATATGTTTTATAAAGAGTGTAGCTAACTTTTTAACAGAAGGGAGACCTGCGCCTGTTTCGAAAATTGATCTATAATGGTCCAAATCACATTATGACCCTTACTTTCTGGTAAACGTACGATAAGGTCCATTGCAATCTGGTCCCATAATCTTACCGGATCGGTCACTGCTTGTAACAGACCAACTGGTTTCTCAGGATGAATCTTCATAGTTGCACACATCGTACAACTTTGTACATAATCCTTTACGTCTTTTTCTACCTGTGGCTACCAAAACTAATGATTAACAGGATGAAGGGTTTTTACAAACCCAAAATGACCAGAGGACCGGATATTATGATATTGTTTTAGAACATTTATCCAAACAGCCAAATCTCCATTGTAGAGGTGTCCAGGCAATACCTGGTTAAGCAGCAGCATGAACACCTCAACAGCACTTTGTAAGTCGAAGGAAATTACCTGAAATTGGTAACCTGTTATCTAGGGGACAATTGAACACGGCCTCCATGCATTCCCAGCTTTCACTCTTACCCTGTAATACACTTCCCTCAAATCCAACTTGGTAAAACTCACCCTTCGGCCAATCGGGCCATCATATCCGTCCTCAAAGGACGTGGATAGAGATGCTCCACGCACAGTGCGTTAAGACCCCTAAAGTCTACACATAGACAAAGGCTTGCATCCTTCTCCTGAAACAGGACTGGGGCCACTATTCTTGATCTAGCAGGTTGAATAAACCGCCGTTTAAAATTTTTGTCAATGTAAGGCCTCATCTCCTTGAGCTTTTGCACCATGGAATACATTCTAGGTTTTGGTAGAACCGCTTCAGGACAAATTTCTATCCCATAATCAGTGGGACGATGGGGACTGAAGACATCTTTTAAATCCAGATATTCTGTGAGATAGCCAAGGTCTTTCCTAGCTCCCAGTGTTGCCATAGTTACCTCTCCCCCCAGGCCTGTTTCAACCAAGCCAAAACAAGCACTAACTCCTCTGTTATATTTGGAACCACTACAAATCATATTTTTTCGCAATGGTCCCCTATCTCAAGGATTACTTGTTCAGTAACTTGGGTATCCAGCTGTGCCTCCAACAATGAACCATCCATTTGTTCAAACCTTATGGAAAGGACTAATGCATGAAGGAGCACTCCTAAACTCTCAGCAACTGCAGCACTCATGAGGCACTGCATACAATCCGTATCTATCAAAGCCATACACTTGCTGACATCTAATAGAGGGGAGAAAGAAAGAAAAAGGAAAAAAAAGGGAGAAAGAAAGGGAATGGAGAAAAGAAGGAAGGAAGGAAAGAAGGAGGGAAGGAGGATATGGAGAAAGAAAGAGAAAGAAAGAGAAAAGAAAAAGAGAGAAAGAAAGAAAGAAAGAAAGAAAGAAAGAAAGAAAGAAAGAAAGGGAAGGACAGAGGAAGGGGAAAATAAATGTGATATGGAGGGAGGGAGGGAGAAAACAAGGAGATAAAGGAAGGAGTACAAACTCTGGCACTATATGCAGCTTTAGAGGATGCTTTGAAACAGCACAGCAATCCAGAGCTGGAAGGAACATCAGAGATCATCTAGTCCAATGCCCTGCTTCAACAGGAGTCCTTATATCATCTTGTTTATTTTGGTGCCTCTATCACAGAGGAGAAATTCCCAGAAATCCCTAGGAATTGCCAACCTCTCCCCCCCTAGTAAAAAAAACAAAACCCTAGAGCAAAAACTTCATGCAGTATTAAAAAGAAGAATAGAAAAGGGGGCTGTAGCGTTTTGTTTAATGGACTGCTAAATTGGCAAAATCAACTGTTAAATTAGCCAGGGCCATCCAGTCACATGACAACATGGCCATGATCACCCAGTGACATGACCACATAGCTACACCCAGCAAACCACGCCCACAGAAGCAGTACTGAAATATTTGAATCCCACCACTGACTTTCTTGATTCTGCCATCCCACCCTCCCTTCTTCCTGACACTAACGGACCACCTTGGTTTTGTAGAGCTGCTTGAGGTGATGTCCTCCTCAGCCCAGGCACTGAAGACCTCCTCCTGCTGGGTTTTGGTGGAGGTTTCTCCCCAGCATTCAGCATCTTCTTGATTGCCGCCCTGGATTTTAATACAATACAATAGTAGAGTTGGAAGGGACCTTGGAGGTCTTCTAGTCCAACCCCCTGCCTAGGCAGGAAACCCTATACCATTTCAGACAGATGGATATCCAACATCTTCTTAAAGACTTCCAGTGTTGGGGCATTCACAACTTCTGGAGGCAAGTTGTTCCAATGATTAATTGTTCTAACTGTCAGGAAATTTCTCCTCAGTTCTAAGTTGCTTCTCTCCTTGATTAGTTTCCACCCATTGCTTCTTGTTCTACCCTCAGGTGCCTTGGAGAACAGTTTGACTCCCTCTTCTTTGTGGCAACCCCTGAGATATTGGAACAATGCTAACATGTCTCCCCTAGTCCTTCTTTCTCTTAAGCTAAACATACCCAGTTCCTGCAACCGTTCTTCATATGTTTTACTCTCCAGCCCCCTAATCATCTTTGTTGCTCTTCTCTGCACTCTTTCTAGAGTCTTTTGTGTGCAAAAGACACAATTTTGTGTGCATGGGTCCCCATGGTAGGGCTGTTGCCTCTCTGGGTTGACCCTTTTGGACTAATGTAAGGTCCTGCCTTTCCAGAAAGCAGAACTCTTGAAAAGAAAGCCATTCCAAAGGGAAACTTTTATTGGAAGATTGTGACAGCAAGAGATGTAGGCAGGAAGTAACTTTTCCCTCTTGAAACGTTAGATTAAACCTTCGCAGATAGAGCCCCTCTCAAAGTCCAATACATGACTGAGCCAATCCCGGGGTGTGAAGATGTTATGGGAAACTCAGGCCGAAAAAAGTGATAAATGCCAGTCATCAAGGCAATGCTGCTTCTCCAGAGACAAGATAAAGCAGCTGCTCGAGGCACATTCCTTTTTATATGTGAAATATAAAACATTGAATAAACTATATGGAGTAAGATCTTCCCTGTTTTTACTTTTTAGGCTCAAACACACCATCCACCTATTTGCTGAACACTATTGCAGTGTATCATCAATGGTATCAAAAATCTGAATGCATAAAAATGGAAATATATGGCCACAAAATAGATATTATTGCAGATGTATTTTCTGGTTAAGTGCTCCTGTTGGAAATCATTTCTTCCAAAAAGTATGGGCCACTCTTTGTTAAGAAAAATACTGCTTCCAAACACAGAAAGAGTCCTGATTTTGCCTTTAGTTGTTCCATTTCTGAGGATAAACAGATGCTCCACCTTCCATATTTGATCCATATTTATTATTATTTTTTCTCTTGTCCAGGTCAAACTCTTCCCACACCTTTGATATCTACCAACTTCAGTGGGATGGTTACTTTGGGAAAAGATGTCACCATCTTCTGCAAGAGCCAGGATGATTTTCATGGAAAATTCTATCTCTTCAGATATACAGGCGTACTTCATGGGAAAACTGTAGCAACTAAGGAGGCAGCATCCAATCAGGCTGCATTTTCCTTGTCCCATCTTAGCAAATCACAGGGCGGCATGTACTGCTGCAGATCTTGCCTGGATGGACAGTCATGCTCAGATTTAAGTGGTAAAATCTATCTCAACCTAACAGGTAATGCCTGCTTAGTAATTGTTTGATTTTCACACAACTGGCACTACAAAGAGTTTCACAATTTTGTATCAGCCAAATATTTCCTTTCCCTGCCAGAGAAGCTCATAGGATAATTTTGGGCAAATTGCTCTCTGCCTTTTTTGTTTGTTTGTATTTTGCCCTTTTTATTCATTTATGATATAAAATACAAAAATACAAAAAGCAAATAATAGGAAAAATGGGGGAGGGAAAAGGGAAAAGTTTAGAAAAGAAGGGGAAAGAAAGAAAAGGCATTGACTTCTGACTCCTTTTGGTGCAGTAGAATAAGACAGTAACGATGGCTTAGAGAACATGTGCAAGATGTTCTACAGATGGCACCCTCCACCAGGGAGAATTGAAAAAATGTTCCTGGAGTGTTCACCTATCTGCTGGAAATGCAACAAACAATATGGAACATACTACCATATGTGGTGGATGTGTACAGCTGTGAAAAATATTGGAAAAAAAATAAAAGATTGGCTAGAGCAGTGATGGCGAACCTTTTTTGGCTCGCGTGCCACAAGTGGGGGGAGCACAGGGGGGTCGAGTGCGGGCGTGCCGCACCCATAATGCAACGCGCGACCACCCCAGTGCGCATGCGCGCAAAACATGCGACCACCCCCATTTTTACATTTTTTTGCCCTCCCCAGGCTCCAGGAACGCTTAAAACCACCCTCCGAGCAAACCAGAAGTGACTTCCGGGTTGCTCAGAGGGTCGTTTTAAGCGCTCTGAAGGCATCAGGGAAGCCTCGGACGGTCCCTGAAGCCTTCGGAGCCCTTAAAACGACCCTCCGAGCAACCCGGAAGTCACTTCCGGTTTGCTCGGAGGGTGGTTTTAAGCGTTCCGAAGGCTTCAGGGATGGTCCCTGAAGCCTCCGGGGGGTGGGGGAGGCTCTTTTCGCCCTCCCCAGGCTCCTATAAAGGCTCTGGAGCCTGGGGAGGGTGAAAAATAGCTTTTAAAAAGGTGAACCCAGCTGGCCAGCGCGTGCATGCGCGCTGGCCAGCTGACAGGGCAGCGCCTCGCGTGCCCTGACAAATGGCTCCGCGTGCCACTTGTGGCACGCGTGCCATAGGTTCGCCATCACGGGGCTAGAGGATATTACTTCACATCAAATTGCACTAAAACCTGAATTATTATTGTTAGGGATTATAAAAGGAAATTATGAAAAAAATACTAGATACTTAATTTTACACATTGTTAAGGCAGCGAGAATTATATTTGCACAAAACTGGAAACATAATTATATACCAACAGAAGAAAATGTAATTAAAAAATATTGGAATGTGCAGAGATGGATAGGGTCATGAAAGAACTAAAAGAGAAAGACGAATCTGAATACTACTCTGTATGGGATTTATTGTACAATTGGCTAGAGGAAAGAAGGGGAAAAGCAGGAAAGCAAAAAGAAAGGAAGAAAGATCAACAAAACAATAGACAACTATAAAACCGGAAAAGGATTAAAAGATTGAAATATAAGATAGACTATAGCAAATAAATATTACACAAAATGATGTAAATATAGTAAAAACTGTTACACATAGAATATATAGAATATTACATATAGAATGACAAAAATGTATGAAATAATGTAAATGCACAAATATATGAAATCATAGTTATAAAAGATTTTATATATTATACAAAATGACATAAATGTAGTAAAAACTGCTATACATAGAACATATATAATATTATACATATAGAATGAAAATGTATGAAATAGTGTAAATGCACAAATATATGAAGTCATAGTTATAAAAGATTTATTGGTAGAGATAAAACAGACACAACAGATAGGTAAAAAAAATGTAATGTGTTGCAAAGATGTGAAGTTTGTACAAACAAAATAAAATTTATTTTTAAAAAATACAGTAACATCAAACCTCAACTTTTTTACTTTTGCATAATAGTATAAACAAGTCATTTCTATAACAACAAACCAATCTAATCAGTAAATCCCAGTCAAATTTTCACTTGCCAGGAGATGGGAAATTAGCGTTTGTAATGACTGAATGGAAAGCCAAATTGCTTAAATTAAAATGCCCATGCATTTTTGCAAGAGATTTCCCTTCTGTGTAATGTGATCCAGATTAAAATTGGTTCATTTTCTTGCCCTGATGTGACTTAGGTTCTTTCACAGTCCTTGAAATGCCAAATCCATATCTATGCTTGAGCACCCACTGGGTTGGACAAAGGGCAGTGGTGAAGTTCAAATTTTATTTACTACTGGTTCTGTGGCCGTTACTTGGTAGGAGTGGCAGGGGAAGGATATTGCAAAATCTCCATTCCCAGCCCACTCTGGGGCCAGCCAGAGGTGGTGTTTGCCGGTTCTCCGAACTACCCAAAATTTCCCCTACCGGTTCTCCAGTACCTGCTGAATTTCACCCCTGACAAAACGTGTCCACATGTGCATGAGGATGGCAAAATAGAAATGTGGTCACTTACATCTTTGCATCAGATGTTGTTCACCTCATGAGACAATGCAGCCATTTGCACACTTACATCCTGGCACCTATAGCTTCATTTTGATACCATTTTGCTTTTATAGATGCCATTCTCTGTAAGCGAACATTGTTTAGTATATCACTTTGAAGAGACAGAATGTGAGATAAGGGAAATGTGTGTGCTTGGGCCTTGGATAGAATAATAGAATAGGGAAGAAATAAATAAGTTTTCTTATAAATATTTGAAAGAAAAAAGTACTGAGAATGGAAAAGATGATCCTTTTACTGCCAAAAGATTGAAAAGGGAGGGATGTTATATGTGGCGGAATGAAGCAGGAGATATTTGCCTACAAGGATCTCTGAGGTTTCACTGAATCTTTCTTCCTTCTAGATCCCAGCCTGACCAGGCCTTTCATCGAGGTTTTAGATACAAATCTTCCATTCTTCTCCATAAGGTGCAAGGGGCCAGAATTTAGTCTGACCTTTGCTCTTATGAACTCAGGACAGCCGTTTCGTTACCAGGCTGCAGAGCCAGGGGAAAAGGGAACGAAATTTTCTCTCTATGAACCAGGGTTGAAAGTGGCAGAACGTTATACCTGCCAGTACCACCTTACAAGCAGCTCCTTTGTCTGGTCAATGCCAAGTAAATCATTGGAGTTGCCTTTCAGAGGTAAGTCACCAAAACAGCATGTTTCCTTTTCTCTATTTGCCCATCTGAGATGGATTGAATCTCTGGAAGATCTCGGACTGGGGCAGAACTTTTAGTACCAATCGTACAGATTGGTAAATAGTAGGCCAGTCGGAGACCCTTGATAGGCAAGTATCTGTCTTGGGACGATTGAATGTTTCAGGAGAGACAAGGAAAGAGAAAGGTTGACATGAAGGCTGATGGAGAGTCAAGAGGAGACAGATCATTCTTGTTTTAATAGGTTATAGCAATAAAATTAATGTTCAGAAGAATGAGGAGAGATAGAGAGACAGAAGTGTGAATAGACACATGTTGCAATATTGACCAGAGGCTTATTTGCACTTTTGAGTTACCCCATCACCAGATTATAACAATTGTAAATGCTGAAGAATATTGCTCCAATGGTGAGTACTTGCAGTGATCGTCGGGGTTAAGCATAAGATTTGGATGATATTTTAAAGTTATCCCTTGACAGCAACTGCTGAAATTGGAAACACGGAAGGGGGCGGGGGCAGTATAAGCAATGTGAGTATTGCTTATGCAGAGAGAGGAGAGGAGAAGGGACTTGGTCAAGAGAGGACCTGCAAGGACCTTTACTGGTGGGCTCTGCTTGTCCTCTGAAGTTGATCATGTGACCAACTTGAGGTCGATTCCCATGGTGTGGCAGTGTGCCCAAAGCAGAACGAGCCTCTCTTGTTGGAAAACAGCTGGTGGCAGTTTAGGTTCTTGCTGTTATTGTCCATTGGAGGGGGGATCATATTTTATTTATTTATTTATTGGTTTGTCAAACATGTACAACATTAAGGTGACCAACTTTTTACAATGAAAAGGAGGACAAAACACGTTCTATTGTCCAAAATGCTAAGGTGACCAACTTTTCTACAATGAAAAGGAGGACAAATAAATTGGAAAAAATATATCGTAAATAAAAGAAATATTTTATTCATTGCAACAATAATACACTAAAATATGATATATGCATAATAAAAACATTTGCAACATTTTATATTGTAATTATGCTTACATGCCTGTTAATTATTATTTAAATGAGTACTTTTCCATTGAATTAATATTTTTTGTCAATGTATCATCTTCTAACAATATATTGGAAATATCTGAACAAGAAATATCCTTCATATTGAATTTTACGGCAAGTGCTACAGCTAGAGTATCAACATTCAATCTCGATTTCTCACTTGTCGAAAAATCATTGGCAATTGAAAAAAACTCTTTCAACTGCTGCATTAGTTCCAGGGCAGCACAACTAAATTGAACAAGTATAAATAAATGTTCACATGGAATATGTTCATTTTTGAAATGGCTGAAAATATCCACCCATCTTTTATCAATTTCAACATGTTGATTTCCCCATTGTATTAATTTTTCAGAATTTAAATATACATTCAGTCTTCTAATTTCTTCAAAGAGATAATTGTTGTCTATTTTAATATCTAGCATTTCTTTAGATAAAAATTCAACACAAGATTCAATATCTGTTCAATATACTTGCGATGAAGTAAAAAAACACCATTAAAAACTGTTTAATAAAATACGTCACATAAGGTGCAACAGATTAGCCTTCAAATATCGAAAAGGAGGATATATAGGAGGACACTTTTCAAGGGAGGACAGAACTTACAAAAGAAGGACTGTCCTCCCTAAAGGAGGACGGTTGGTCACCTTAACAACATAGCATGTATAAATATGAACATGGACATGAACGAAGGAAATGAATACAAATAAATGGGGACAGTAGGGCAGGGACGGTAGGCACGCTGGTGCGCTTATGCATGCCCCCTTTAATATGTTTTGTGTAGAGTGGTGCTGGGGTTCCATCCCCATTGTTTTTTTGGGGGGGATTCTCTTTTCTTTGCCAATAAATGAAGAAGTGTAGCGAATGTGTATTTGCTAAGAGATTTCACAAGAAATATTGTTAAAATCCAGAGGAATAAATGAATTTCTTTCTTGAATCTTGATTCTTTTTAGATCCTGTGATGAAAAATCCCATCATGAAGATGATACCCAGAGGGTCCAGTGGTTCAGATGGGAATCCCCCCATAGAGTCCCAGGAGCTAAGAAAAGGTCTGATTTTTGCCCTTCATAAATAAGAAAGGGGACTGTCTTTCTCCGGACTCCATTGATATAAGCTGTTGAACCAATGAGAAACTTAGCAGCTGCAACCTACTAAGCATAGTTAGGTTTAACTTTGGTTAATTATCCTTGGGACTAAGAACACAGATCTTGAACCACTCCTTTGTGGAAGGGAGGGGCCTGATGAACATCTTCAAAGATGCTCTGAGGATTGTGATAAAGAGAGATAAAATTGCTCAGACCTGGTCTGAGTTGGATTTTGTTTTTGTTTTTTTGTTTTTTTTTAATTTTATTGTTTTAATTAGACAGATAACACACACACAAAACACTCTTCAATACTTCTTCCAACTAGCATGTCGATTGGTTACAATTAAATTCCGTGCATTACTACAATCATTCTTTATATTTCATTCAAATTGAATTGTGCATTTTAAATCAAAGATCTTTATACCGTCAATATACCAACATTCTCCTTTAACTGCATTTGCTTGAAAGTACTTTTATCCAGAATCATTCGTATTTATATTATCCAATGAATAAACATTTTAACACCGACAACAATCTGTAAGAGCTACCACATTCTGCTTATTTATCGCCTAGGATTTTTATTTCTTTCCTCCATCCACCTATACCAGTGATGGCGAACCTTTTTTGGCTTGCGTGCCACAAGTGGGGGGAGCGCAGGGGGGTCGAGTGTGGGCGTGCCACACCCATAATGCAATGTGCGATCCCCCCAGTGCGCATGCGCGCACAACGCGCGACCCCCCCCCATTTTTACATGTTTTTTTGCCCTCCCCAGGCTCCAGAGGCTTTATAGGAGCCTGGGGAGGGCGAAAAGAGCCTCCCCCGACCCCCTGGAGGCCCTCTGAAGGCTTCAGGGACTATCCGGAGGCTTCCCTGAAGCCTTCGGAGCGCTTAAAACCACCCTCCGAGCAAACTGGAAGTGACGTCTGGGTTGCTCGGAGGGTAGTTTTAAGTGCTCCAAAGGCATCAGGGAAGCCTCGGACGGTCCCTGAAGCCTTCGGAATGCTTATAACGACCCTCCGAGCAACCCGGAAGTCACTTCCGGTTTGCTCGGAGGGTGGTTTTAAGTGTTCCGAAGGCTTCAGGGACGGTCCCTGAAGCCTCCGGAGGGGCGGGGGAGGCTCTTTTCACCCTCCCCAGGCTCCTATAAAGCCTCTGGAGGCTGGGGAAGGTGAAAAATAGCTTTTAAAAAGGTAAATCCAGCTGGCCAGCGCGTGCATGCGCGCTGGCCAGCTGACAGGGCAGCGCCTCGCGTGCCCTGATAAATGGCTCAGCGTGCCACTTGTGGCACGCGTGCCATAGGTTCGCCATCACGGACCTATACCATTTATCCCATATCTGATAGAATTCTGATTCTTCTTTTCACTGGATTTCTTTAGTTAGCTTGTCCATTTCAGCACAGTCCATCACCTTTCTTATTATTTCATCTTCACTTGGAGTTAGCTTGTTTTTCCATTTCTGGGCATAGGCAATCCTTGCCGCCGTTATTATATGCAATATTAAGTACTGGGTTTCTTTTTTGTATTTTGTAGGCAGGGGCCTGATGAACATCTTCAAGGATGCTCTGAGGATTGGGATAAAGAGAGATAAAATTGCTCAGACCTGGTCTGAGTTGGATTTTGAGGATATAGACCAAAACTAACATGGTTTCCAATTTCTTCCCTCCAATCAATGAGACATATGTTTTTTTTTTAATGATTGTATAATCCCTCCACTCAGAAATCCCTGGTGGAGGACTTTCCAGAGGTAGAGACTGGATGTTCAGCCACAAGTGAGCATGTCTGGAAAAGCAGAAGTATGCTTTGCGCAAGGACCATGATGACTGCCTTGAGAGCTTTCTTCTTCTCAAAATAGCCACCATTATGGTTCCTCTAATCAAAAGATGCTCACTTCCCAAATAGCACATGGGGACAATGCAGTGGTGAAATTCTTTTTTTTTTACTACCGGGTCTTTGGGCGTGGCTTGATGGGCATGGCAGGGGAAGGATACTACAAAATCCCCATTCCCTCCCCAATCTGGGGCCAGCCAACGGTTGTATTTGCCGGTTCTCTGAACTACTCAAAATTTCCGCTACTGATTCTCCAGAACCTGTCAGAACCTGCTGAATTTCACTCTGGGACAATGTCTCCTCAATACCCACTTGGCCCATTTAGTTTACCTTTGTTCCTCTGGTCATACCTTCAAACAAAACATTGATTTTCAGTCACTCAATTTTTCTAATTTTGTTTCTTGGGCCTACGTGGAGGACCAAGATCAAATATGTTCTTGAAATCCAGCATGTTTTTAAGGAATATTGCTTTGTTTAGCTGCATTGCTAAAATTGTAGGACACAGAACCTGGCTGGCCCCAAGGCAATTATGTGTGGTTACTTGCCAGTGTGTTGAGATCTTACAGAAAATAGGATGGAAATGGAAAACTGATAAAGACACCCGAGGTTATGGATCTTTTTGCAGATTTAATGGTGGATGGAATTCTGTTTCTGCTTACTCTACTCTACTGTATATTTGACCCTGGTTTTTATTCCTTAAATGTATTACACGGATTTTCAACATTCATAATGATGACTTTTCATATCCATCTCCTACCAATTTGGATTGTCCGCTGCACATTAGCTTTCTTTTAATCTTTGCAAGGGATTATTATGACTGAATTTTGAATCACAGAATTTTACTGTTGAAAAATTCCACTCGGGGCCTGGACCCCAAGAACTTGCTCTGGGCTGAAATCAGGGTTACTTGCAGGGAGTGGTCAAAACAGGAAAGAGGGTGATGTAACAATGCTGTCAAAGCCCTACTCCTTTCTATATATTTGCAATACTGATACACACTCACAAAGGGGCTGGGCTTCAATTGTAGTGGTGCAATCACCATCTTCCCTTTTTTGACACCACTGGCAGGAAATCAAATTAAATTATCCCAGGGAAATGACTGTCTCAGCTTATACCCAATGAAGGAGGTCCCAGTACCTCACTGTTTTCATTGCTGAAATGCTCTTATTGTTAGGAATTTCTTTCTAACCTTCGCTCAAACTCTGTCTTATTACAACTTACCTCCATTATTCTATGTCTTGTACTTTGGAAAGAAATGAACAAGTTTTGACTTCCTTCTGTGGGATGTCCCTTCATGGGATTTGAGAAGTTCTCCTTCGTACTTCTCTTTTCATGGCTGAACAACCTGACAGTCTTTTTTTCCCCTTCATGCCTACACCTACTGCACTTCTTCGTGCTCTCTGATTTTCCATTTCCTGGATTTATAGGTAGTCCTCAACTTACAACCACAATTGGGACTGGAATTTCTTTTGTGAAGTCATTGTGGTCATAAGTCATGTCAGACCTGATTTTATGGCCATTTTTATGACAGCCATTAATGACAACCCACAGCCATTAATGCCACAGTCATAAATGCAAATCCATTCTTCTAAATTGGTTTTTTTTGCCACAACCCCCCCCCCCCATGTTGCAAATCATGATCACATGAGCACAGGATACTGGAAACTGTCATATATCCATGCTGATTGCCAAGCATCCCAATTGCCAAGCATCTCATACCATATGACGGTGATACGGCAATAATTAAGTTATTAAGTTATTAACAACACGAAGGTGTTGAAGCCATAGGAACCCTGGGGGCAAGTGACCATGCAATATTGGAATTCAACATTATCCAAACACAAGTAGTAGAACAAAGTCAAACTAGAGTCTTGGACTTTAAGAAAGCTAATTTCAATAAACTTAGAGAGAGCTTGGGAAAAATTCCATGGATGAGAATCCTCGAGGGGAAAACAACTCAAGAAGCTTGGGAAATTTTGAAAAATGAGATTAGAAAAGCCCAGTCTAACACAATACCAATGAAGAAGAAAAACAACAGCTCCCAAAAGAAACCAGCATGGCTGCATAAACAACTATCTGACAAACTGAAAGACAAAAAAAGTAAGTATAAAAAGTGGAAGGAGGGGGACATAACTAAGGCAGAATATCAGCAAATAGCCCGAGCCTGTAAAGATGAAGTGAGGAAAGCTAAGGCTCACAATGAAGAAAGGCTTGCCACAAAAGTAAAAATTAACAAAAAAAGCTTCTTCCAACATGTTAAAAACAAGAAAAAAGTTAAGGAAACAATTGGTCCATTGCTAGGAGAAAGTGGCAAGAAGGTGACAAGCAACAGGGAGAAAGCAGAACTGTTTAACTCATGTTTTGCATCTGTCTTTACACAAAGGGATAAAACAGTCCAACCTATCAAAAGCAGCACCACAAAATTAGGAACACAAATTGAAATAGGGAAGAAAATGGTAAGTGAGCACCTGTCTACCCTAGATGAGTTCAAATCACCAGGACCGGATGGATTACACCCCAGAGTTCTGAAGGAACTAGCAGACGAGATCTCAGAACCACTGAATTATATCTTTCAGAGATCCTGGAACACCAGGGAACTACCAGAGGACTGGAAAAGAGCTGATGTGGTTCCCATCTTCAAAAAAGGGAAAAAAATTAGATCCAGGAAACTACAGACCTATCAGCCTAACCTCAATACCAGGAAAGATTCTGGAAAAAATAATCAAGCAACGAATTTGCGAACACCTAGAAGCAAACAAAGTAATAGCCAAAAGCCAACATGGATTTGTCAAAAACAGATCATGCCAGACTAATCTTATTGCATTCTTTGATAATGTGACAAAATTAGTGGACCAGAGGAATGCCGTTGATATAGTTTACTTGGACTTCAGTAAGGCTTTTGATAAGGTAGACCATAACCTACTACTAGATAAAGTAGAAGAATGTGGGTTAGACAGCATCACCACCAGATGGATTGGTAACTGGCTGACCAACCACACTCAACGTGTAGTTCTCAATGGAACTGCATCTACATGGAGGGAAGTATGCAGTGGAGTACCCCAAGGCTCTGTTTTAGGCCCAGTACTCTTCAACATCTTCATCAATGATTTGGATGAGGGAATAAATGGGGAACTCATCAAATTTGCAGATGATACCAAGCTGGCAGGAATAGCCAACACTCCAGAAGATAGGCTTAAGATACAGAAGGATCTTGACAAACTTGAACATTGGGCACTATCTAATAAAATGAAATTCAATGGTGAAAAGAGTAAGGTTCTACATTTAGGCAACAAAAACGGAATGCACAGGTACAGTATAGGTGATACCTTACTCAGTAGTAGTAACTGTGAAAGGGATCTTGGAGTCCTAGTGGACAACCATTTAAATATGAGCCAGCAGTGTGCAGCAGCTGCCAAAAAAGCCAACACAGTTCTAGGCTGCATCAACAGAGGGATAGAATCAAGATCACGTGAAGTGTTAATACCACTTTATAATGCCTTGGTAAGGCCACACTTGGAATACTGCATTCAGTTCTGGTCGCCACGATGTAAAAAAGATGTGGAGACTCTAGAAAGAGTGCAGAGAAGAGCAACAAAGATGATTAGGGGACTGGAGACTAAAACATATGAAGAACGGTTGCAGGAACTGGGTATGTTTAGCTTAAGAGAAAGAAGGACTAGGGGAGACATGATAGCATTATTCCAATATCTCAGAGGTTGCCACAAAGAAGAGGGAGTCAAACTATTCTCCAAAGCACCTGAGGGTAGAACAAGAAGCAATGGGTGGAAACTAATCAAGGAGAGAAGCAACTTAGAACTGAGGAGAAATTTCCTGACAGTGAGAACAATTAATCAGTGGAACAGCTTGCCTCCAGAAGTTGTGAATGCCCCAACACTGGAAGTCTTTAAGAAGATGTTGGATAGCTATTTGTCTGAAACGGTATAGGGTTTCCTGCCTAGGCAGGGGGTTGGACTAGAAGACCTCCAAGGTCCCTTCCAACTCTACTATTGTATTGTATTGTATAAGTGCAAGAAATGATTGTAAGTGCAAGGATTGGATTTTTTCAGCCCCATCATAACTCCAAATAGATCTCTAAAGAAATGATCTCTAGTTAAAGATTACCTGTACTTTATCATTTACTAGCCGATAATTCGGCGTTGCCCGGGTATTTATTTATAGGGGTAAATGTCCGGACCAAATGTAATTTCTAATGTTAGATTTCCCCCCTTACCCCTTGTGGAGTACTGTGAAACAGTTACCATGGCAATTCCACTACTCTACAGTAGAAGCCATTTTACGGAAGTATAGTAAAGCCATTTAAAGGCACAGCAGACTGCATCTTAACAGAACACATACCCTGAGGGGCGTTAGGGGTGTCTTACCCCCTCATTATTTCTGTGGGCTGAGACATCTTTTCAATGCTGCTTTAAATGCAACTTTTCCTCCTGTCTCTCTAGGACACTCTCTTGCTGACTTGCTGTGTCTAAAAACAGCTGACCAACACTGGTGGGTGGACTCATTGCTTCACCAGTAACACTCCACCCCACAAACTGTCTGTCACCCATGGGATTATTTTATTGTTGTTGTTGTGTCTAATATGTGAGACTGCTAGAACTGTGCAAATAAGGAGCTACAGTACATAAGGAGTTTGTGTAATGCCTAATTAGGGTACAGATCAAGCATTATACAACAAAACCCCAGTGCCTGATCATGTTTGCTCTCGAAAAGCTAAAATGGACATAAGAGAGAAATCAGAACTAATTGGAAGAAAAGAGGGAGGTGTTCGTAGAAGCCAAAAATGCCTCTTAGGAGCTCAGAAGGTCTCAGTCCTTACTTCATCACCATCACTACAGTTGCTACAAAAGTGGCATGTAGCAAGATGAAAATACTACTTCAACACTGAATGAGGTAAATCTAAAGCATCCTTGGCTATGGATGGATGAGCAAACCTATGTCGTGAGGATGTGTCCTTCAAGGCATCTTCAAATATATATATATTTATATATATTTATTAAATTTATAGACCGCCCCCTCTCCCCGAAGGGACTCGGGGTGGTGTACAGACCACACAATAAAAACAGTATACAAAATTAAATATTCTTAGATACCCGTAAAATCAAGTTAAATACTAGGCTGTACAGTATGATTAAAAATTAAAACAACCTAAAAACCTACCCCTAACAATTTAAAATACAGGCTAGAGGGACACAAAACTACAGTTAGGCCAGGCCAGCTAAGCTGAACAGGTGGGTCTTAAGCTTCTTACGGAAGGAGCGGAGATCGGTGGTTATTCTAATATCGGGGGGGAGGTCATTCCAGAGGGTCGGGCCCATCACAGAGAAGGCCCTACTCCTGGGCGTCGCCCGCTGGCACTGCCTAGTGGATGGCACCCGGAGGAGTCCCTCCCTGTGAGAGCGAATCGGCCGCAGGGATGTATGGGGCAGGATGCGATCCCGCAAATACCTAGGTTCTGTGCCATGGAGCACTTTAAAGATGATAGTCAACACCTTGAAACGCACCCGAAAAGCCACAGGTAGCCAGTGCAGCCCGCGCAGGAGAGGTGTTACATGAGAGTACCTAGTACCTCCCATAATTGCCAGCGCGGCCGCATTCTGGACCAACTGCAGCCTTCGGGTGCATCTCAAGGGAAGCCCCATGTAGAGGGCATTGCAATAGTCCAGTCAGGACGTCACTAGCGCATGGGTGACTGTGTGCAGGGCACTCCGGTCCAATAGGGGGCGCAATTGGCGCACCAGGCAAACCTGGTGGAATGCCCCCCTTGCCAGGGCTGCCACATGACAGCCGGGCATCCAGGAGGACGCCCAAATTGCGTGCCCGCTCCACGGGGGCCAGCTGTTTGCCCCCGATGGCCAGTGATGGAATCCACTGGTTGAACCGGGGCACCGGTAACCACAGCCACTCCGTCTTGGAGGGGTTGAGCTTGAGTCTGTTACTGCCCATCCAGACCCGTACGGCCTCCAGGCACCGGGGCATCATTTCGACGGCCTCGTTGGGGTGGTTCGGGGTAGAGATGTACAGCTGAGTGTCGTCAGCGTACAGATGGTACTCGACCCCAAAACCATGAATGATCTCACCCAGCGGCTTCATATATGTGTTGAACAGGAGAGGCGAGAGGACCGACCCCTGCGGCACCCCACAAGTGAGCGGCCTCAGGGTCGACCTCTGCCCCCCTGTCAGCACACATTGTGCTCGGCCAGAGAGGTAGGAGGAGAACCACCACAAAACGGTGCCCCTCACCCCCAACCCCTCTAGGCGATGCAATAGGATACCATGGTCGACGGTATCAAAGGCAGCCGAGAGGTCTAATAGGACCAGGATGGAGGATCAACCCCCATCTCTGGCCCTCCAGAGATCATCCACCAATGCGACCAAAGCCATCTCCGTGCTGTGGCCGGGCCGGAAACCGGGCTGGCGCGGGTCTAGATAATCAATTTCCTCCAAGTGGCATGGAAACTGTTGTGCCACCACACTCTCTACAACCTTCGCCAAAAAGCAAAGGTTGGAGACAGGACGATAGTTAGCTAATATAGCTGGGTCCAGGGAAGGCTTCTTGAGTAGGGGCCTCACCACCGCCTCTTTTAAGATGGCTGTCAAGAACCCCTCTCTCAAGGAGGCGTTGACCAACTCCTGGAGCCAGCCTCATGTGACCTCCCAGGATGCCAGTATAAGCCAGGAGGGACACAGGTCCAATAAACATGTAGTGGCTCGCAGTCGTCCACGCAGCCTGTCCATATCATCGGCAGTAACAGAGTCAAACTCCTCCCAGAGTGGTCCCTCAAGACTCGCCTCCGACGTCCCTCCTAGACCACTGAAGGGGACCCACTCGCTACGGATCTGAGCGATTTTGTCCTGCAGATATTCCCCAAATTCCTCTGCTCTACCCTGCAACGGGGCTTCCCGCGGCCTCTGTAAAAGGAGGGAGTCACCCGAAACAGGGCGGCAGGGCGGTTGTCTGCGGATGCAATAAGAGCGGCACAATATTGACGCTTGGCCACTCTTAATGCCACAAGGTAGGTCCGTAAATAGGCTCTCACCTGTGTTCGGTCAGATTCAGAGCGTGAAGATCTCCATCTGCTCTCTAGGCGTCTCTTGTGGCGCTTCATTACCCTCAGCTCCTCGGTAAACCAAGGGGCCTGGGTGGATCGCTGCCGCAGGAGAGGCCGCAAAGGCGCAACCCGGTCCAAGGCCCCGGCAGCCGCACTGTTCCATGCGGCCAACAGGTCGTCCATCCGGGAGCGGGTCAGGACTACAAGAAGTGGCCCAAGCTCCATCTGGAACCTATCAGGTTCCATCAGGCGCCTGGGGCGGAACCATCTAGGACATGTATATAACATTTCATTAAAAAACCCCTAAGTTTTCGCTTCCTCCACCTCTCTGGATTGATAAATCCCTCATCAAGGTGGGCCCTCGAAAGGGCAGAGGGCCATACTTGCGAGAGGGGGGACTCCCGCAGAAAGATCAGGTCTGCCCTCGAGTATATGATAGGCCATAATTCAGCAGGGCCTCAGATCGATTAAGGGTGCTACAGATGTTAAAATATATAGTACATAATGCACTGAATCCAGTAAGATGCAGAAAACCAGAGCTTGGGTACAGGTGGTAAACTGGACCAGTCAGGTGCCGAAAGGCCAAAGTCCTAGGTGGGGATGGTGAGCTTGTCAGATAGTCAGATAGTCTGCTGATGGTAAATGATAGGTGGCCAGTAGGTGGTCAGCAGGGGGCAGATGGTCAATAGGTGGTAAACAGGGGGCAGATGGTCAGTAGATAGTAAGCAGGGGGCAGGTGGTAAATAGGTGGTAAGCAGGGGGCAGATGGTTAGTAGGTGGTCAGCAGGGGGCAGATGGTCAAAACAAGGTAGGCGGCCAGCAGGAGGCAGATGGTTCTCCTGCCAGACCTCTGGCACTGAAAGCCTCCTGCTAGCCACCAGCGAGCCCCCTGATTCCTGTCCGGCCTCCAGTGCTGAGAGCCTCTTCCGTCGCTCCTCCGCTCTCCTCCGTTCTCACCACAGGCCAGCATCTGCCATTCACCATTCCCTGCGTGCTCGGTGTCTCAAGCCGCCGCTCCAAGCTCCAGGCGCCATTTCCGCCGGCCTCCAGCGCCCCGGCTGGCCTCCAATCTTCCCGCCGGCCTCCGGCGCTTCGGACTGCCTCCAGGGCTCCTAGCTCCAGGCTCCCGGCCCCCCGAGACACCGCCAGCGCCGACATCAGCCCGCATGCCCCCGAACGCCACCAAACGCACCAGCCGACTTCACCCAGCCGTCTCACGTCCAGCGTCTCCTACAGCGTCTCCCACAGCAGCTGACAGCAGCTGGCCGGCGCTGACTCACTCTCCCGTTCTCCCGCTCTCTCACTCTCTCACTCTCGCGTTTCTCCATTCTTCTTGGTCGCCAGACCACCCTGGAGACCCATTTGGGTCGCGATGAAAAGCCAAGGTGGTCGCTTACTGGACCCGGTCCTCGAAGATGGCACAGAGGACCGGTAGCATCCCTGCTCTCTCAAACGAGCCCCGCAAACATACGGAGCTCAAGGGCAGACCGCCATTGCTTGATTAATCTACCTTAATCAATTGTGTCTAAGTCCTTTTTGTCCTCCATTAACTTACCCTGTCCCAGTTACTTTATTTTAAAATGCTTATAATAAAGGATTTTCTACTTAACTCCTACTTAATTGCCCAAGAGGGTTTATCTATCAAAATAATCTCTGTAAGGGGCAGATGTTGTTGAATCACCATGCAGAATCAACAACTGGTTTGTCAGTGAGAAAGGATGCTCAAAAGTTTATCTAAATAGTAGATATGTTTCTCACCATAATTTATCAATGAGCACATATTTATATACTCCTATAAAATCAAACCAGGACATAATGACTTAGTTGGCAGAGCTATAATATACAGAACTCCCCCGCTGGGGGAGATCATCCGTGGTTTTGGGGTTGAGTACCATCTGTACGCTGATGATACTCAGCTGTACGTTTCAACCCCAAACCACCCCAGTGAGGCTGTCGAAGTGATGTCCCGGTGTTTGGAAGCCGTCGGGGTCTGGATGGGGGACAACAGACTCAAACTCAACCCCTCCAAGACTGAGTGGCTGTGGCTACCGGCACCTCGGTTCAGCCAGCTGATTCCAGCGCTGGCCATAGGGGGCGAACAGCTGCCCCCTGTGGAACGGGCGCGCAATTTGGGCGTCCTCCTAGATGCCCGGCTGTCAATGGATGACCATGTGGCAGCCGTGGCAAGGGGGGGGCGTTCCACCAGGTTCGCCTGGTGCGCCAATTGCGCCCCCTCCTGGACCGAGAGGCCCTACGCACGGTCACTCATGCACTGGTGACGTCTCGCCTGGACTACTGTAATGCTCTCTACATGGGGCTTCCCTTGGGACCCGCCCGAAGACTGCAGCTAGTCCAGAACGCAGCCGCGCGGGCAGTCATGGGGAGTACCAGGTACTCCCATGTAACACCGCTCCTGCGCGAGCTGCACTGGCTGCCTGTGGTCTTTCGGGTGCGTTTCAAGGTTTTGACCACCATCTTTAAAGCGCTCCATGGCATAGGGCCCAGTTACCTGCGGGATCGCGTCCTCCCACATACATCCCAGCGGCCAATTCGCTCTCACAGGGAAGGGCTTCTCCTGGTGCCGTCCGCTAGGCAATGCCAGCGGGCGACGCCAAGGAGTAGGGCCTTCTCTGTGATGGGCCCAACCCTCTGGAATGACCTCCCCCCCGACATTAGAACCACCACCGACTTCCGCTCCTTCCGGCAGAAACTAAAGACTCACCTGTTCCTACTGGCTGGCCTGGCATAATTTCAACGCCTATCTCCTAGCATTTATATTTTTACTGGTTTTTAAGGGGATTATTCTGTAGACTTAATTTTATTGGGTATTGGGATTTTAATGTCTGTTTATTTTAATTATTTATTAGCAATACAGTCCTGCACATCTTTTATCCTCCTCTTATCCATCTATTTTATATTTGTATATATATATTGTCCATTTAGTAATTTTAATTGTTTTAATTTTGTTCTTTGACATGGACTGTACACCGCCCCGAGTCCCTTTCAGGAGAGGGGGCGGTCTATAAGCGCTAATAAATTGAATTGAATTGAATTAGAACAGTTAATGAGAAGAATGATTTAATTTTACAAAAAAAATCATTTACTGTATCTTATAAAAACCGTGAGAAAAGTCATGTTAATCTATAGTAGCCATTGTTTTTTGGATTTGATACAGAAACTCAGAGAAAGTAGGGCTGTTTGAAATGAAAAATGAAGAATAAAACACAAATGTTTTGGCTTTACAGATATTATTAACTCATACATATGGGTACGTATGGCTGTGGGCCTTTTCCTGCTTGTCTTGTCACTGCTGCTCGCGGTATGGTACAAAAGAAGAAAAAGTAAGTGGAGATAATATTGTAATAAACATGGTTAGAGAAAAGTGGATAAATAGTGTTCTAAATACTTAGTATACTAAGTATGGTCTGTAAGCCTCATGTTATGACTGCATTGCCTTCATTTTCAGAGAGCAGCATAAAAAACTTCTCAATAAAAGATAATGGACAATAGTATCAGAGAGATAAGCAAAGCACATTTTTAGACCCTGTGGTTTAAAGAGAAACTTGAAGTTTGCTAGGAATAGGTGACAAAATTAGAAAACTTTTAATATTGGTCCAGGAAGGTTTTTTATAATCCAAGAGAAAAGACTTGTATATCTCTTTACTTTCCCTAATTGCAGAGTGAAAGATAATTAAGAAAAAACAAAATAGGATATGAACATAGGCTGGCTTAAAGAAGTTAAAGATTTTTTCCCCACAGAAAGAAGCTATGAAATCTATGAATTTGTGAAAGAATCATAGCAGAGGTGGTATTCAGCAGGTTCTGACCAGTTTTGGAGAACCAGTAGCAGAAATTTTGAGTATTTCGGAGTACTGGTAAATACCCTCTCTGACTGGCCCGCCCCCATCTATTCTCTGCCTCCCGAGTCCCAGCTGATTGGAAGGGAATGGGGATTTTGCAGTATCCTTCCCCTGCCACGCCCACCAGGCCACCAGGCCATGCCCACCAGGCCACCAGGCCACGACCACAGATCCGGTAGTAAAAATGTTTGAATACCACCACTGAATCATAGAAAGGATCTGCCCCAGAGATTTGTGCTTTCAGAAGGAGCTTAGTACTTGAGAGGCTAACATCAACCTTGCAAATCTCAACGTGCAAAGCACCCTTATACAAATTTTCTTTATATGTAGTTGACATTGTCATTTTATAATTTTGAGTCCACAATTTTTGCCATTTTTCTAAATCAATCCCATGTCCAAAGTTTTTTCCCCAGGCTAACATAGTTCCTTTCACTTGTTCTTCATATAATTTCACCTCTAATAAATAATCATAAAATTTTTTAATTAATTTTTCATCGTTACCTGTTAAAATTTTATCTAATTCAGTCAGTTTATCATAAAAACCCTCATTTTTTCGATCTTCATTGTATCTAGAATGTATTTGCACATATGAGTACCAATTGAGTTCAATACCTTCTTGTTTCAATTCTTGTATAGATTTAAGTTCACCCTCTGCATTCAATAATTCAGCATATCTAACTGCTTCTTCCCTTTTAAATATTATTGGATATGAAAAGGCTTCAATAGTTGATATCCAGACTGGAATTTTCAAGTAGTGCGACCTCTTAACCTTCTGCCAGTTTAATAACAGAGCCTCTCTTATAGAATGGTCTCTAAAGTAACCATGTTTTTTAGTTCCTTTATACCATAAGTATGCATGCCATCCCAACAGCAAGTCATGACCTTCTAGATTCAAAAGCCTATCATTTCTTAGCATTATCCATTCCTTGATCCACATCAGACTAGCTGCCTGATAGTATAACTCCCAATCAGGTAAACCCCACCCTCCCCTTGATTTGGAATCTTGTAACAATTTACATTTTATTCTTGCTTTTTTCCCTTGCCATATAAATTTCAACACTATTTTATTTAATTCTTCAAAATATCCTTTCCCCAACTTAATTGGAATAGTCTGAAACAGATATAACAGTCTAGGTAAGATATTCATTTTCATTGTTGCGATTCTACCAATCATTGATAATTGAAGATTCTTCCATTTCGCCAAGTCTGTTACAATTTGTTGCTTCAATTTAATATAATTATCTTCTTTGAGAGTGCTGCACTTGGCTGTTAGGTGAATCCCCAAATATTTAACTTTATTTGTGATTTGCATTTCCAAATTTTCCGCCAATTCTTCTTTTTGTTTTCGGGATATATTTTTTGTTAAAATCTTTGTTTTGTCTTTGTTTATTTTTAAACCTGCAACTTTTCCATACGCCTCGATTTCTCCTATCAGTTTAGGTGCAGATTGAAATGGCTCCTCAAGAATGAAGACTAAGTCATCAGCAAATGCTTGCAACTTGTATTCTTCCTTTTTAATGGTCATTCCCTTTATTTCTTCCTCTTCTCTAATCTTTCTATTTAGTACTTCTAATGTTAAAACAAAAAGCAGTGGTGACAGTGGACAGCCTTGTCTCGTACCTCTTTTAATTTCAATTGGATCCGTCAGCTCTCCATTTATCATTATCTTGGCTGTTTGCTTGTGATATATCGTTTGTATGGCTTGAATAAAATTCTTACCAAAATTCATTTGTTCCATTTGTTGAGTCATAAATGTCCAATTCACGTTATCAAAGGCTTTCTGCGCATCCAAGAAAATCAAAGCCATTTGCTTCTCAGAGTGGGCCTGATAATATTCTAAGGTATTTAGAATTGTCCTTATGTTATCTCTAATTTGCCTCTTTGGTAAAAAACCATTTTGGTCCGAGTGGATAAACCCATTTAGGTATTTTTTCAGTCTCTCTGCCAGTATTGAGGCAAATAGTTTATAGTCTGAGTTCAACAAGGAGATAGGTCTATAGTTCTTAATTTGCGTATGGTCTGCCTCCTCTTTGGGTATTAATGTAATATATGCCTCCAACCATGAATTAGGTATTTTACTTTCAATCATTACTTCATTCATGACTTCTAGTAATGGAACGGCCAAGGATTTTTCTAATGTTCTATAGAATTCCACAGGAAGGCCATCCGGTCCCGGGGCCTTCCCATTATTTTGTCTTTTAAGGGCCTCAGTTAATTCCATCATTGTTATTTTATCTTCAAATATAGTTCTAGTATCATTTGGTATTTGGGGGAGTTTGGCGTTTTGTAAATATTGTTTCACTTCTTTCTCTTCTATGTTCTCTTGTTCATACAACTTGGCATAGTAATCTTGAATAATTTTCCTTTTTTCCATATTTCCATGATGCAATTGTCCTTGTTCATCTCTTAGTTGTAGTATTTTCTTGGTCTCTCTTTCTTTTCTCAGTTTATAAGCCAGCCATCTGCCTGGTTTATTTGCATTTTCAAAATAGTTCTGTTTGGCGCCTCTGATTTTTTGGGCCAGGTCCTCCTTTTCCAATAGGTCAAGTTTGTGTTTTATTGTGTCCATCTTTATTTTAATCTCTTTCTTTTGTGGAAATTTCTGTAATTCTTTTTCCAATGTGCTGTAATCTTTTTCTAGATCCTTAGACACTTGTCTTTTCTTTAAGTTTCTCTTTCTTATATAGTCTATTATCAAACCTCTAGAAAAGGCCTTCATTGTATCCCAAAGATTCTGTAAAGACGTATCTTCTTTTTTGTTTTCTTTAAAGAAGAAAGTCAATTCTTTTTCCATTTTCTTTACAAATTCTTTCTCTTTCAATATCCTGTTATCTAGTGTCCATCTCGATCTTCTTCTTTGTTGTCTCCAACCTATTGCCATTGGATTGTGGTCTGCCCAGATGTTTGGTTCAATCTCCACATCTAGTGCGCTGCTGGATATGCCCGTTGAAGCCCAAATCATATCAATTCTAGAGAACGATGAGTGTCTATTTGAATAAAAGGTATATTGTTTTTTAATGGGGTTCCTTTCTCTCCACACATCTTTTAGATTTATTTCATCCATCATCCTGAAGAAGGACTTTGGGAGTGTTTTTCTATTTTGTTTTGTTGTTTTGTGGGTCTTATAGTCCAGTTTCTGGTCTACAATACCATTGAAGTCTCCCATCATGCAAATGTCAGCATAGTCTAGATCAGAAATTTTCTTGTGGATTTTTTTATAAAAGTCATCTTGTTTTTCATTAGGGGCATAGATTCCAATTAGCAGTATTTTCCTAGCATTGTCCATTATTTCCACCATTAAAATTCTTCCATCTTCGTCTGTGTAGATTTGTTTCGCAGGGATTTTATCTTTAATGTAGAAGGTCACACCTCTTTGTTTACAGTCCGCTAACGAAGTAAAGTTTTTTCCCAGTTTTGGTTGTACTAATAAATGACTATTACTTTGTTGAATATGTACTTCTTGTAAGCAAATTATATCTAATTTTAATTTTCCTAATTTATGGAATATTTTCGTTCGTTTACATGGCGAATTAAGTCCATTTATATTAATTGAGAGTAATTTTATTCCTTCCATCCTTATGTTTTATATATAGGATTTATAGCTCTAGTTGATCTTGGTTCCCGTTGTGCTCTACTCTCTACACCCCCAACAGCACCTTCTTCAATGTCAATTCCACCTACAGCACCCTCTGTCCTCTCAATTTCGGTTATGGGTAGATCCAGCAGTTGCACCGGTGGCTCTTCATTTCCAGGCTTCTCTGGCTTTCCTCTCAAATGTTCTGTGTAGAAAGCTTCTGCCTTCTCAATTGTATCAATTCTATATCTCTGTCCTTTCCATACAAACATGAGGCCTTCCGGAATCAACCATCTATAGTTAACTCCTATTTTAAGTAAGGCTGTAGTCAAGAATTGATATTTTCTTCTTTTCTCTCTCACCCGTCTTGGTATTTGCTTAAGAATTGCAATCTCCTTGCCTTTGTATTGCAGTTTTTTATCTCTTGTGTTTTGCAGGATTTGTAGTTTTAGTGCTTTTTTCGTAAATCTTACATGGACCTCCCTTGGGAGGGAGTTCCTCGTTGCATATCTTGTGTTAACTCGAAATGTCTCATCTATCCCGTCCATTATCTTCTCCTCAGGTATCCCTAATATTTCTATGAGAATTTCGGATATTATTTGTGGCAGATTTTCACCCTTTTCTTCTACTATATTTTGAAACCTCAAAAAATATTCAGAGCGCTCCATCTCCAGTCCAATTATTACACTGCTTTCTGTTTCCACTTCATTCAATCTGGAATCAAACTCTTCGTCCCTCTTCTCTCTCTGCTTCTCTCTTTCAGCAATTTTTTGCATAACATCTTCTTGTTTTTTGACCCACTGTTGTATATCTTTTATATTTCTCTCTGCTTCGTCTGTTTTTTTTTCTATGTTCTCCATCTTCGTTTCCACATTGTCCAACTTCTTTACAAGTGTATCAAATTTTTCATCAGAGCTTGTTTGAAGTTTCTGTATTGCTTGCATAATTGAATCTAATGATATGGTCTTCTCTTTTTCCTGTTGGATCATAGATTGTATTGATCTTTGTCCTCCTGCCGGTGAGGAGGCAGGGGTTGTTGTTGTAGAACCCACTGGTGTTGGCTTTCTACTCATCTTGCTATTTTACTCTCTCTTCTTCTTCGTTTTGTGGTTCAGTCCAATTGCAGTTAACACTAGAAAAAAAAAAAGAAGGTAGAAAGGGGAAAAGAGGGGAAAAGAGGAAGAGGGGGGGAAATAGGGGAAGAGAGTGTATGGTAGTTAGATAAAAGTAATAGGGGGAGAAAGCAAGGTTTGATATAGGATATAAGAGAGAGGCAGAAGAGGGAGAGGGGCACAAAGAGAAAGTGAGTGGAAAGGGAAAGAAAAAGACAATCTGTATAAGAAAAATAAGGGTGGGTAAATGGAGCGGGAGGAGAGAAAAAAAAATGTATCTCTGTTATTTCAAGAAGAAAAAAAAAAGGGGAAATAAGAAAAATGGAAAAAGAAAAAATTGCAGACCAAGGAAGAAAAAAAAAGAAGGAAAAAATTGTTCAGCGCTTCCAGGCTCCAGGACTTCAAAAAAAAAAAAAAGAAAGAAAGAAACAAAAAACACACGCACCAACTAGAAAAGGGAAAAAGTCATCACATCCCCAGGAGAATAGTATAAACACTTGGTGTAATTTCCAAAGTCACTCCAGTTTTCTCTTATCAGTCTTCCAAGATAAGTTTCCAGACCTTACAGCTCCACAAGGAACAGCCTGCAAAAACCATCTGTGTTCCTTGCTTCTTATCAGGTCCTGACCTTGAATAAATGTCTTTTTCTCAAAATAATCCCAGCTGTAGGAATTGGCAACAATGTTTCAAAGTCCGCTAGATGGCAGTGTTAAAGTAACAGTGTTAAAATGTATCCAGTCCCTAGCCCCTCGAAGCGCTGCCTAAAAGAGAAAGTTAAGCTCAGCACAAAGAGGAAAAAAAAAAAATCTTTCAGGCATTAAAAGGTATATAAGAAAAAAGGCTCTGATAAAGTCGCTTTAAAAAAAAAAGAAAAAATAAGGAAGGGGGGGTTAAAAATAAAGAGAGCTTCAACCGCAATTGTAACAACAGTAATGAAAGTCCCGTCTGGTTTCCAGTAAATAAAAAGGGAAGAACAAAAAGCCCAAATGGTTTCAATTAGCTCTATTCAAACCCGCCGCTAAGTCTTCGGTTATTTTCTATTTCCTTTAATCTTCCAAATTAAGAGTGTCCTCTGTATAATTTAAGCAAAAAAGAAAAGCTTTCTTCAAGTACTCTCACCAAACCACGGCATGCTTTCTCTCTCTCCTGCTCTTGCTTCACGGAGCCGTCAGCCGCTTTGGCAGCCCGGGGGCTGGCTCCTGACCGCAGGCAAAAAGGGGTTTCACCAGGGTTTCCAGAGACTTTGCGAAAATTTCCCCTTACCTCCCACTGTCTCTTCGGGACAGCTTGGGTCCAATGGACCGTCCAAACGATCAGGATTCAACGGGTCATCTGGAGTAACCAGAAAACCCGTGGTAGCGCATCTTGTATAAGATGTTTTATAGGTGGCATTTATCCCCATCGAGAATAGCAAGAATGTCGAAGAATAAGTCTGAAAAATGCTGGAAATGTCAACATACACCGGGCACATATTACCACATGTGGTGGACTTGTCCTGAAGCTAAGAGATACTGGACTAAAATACACATGTGGCTGGAGAAAATGATACATAAACATATAGACTTGAAACCAGAACTTTTCTTATTGGGAATAATACCAGAAACATACAATAAAGACTTGAAATATTTGATCATAAATGTCTTAACAGCTGCTAGAATTGTATTTGCTAAATACTGGAAAAATGAGAAAGTACCAACAGAGGAGGAAATTGTTCGGAAGATAATGAACTGTGCAGAAATGAGTAAACTTACATTTGAAATTAGAGAATTAGAGGATGAGCAATTTTATAAAGTATGGGACTTGTTTTATCAATGGTTGGATAAAAAAACTTGGAAGTGAATCTTTTCTTTTTCTTTACCCTATCTTATATGTAATAATAATAGAAAGTTATACTTAATGTTCTGAAAAAATCTCTCTCTTTTTTCTCTCTTTTTTTTTTCTCTTTCTATACATATTAAGCCTTTATTATGAAATAGACCATTTACTTATACGAGATAAGAATAATAATGTATTTAATATATAAGAGTGAGATGATTTAAATTGTTAGGTATGATTATGGCTGGTGACTATTTTATAATATAAAATGGAATAATGATGATGTAATGAACAATGGATGTGAATATAGATTAAAATATTTAATGACTACATGGATTGACAAATAATAATGGGAAATTAAATTTGGAGTTGAGGATGATTGGAAACTTTAAGATTAATGGAAAATAGAAATGTCTTATATGAAGTAATGAGTTTCTTTTTTTCTTTGACTTAATCTCCACTTTTATCTTTGAGAGAATGGTGATACAATTTTATAAAGACCTATTGCTACTTAGTACATAATTGTAGAGATAAAGAAATAAGGGTTGTCATAAAAGAAAGAATACTATGGTAACTTGAACATGCAATGCTCAATGAAATATTTAACTATATTTAATGGATAATTAGTGAACGCATCCTTAATTGTAAAAACCATCGCACAAAAACTTGTAACCAAACGACATGCTTGATGAAAATGTGTTTTTTTTTACTTCCCTGCTCTTGTACCTTATGTGTTGTCTTGTCTTTTTAAAGAAAAATAAATAAACATTTATAAAAAAAAAAAAAAAAAAACGTGCAAAGCACCCATTCCCACTGTCTCTTTTTACCACCTGAGAAGTTAGGATGGATCCTTTCTAAACTTCTTTCTCGGCCCATTGTTCATTGACCGAACACAGGTAAGAGCCTATTTGCGGACCTACCTTGTGGCATTAAGAGTGGCCAAGCATCGACATTGTGCCGTTCTTATTGCGTCCGCAGACAACCGCCCTGCCACCCTGTTTCGGGTGACCCGCTCCCTCTTGTCTCAGAGGCCGCGGGAAGCCCCCTTACAGGGAAGGGCAGAGGAATTTGGGGAATATCTGCAGGACAAAATCGCTCAAATCCGGAGTGAATGGGTCCCCCTCAGTGGTCTAGAGGGGATGTCGGAGGCGGGTCTTGAGAGACCATTCTGGGAGGAGTTTGACTCTGTTGCTGCCGAGGATTTGGACAGGTTATGTGGGCGACTGCGAGCCACCACATGTTTATTGGACCTGTGTCCCTCCTGGCTTGTACTGGCATCCTGGGAGGTCACATGAGGCTGGCTCCTAGGGCTAGTGAACGCTTCACTGAGTGAGGGGTCCTTACCGGCTGCCTTGAAAGAGGCGGTCGTGAGGCCCTTACTCAAGAAGCCTTCTCTGGACCCAACTGAGCTAGCTAATTACCGTCCTGTCTCCAACCTTCCCTTTTTAGCGAAGGTTGTAGAGAGTGTGGTGGCGCAACAGTTCCCACGTCACCTGGAAGAAACCGATTATCTAGACCCGCGCCAGTCCGGCTTCCGGCCCGGTCACAGCACAGAGACAGCCTTGGTTGGGTTGGTGGATGATCTCTGGAGGGCCAGGGATAGGGGTTGTTCCTCTATCCTGGTCCTATTAGATCTCTCAGCGGCTTTTGATACCATCGACCATGGTATCCTATTGCACCAGCTGGAGGGGCTGGGAGTAAGGGGCACAGTTTTGCGGTGGTTCTGCTCCTACCTCTCCGACCGGACGCAATGCGTGTTGGCAGGGGAGCAGAGGTCGACCCTGAGGCCGCTCACTTGTGGGGTGCCGCAGGGGTCGGTCCTCTCGCCTCTCCTGTTCAACACATATATGAAGCCGCTGGGTGAGATCATTCGTGGTTTTGGGGTGGGATACCATCTGTACGCTGACGATACGCAGCTGTACATCTCCACCCCGAACCACCCCAACAAGGCCGTCAAAATGATGTCCCGGTGCTTGGAAGCCGTACGGGTCTGGATGGGAGGCAACAGACTTAAGCTCAACCCCTCCAAGACGGAGTGGCTGTGGCTACCGGCCCCCCGGTTCAACCAGTGGATTCCATCACTGGCCATTGGGCGCGAGCAACTGGCCCCCGTGGAGCGGGCGCGCAATTTGGGCGTCCTCCTAGATGCCCGGCTGTCGGATGACCATGTGGCAGCCGTGGCGAGGGGGGCGTTCCACCAGGTTCGCCTGGTGCGCCAATTGCACCCCCTATTGGACCGGGATGCCCTTCGCACAGTCACTCATGCGCTGGTGACGTCCCGTCTGGACTACTGCAACGCTCTCTACATGGGGCTCCCCTTGAGATGCACCCGAGGACTACAGCTGGTCCAGAATGCAGCCGCGCGGGCAATTATGGGGAGTACTAGATACTCCCATGTAACACCTCTCCTGAGCGAGCTGCACTGGCTTCCTGTGGTCTACCGGGTGCGTTTCAAGGTGCTGATTACCATCTTTAAAGCGCTCCATGGCACAGGACCTAGTTACCTGCGGGATCGCATCCTACCCCATACATCCCTGCAACCAATTCGCTCTCACAGAGAGGGACTCCTCCGGGTGCCGTCCACTAAGCAGTGCCAGCGGGCGGCGCCCAGGAGTAGGGCCTTCTCTGTGATGGGCCCAGCCCTCTGGAATGACCTCCCCCCCGACATTAGGACTACCACTGATCTCCGCTCCTTCCGCAAGAAACTCAAGACCCACCTGTTCTAACTAGCTGGCCTGGCTTAACTACAACTCTATTCCCTAATCCTCCTGGCAATTTTTTAAATCTTAGGGTAGTTTTTAAGGTTATTTTAAACTTATTGTTATTGTATTAATTTATGAAATGTGATATTGTGTTATGAGTTTTTATACCTCCTCCATGCAACATATAATATTTATCTTTGATTGTACGCTGCCCCAAGTCCCTTCGAGGAGAGGGAGCGGCTAACAAATCTAATAAATGAATGAATGAATCTGCAGGCTCCCCCTCCTTTTATCTGCTTGTTCCCTAGGCAGCATCTCTTCCCCTTGCAAGCTCATTCCCACCCACCATTACATCCCCTCATGTGCTTGTATTGCAACACATAAGGAAAGTATGCCTTCTAAGCCTTTCTTTTTCTTTCTAGACCCTGGATGCTGGGGAACAACTGGATTAAGTCTCCTATGCTATTTTGAATCACCAGCAACGGAAAACCCAACAGGCAACCAATCCTAGGCGAACCTCTGAACCTTGCTTATATATGCATCAGTGGTCAAAAATACAGGTTTTCAGTCATATTTGTCATAAGACCTTGGGGTGGGGTGGGGGACGCCTGAGATGAATACAAGCAAGAATGGCTTACTTTTATTTCCCCATCAATGTGTAATAATAAATGCCAAATGTAAGAACCGGCTCATACTGAGGGCTCCAGAAATGAGGTCATCAGAATGCTCTTGACTATGTTACTTCAGACAGTGAAGTAAGCTTCAACCTTAAACTGCCTACTGTGGACCTTACCCCATTCCTAAGAGGTCCGTAAAGGGGGCGTACACAAGCGCGCTAGCCTGCCTAACGTCCCTGTCCTACTCTTCCCCTCTATCTGTATTCATTTCTATCATTTCTATCCATGTTTATATTTATACCTGCTATCATGTATATGTTTGACAAATTAATAAATACAAATATTTCCCCACCACTTCCGGATGTACTTCTGGCGCCCTCGGAAGCCTGATCTGCAAGCTCTGCAGTCAGCTCCGACCTCTCCCTGTTGGAGGGTCCAATTTTGGACCATAGCCACCCTGAAGGGATAGTGAACTAAGGCAGGACCGCCTGGCAGGTCAAGGAGAGCCGCACCTCTCCTCCCTGACTGGGAAAGACGAGGAGCAGCAGCAGTCAAAATGGCTTCCATGAAGCCGTGGACAGCCTGAATACCCAAGACTGTGGTGGAGTAGAAAAAGTGAATGGAGTGTGATCAGAGTGAGAAAATACTTTTTATTGGAAGTTGACGCCAGAAATCCAAGAGGGAAGCATATTTAAAGCTATTTGTTGAAGCTGTGAATCGGCACAAAAGAAAAATACTGGGGAATTGAAAAAGGAAAAAAAATACTTTTTAAATAATAAACAGAAACCTGGTTCCTCAAAGCTAAAAGACGTTGATACTGAGAGCATTTTAAAATGCTGGAATTAAAGTCTCAAATTGCTCCTTACAAAGATTGCTCAATTATCAGATTTATAATTTAAAAATTATTTGAATAATTGATAACTTGAAATCGGAACTGTTACCGTGTTTACCCAAAAATATGACATGTCCTGAAAATAAGGCCATGCCAGATTTTTTTTGGGGGGGGGGGGCAAAAATATACACCCTCCCCCAAAAATAAGCCCAGTGGACAACCTGCCCCCTCCAGTCAGGCAGAGCACTAATCACTAGCCCAGCGGCATTTCAAAGGCGCCAAGCCGCATAAGTCTTCCAGCAGTGGCCGCTCTGGGAGTGCGCTTCCCATTCTATGGTGTGGCCTGGCTGCCAAAAAAAATTTCTGTCTTGGCTCCCAGAAGGTTCGGCAGCAGGCAGCTGGCCCGTCTGCACTTTCAGAAGAAGCCATCCTCAGTGATGGGATGGCAGTGACAATGGTGGAGGCAGCAGCCCTGGTCCTGGCCCTGCAGGGAGAGCTGGCCCAGGTCATGTTGAGGACTGGGAGGTGCGTGAGTGGGTGGAAACAAGTGCTCATGCAACACCCCCCTCCAGCTGGGCAGAGCGTCACTCACTAACCCAGCAGTATCCCGAAGGTGTCAAGCCCCGCACGAGGGCTGCCCCCCCCCACTCATGCAGCTTGGCGCCTTCAGGATACCACTGGGTTGGTGAGTGATGCTCTGCCCAGCTGGAGAGGGGGGTTGCCGGGTGGCTGCTGTCTTGCAAGCAGGCTCCCAAAGAGTCTGCTTCCAAAATAATAAGCCCCCTCTCCCAATAATAAGGCTAAGGCATATTTTTTTGTGGGGGGTATCAAAAGAAAATAAGACCCTGCCTTATTTTCGGGGAAACACAGTAACAATATTGTAGAGAGGTTGAAGCAGACAGAAGCGAGACCGCCATCTGTTGACAAAAACAGAAATATGCAAACTTGGAAATAATTATTCCAAAAGATTGGAAATATCTACTCTAAGACCACTAGAGATTTGATTATTAATTAAGTTAATAATCAAATCAAATTAATAATTAATTAAGAGTTCAGTTAAGAGCCCTGAACATCATTGAATATTATTGAACATATAAATTAATTTGAAGAGATAACCTCCTGGTAAATTTAAATTGTTTGGATTGACTGTTGATGAGACATTTAAAATTGTAACTTGGAAGATTGGCTTTTTGAATTAATGAACTCTAAACAGTGGACAAAAGGAAGATTGACTAAACATAGATGAAACATAAGATAGACGTGGGGAGAACCTAAACAGAATGGAGCTTTTTCAAAGAATTGAGAAAATATTTGATTGTATAGACCAAAAATTGAGAAATTTATTACAAAGAATAACGGACAATGATCAGGACAAGGAAGAAAGAATATAGCTACCAGAAGAAACAGAGGGGAATGTGGAGAGAAATCAGTAAGAAGAAGATAAAAAAAAGATGTTGCCAAAACAAATAGTGATTAAGGAGCTAAAAAAAAGAGGGAAATACTGCAAAAGACCTAAAAAGGGAATGGGAGAAACAGGAAGAAAACTGGGGAAAAGAGATAGGAGATGGAATGGATAGTTCTGGAATTAGACAGTAGGAAAGGGTAGAGTTGGGAGAAAAAGTTAGATTGCATAGTCAAATAGAGGGAATAGAAGACCTAATGGACAAATATGGGAGGAAAGCTAAAAAGAAAATAAGATTAAAGGTTTGGAAGCGGGTAAGAGATGAAGGATAAGGGAAAATAGAGTAAAAGAATATTTTTATGAATATATTTCAATAATGTGTATTAATATCAGAACTATATGGGTTGGATTATTATTTTAGCAAGGTTTGATGACGTCAGCCCAACTAGCAAAAGAAGGGGTGTCACTGCGTTAAATGTTTGCTAGTCAAACTGAACTGAATAGCTGAACTGAAAGAGTTACTGCGCAGGTCATAAGCCTTATCTGACAATGATTTATTGCGCATGCTTAACATGTTTATTACATCACACATTCCAGAGACTTCTTTCCCTTTTGATCTTTGTCCGTCTGCCAGGAAGCTGGTAGACAAACTGCTATTGCCAAAATGTAACAATTAGATAGATTTGTTTATTTCTTTATTTTATTATTTTTGTATTAAAGCTTGTTTTTTTATTATAACTTGTTATTGGACTTCATTTTCACTTCTTAAAGAAAATGCTGTTTGGAAAAGCTGCAATCAAAGCCTCACTAGTTCAGGGTGAAATTTCCCCCCTGACATGATAGACATCAGTATAATATTGTAATATAAATGGATATGAAGAATGGGAAAAGTAGATTTTGAATGACTGAGTACAGTCAGTAACTAAATATGTATAAATTTAGTAGTAACTAAATATGTATAAAAATATGAATAACAGTGGAAGGTTAGAACTAAGCAATGGGTAATTAGGGAAATAGATATAAATATTTATTAATATAAACATGTGTATTAATAGTAGAATTATATGTATTGAAGAACTGGAAAGAATATGAATAGAAACACCCTAAATATATAAATGATAATTATTGATACTAAAACTGTACAAGGAGATATTTAAAAATGGAAGAATGAACGATAGAACTTTGATTTAACTAAGGAAATATGGACAACAAAATAGGTGGAAAACTACTCATCATCACTCTCGCCATCCATCGTTAACCAAAGTTGAAGGAAGTTGTTGACATTAAAATCTACTCCTCATCTGTAACAATGGTTCCTTCCTATACACTCTTAGTCAATAATTGAATTAAAAGATAGTCTTCAACATACAATGGGGTTAACTATGGGCTGATAACAATAACTGGAGTTATAGGTAGTCCTCAACTTACAACAGTTCATTTAGTGACCGTTCAAATTTACAAAGGCACTGAAAAAAAGTGACCTATGATTGTGTTTTTCACACTTAACACTGTTGAAGCATCCCCATAGTCACGTGATTTACATTCGGATCCTTGACAACTGACTCACATTTATGACGCTTGTATTGTCCCAGGGTCATGCGTTCCCCTTCTGCGACCTTCTGACAAGCAAAATCTATGGGGACTTTAATAACTGTGTTAGTAATTTAACAATTGCAGTGATTCACTTAACAAATGTGGCAAGAAAAGTCATAAAATGGGGCAAAACTCACTTAATAAATTTCTCACTTAACAACATAATTTTGGGGGTTAATTGTGATTGTAAGTTGAGGACTACCTGTACTGTTCCTTCCAATCTGACCCAAAGATAGCAAACTTAGTTTTGCCTTTTATGATACTACGACATCTGCTAATTTAACTTCAACTTTACTAGTTGTTCAGTATTATTTAAAATAGTACATAAGAAAGACCCTAATTAGAACGGTATATGAACTCAGTAATAGCCGAAGCCTCAGTGAGTTCACAACTCACAAGACTGCAACTCCTCTAGATTTAGATGCTCATTACATTATTTTAAGTTTACAAAATGCAAAACCAAGGAAGTTTCCTTTGTGGAAGAATTGTGCAGAAAATGAATCCTGTCCTTACCTTTTATGTTGATGTATATTTTGTTATTAAACTTTGAGTACCCGATTTCAGAGCTTTGTCTGAATACATAATTAGAAGAATAGTCTCATCCTTGGGCACTGGCAATAAGGACAAGCATTTGCATGCCAACTGGAGCCTGATGTTTCCAAAAGGCAGGAAAAGATGGATATTTGTACAGGAGAGACAAAGAACTACTTTCCTTTCCAAGCCCTACTTAAACCTGATCCTATTTCATTTTTCAAAACGACTTGAAATCAGTTGGAGGGGGCCACCTGCTGGATCGGCTTAGTAATTTACCAAGTAATAAAAACAGTGTAAATAATTTGTGCCAAGGCATCCTCCTTAGAGGAGCTACTCTTCACTTTTGGAGAGTTACTCTTCACCTTTGGAGAGCTACAAGTCCCAGCCTTGAACGTGTTACTGTCCTGATACAGCCTATGATCACAATATGCTGACCATCCGTTGCGAAGGAGGACAGAATTCCCATTGTCAAGCAAGTCAACTATTAATCGAGTTGTTCCTGATTTTACAACCTTTTTTTTTGCCCCAGTTGCTAAGCAAATCACTGCAGTTATTAAGTGAATCATGCAGTCATTAAGCGAATCTGGCTTCACTATTAACTTTGCTTGTCGGGAGCTATCTGAGAAGGTATCAAATGATGATCACATGACCCCAGGATGCTTATCCATCATAAAAACACATGCTGGTAACCAAGCGCCCAAATTTTCCTCACATAGCTGTAGGGATGCTGCAATGGTTTGTAAGCACAAGGATCAGTTGCAAGTTACTTTTTCCAATGCTGTTGTAACGTCAACTAGTCACTAAATGAATGGTTATGAGTTGAGGACTATCTATAACCTATTTTTTCCAACTATTGAAACTATAAGTCACCGTAGGACAGGGGTGTCCAAACTTGGGAACTTTAAGACTTGTGGACTTCAACTCCCAGAATTCCCCAGCCAGCTGGGGAATTCTGGGAGTTGAAGTCCACAAGTCTTAAAGTTCCCAAGTTTGGACACCCCTGCCGTAGGAGATCTTCTGGCTATTTTGCAGCCAAACAAGACTTTTCACTCATTCACTACAAACCTGAGCTACATTTTCAGAGTTATTTTCCTCTATCAAAATCTTAACTGTTTATGTTTATACCTTAGCTATATACCCTTTTTTATACTTGCGCTTGGGATGAAAGGGACATGTTCTCATTCAAAACAGTCCAACTTATATTTTAACCTTCAAGATAACCTTGATCTGCCATTTAGCCTAAACCTAATGTAAACAAAAATCCTATTGTCATGCTAAACAGGCAGGTTTGACCAAGAAAAAATTTAAACCCAACATTTCTTCTAAGAGAAGATCTCAGCTGCAGCTTTTTCAAAAAAATGGTCCATTTTTCCACCACTTGATAGGATTAAAATCTTGCACGGTGTAAAAAAGAATGCCCTGTTCTTGCCATAGGAATGGGGAGGAGCAAATGAATTACACGCTGTTGATTCTGGTATGTGAGGTTCTCATGCCTTCTGTAGAAAATGACCAGGTTGAGCCTGAGGGAGGGGTCAAATGCATCATCAGTCATGAGTCCCTTTGCACCCACAAGAGATCTAAGTTCAGCCCACTGTGAATTCCTTATCTACCACCATACTGCTCTGACCATTAGTAGCTCAGATTCTTGTAGACAGTTCAAGCTCACAATACATCTTTATATCAATTTGAACTGCCTGGATCTCCTGACTGTCAAGTGCCAGGAAAATCAGGAGAATCAGGCGGTTCAAATGAGTATAAAGATTTATTGTAAGCTCTCTACAAGAATCTGATCTACTAACGGTCAAGGGAAATTAAAAGGAGGTAAAAAAGGCATTCAAGGTGGGGTGGTTGCAGATCTCTTGTGGGCGCGAAGAACATTGAATCTGATGATGCATTTGAGCCCTCCCTTGGGCTAAGCTTGGTCATCTCCTACACTGATTTCCCTGGTGCTTGACACTTTCTCTTAGGCAACCTTGAGCAGTAGGGTGCTCCTCATGAATTTACATGGAAATAGTTTATTTTGCACCTACCTCCTCCAATCTGTTGGTCTGAAGACATCTTTGTCATGTTAAGCCCAATAATGATTTGCTTACAGGCAATGGACAGATTCTTGCCAGTCTAAACCCTTACTACTTTCATCTTAATGGATATACCCTGGGGATAAAGGGAGTGATTATCCTGATTCTCATCCTCTATTTCCTCTTCTTCTCCTGTCTTCTGCCTCTTATCTCTCCCCTTTTCTGGATTGTGCACACCCTCCTTGGGAAAATGCCTCTTCATCATAGTCCATCATACCAACTCGCTGTCAAGCCGGACCCCTTCAGCAACCAAGAAAGAAACCACTTAACTTCATTTTGCAGAATTAAGAGTACTTTTACTGGTTATGAAAAGATAGCAGCTAAGCAACGCAAGATCTGAGGCAAAAGCGGGCGAAATCATACATATCAATATGTGACCAAACCCCCTCCCCCTGGTAACCCTCATCCCAGTGTCCAATCTGCAAATCCATTAGGTGTCCTGTGAGTTCCATCTTCAAGGAGCATCATCAGGTTGGCATGTAGGACGGTTGCCTTGACCGACACCAAGCACTAATCTCCAGCATGCGCAGTAGACGGTGAGACCAAAACTCCCTTTTTACAATCTCTTCTGTACTTAAACTTCCCCTTCCAAAACCAGTCCCCCCCTCCCCGTTTCAAAGGCAGCCGAAAGCAAATAGTGAAACAGAGGCTGGCATCCGGTGCTCCTTCAGGAAAAGAAGTCATCCCTGCAAGAAAATAAAACAATAGAAAAGACAACATATGTATGATTCAAATATGATCAAGGCTTATCACGGTACTTAGCATAGAACTTCTGTAAGAGTCTAAGAGCTCTAACATGGGATTTATCAACCCACTCAGCCTGGGAGGGAGGAAAATGCTTCCAGGATACCAGATATTGAATTTGATTCCTATGTTTCCTGGAGTCCAAGATTTCCTTAACCTCAAAGTGTTGCTCTCCCTCAATAAGAAGAGGAGCAGGGGTGCAGGTAGGGGTGCACGAAAAGAAGAAGTGTGCTCTGGTTTCAACAGGTTTACATGAAACACAGGATAAATCTGCTTAAGATGCTTTGGTAACTCCAATCGTACAGAAACAGAATTAATGATTTTCACAATAGGGAATGGACCGACATACTTTGGCCCCAGTTTCTTTGACTTCTGGGTGGTTTGTAGAAACTTGATGGACAAAAACACTTGATCTCCTACTTTGTACTCCCTTTGCTTCACCCTCTTTTTGTCAGCCTGTTTCTTGTGTGCCCGGTGAGCAGCCTCCAATGCCTTGCGGGTCATGGGCCAAATTTGGTGAAGCTGGTCACTCCACTCGGAGAAGGACAAAATTTGTGGTTTTTCTCGAGGCAACTCAGGAATTGGTACAAAGTCCTGTCCAAACACAACTCTAAAAGGGGTCAAGCCGGTACTGCTGTGCACAGAATTGTTGTAGGCCACCTCAGCATGTGGTAACACTTCAGCCCAGTTATCTTGTTGATAATTGATGAAACACCAGAGGTACTGTTCCAAAACAGAATTAGTCCGTTCACAAGCCCCGTTAGTCTGAGGATGGTGGGCGGAGCTTAGCTCCAGGGTGGAGCCAATCAGCTTCAGAAACTGCTTCCAGAAGAGGGAGGTGAACTGGACCCCTCTACCCGAAATTATGCATTCAGGTACTCCATGTAACCAATATACATGTAAAATAAACAACAGCTAATGACTTAGCTGATGGGATTTTGGAACAGCGTACAAAATGAACTTGTTTGGAAAACAGGTCAGTAATTACCCAAATCATGGTATTTCCTAGACTCTCTGGCAATTCAACAATGAAGTCCATCGATATCTCCTTCCATGGGGCATCAGGGCAGGCCATACCTTGGAGAAGGCCCTGGGGTTTTCTCAGTGGGCGCTTTGCGGCAGCACAAATGGGACAACTGGCTATGTAGGACTCAATGTCTTTTTTCAATGAAGGCCACCAAAATTGTCTCTTAACCAGATGTAAAGTCTTTACAAATCCAAAATGATCTGCCATTCTCGAATCGTGGGCCCATTGAAGAACTAGTTACTTGCGGGATCGCATCCTCCCACATACATCCCTGCGGCCAATTCGCTCACACAGAGAGGGACTTCTCCTGGTGCCGTCCACTAGGCAATGCCAACGGGCGACACCAAGGAGTAGGGCCTTCTCTGTGATGGGCCCAACCCTCTGGAATGACCTCCCCCCCGACATTAGAACCACTACTGACCTCCGCTCCTTCCGGCAAAAATTGAATACTCACCTGTTCCGATTAGCAGGCCTGGCATAATTACAACTGTCCCTCCTGGCAAATGTATTAACTGGTTATTTTAGGGGTATTGTTTTTAACTTATTGTGTGTGTTTTAGGGGTTCAAAATCCTATATTTATATATATTGCTTTGTACAGTTCTTTTAATTCCATTTTTAACCTCCTCCATTCCAACTGTACATATTCAATTTTTATTGTATTTTGATATATTTGGCATGGACTGTACACCGCCCCGAGTCCCTTTTTGGGAGAGGGGGCGGTCTAGAAGCATGAATAATAAAATAAATAAATAAATAAACAATAGTTTTTAGGTCAGCAGGAACATATAATTTAGCCCTTACCCAAGCCAGTCCATCCATAGTGCATTCGTTTGAATGTTGTATTGGGGAAGCCTAGACAAAGCATCAGCCATGAAGTTGTTCCCCCCCAGAATGTACTTGAGGGTAAAGTTGAAACGGCTGAAATGTTGCGCCCAACGCACCTGTTGGGTAAGGAGATAGCTTACGTTGGGTATTCAATACTTCCAAATTTTTATGATAGTCCATACTTCAAAAGGGTGTTTTGCCCTTTCTAGGAAATGTCGCTAGGTCATCAAAGCCCATCTGACTGCAAAAGCTTCCTTTTCCCATATAGCCCATTGTCTCTCTGTCTCTGTCAGTTTGCGAGAGGTGTAAGCGCATGGCTGCAATTTTCCATCAGCGTTCGTTTGAAGTAATACTGCCCCCACCGCCACATCACTGGCATCAGCTTGTATGATAAATGGTGCCTCCATATCTGTGTGTTTCAAAACGGGTTCAGCTGCAAAGAGTCACTTTAATTTCTCGAAAGCGGCTTGACACTCCATAGTCCAATTCAAAGGCTTCCTCTTTTGACTTTAGGACATTTGTAATGGGTAGAGCAATGCTGGTGAACGAGGGGATAAATTGACAATAAAAATTTGCAAATCCCAAAAAACGTTGTAATTGTTTGCGCCTGGGAGGAGGTGCCATTCAGTTACAGCCTGGACATTCACTGGGTCCATCTCGATGCCGTTGTGGGAGATGCGGTAGCCCAAGTAATCAATTTTCTCTTGATGAAATTCACATTTAGACAATTTGGTATAAAGTTCTGCGGCCCGGAATTTCTTGAGTACTGATTATACTAAAGTCACGTGTTCATCACGTGTTTCTGTGTCGATAAGGATGTTGTCAAGGTAGACCATCACGCCCTTGAACAGGTGTTCATGTAAAACTTCATTTATTAATTGCATGAAAACAGTTGGCGCCCCCTGTAGGCCAAATGGGAGTACTCTGAATTAAAAACACCCGAGTGGGCAGTTGAAAGCAGTTTTCCATTCATCTCCCTCTTTGATTCTGACTCTGTAGTAGGCCTCTCTTAGGTCCAATTTCGTGAAGATCTTCCCTTTACCCAATTGGGCCAACATATCCTTAATCAGAGGGAGGGGGTATACATTTTCCACGCACACACTATTAAGATTCTTGTAGTTAACACAGAGATGAAAGGAGCCATCTTTCTTTTCTTTAAAGGGTGGCCACATGTGGCCTAGCAGGTTCAATAAACCCCCTTTTCAAATTTTTGTCAATAAACTTCCATAATTGCTCCATTTCGTGTGGGGTCATTGAGTAAATCTGGGATTTTGGAAGTTTTACTCCTGGGGGGATCTCAATGCTGCAATCCGTCTTGCAGTGAGGGGGTAATTTATCAGAGGATTTTTCACTGAAAACATCCTTTAGGTCCCAATATTCCTTTGGGATTTTCTCCTCCCCCTCAATTTTTTCCTGCACCATGGTCACTAGATTAAGTTCAGTGTTGGTAATATTGGGAACCCCCCCTTCTCCCTCAGGGGGTTTAGCGGATCAGTTGCACAACCACCCTTTCTTCCAGTTAATGTGTGGGTTCCATTTACATAACCAGGTAAGCCCAGTATGAGAGGCTGGTCCATCCCTGGTGGCACCATCTCCTCTTAGAATTCCCATCAACTGCAGCAAGCAAAGAATCCTTGGTTTGTAGGGATGAACGTCGCAGTCCAACATCTCTAGAATAGACCATGTTGGGGAAGGATACTTACAAAGCAATACTAATGAAGAAAAGATGTTCTTATTTGATATCTGGCTCAGAAAAGTTTTCATTAAGACCTAGTGAATTCTAGAAAGCCCAGGATTGTAGAGGACAGCCACCCAGTTATTTGAATGGATTAAAACCTAAAAATCAAGCCAGAATAAAAATCACTTTGTTATTTTTTCATCTTATGGTGTTTTCCACAAAATAAGACCCCGCCTTACATTTTTTGCCACCACAAAAGGTACCAGGTATTATTTTCAGGGGAGGAAGTTGTCCACAGATTCACCTGACTTGCGCGTGTCACCCCCCCCCCCCAGCCTCTTTTTTTGCGACCCTTTTTATCAGAGGTCTTCAGGAATTTCTTCACCTGGCAAAGCCAGCAAGCCTTTCCTGAAGGCTTCTGCAGCCAATAACAGAATTCCAAATCGATCCGGAGCTCTGTTATCAGTTATAGAGGCCTTCAGGAAACCCTTGCCGACTGCAGCAAAACAAATGGGATGAGGTGTACGAGGCCTGGCTGCAACTGTCTGAAGATAAGTAGTATGCCAGCTCCACCCTCCATCCCCACCCTAGTTTAATTTTACCGGTGCATCCTGGAGTGGGCAGGGTCTTAACTAGGGCTTATTTGGGGGTTAGGGCTTATATTGGGTGCACATGTAAAAATAAAGCTAAGACTTACTTTCTGAGTAGGTCGTATTTTTGGGAAAACACACAATGGTGGGATTCAAATAATTTAACAACCGGTTCTCTGCCCTAATGATTTCTTCCAACAACCAGTTCACCAAACTGCTCAGAAAGTTAACAACCAGTTCTCCCGAAGTGGTGCTAAGTGGCTGAATCCCACCACTGGAAACACAATAATACCTGGAACAGATAATTAAAAAACAGTGCCTTCACCAAGATTGTGATAGGTCTAGCAACAAATCATTAAATTTGTGACTTTTTTGCTACTTAAAATTGGTATTGTAATGATTTCAGCCTGATTGTGACCTCTTCTCTCTGTCTGATGTGTAAATATCAGCCTTGCATTTTTAAGATTTCCCTTTGAACAGAAGACTTTTTAGGTACATCAACCACGGTCTGGAGTTTCTGGGGGGAAAGGATGTTAGGCAATATTTTTTGTTTGCCTGCTACAAATGATAGCAATACAACTTGTTGCCTATTTATGCCTAAAGACAGAGGGAATGGTTTCCAGCTGGCATTTTCTCCTTCACCTGATTTTTGAGGAAAAGGAACATTAGCTGACTCAATCACGGTTCCCTTCCCCTCAAACTGACAAAGCATTTGTCCCAATTTGGAGTCATTTGGTTAACTAAGTGTTAGGATAACTACAGCTGCATCCAACCTCTTTGCAATGTGGTCCAATGAATGAATAAGGCAGATTTAAAGCTGAGTGCAAGCCTCATAGAAACCTTTGCAGATGCAAATGGAAAAAGCAGGGCCTCAATTTTGCTGACTTTGAAATGCTTTCAATATTTTTCATTTGCAGGCTTCATTGGATGATATACATATAGACTGAAACCCAGTTGCTGCACAAAACCTCAGTTAAAAGTGCATCTTGAACACACACCTATGAGGGAACAAAGTTTCTCACTTCTACCACCACATAACAACGGGCAGCTTCTAAGAATAAGAACTGACAGACAGGCAGTGGATAAAAAGTGCAGGAAAGCAAAAGAGTTACATGAACACCAGGTTTATTTCCGACTTGCATTCTTTGTCTTCTGAACAATACAGTACTAGTAATATTAACCTATTTTAATTACTTATTTCTAAGATTCAGTTCCATGCCAAATTCGTAATATTTCCTCTCTTTCCAACATTTAAACCTCAGTTGCTTTTGGTTAAGCAATAGCCTGAGGACAAAAGACATATATATTAGTATGCTGTGGTTGTCTCTTCTATGCTCATCTGAAGTGCTGTCAGCTTTGCTGGTACTCCAGAAAAGAAGCACACTCAGAAATACTACTTTTACAGATCAATAAATACAAACAAAGAATAAATGTAATAGAAGGAAGGTTGGAGAATGAGGGGGGGAAATGAAGGAGTTGAGTTCTAGGCTGATCCAGGCAAACAAAGAACTTGAGTTAACAGTCCTCACGTTAGAATCGGAGAAAGCGGCCCAATTTCTACGGTTTCAGAATGTAAAGGAAGAAAAATGCAAGGATTTACCAGACATGATGGCAGACCTTATGGCAAAGACTTTGGGAATAGGAAAGGATGAGATGGCAAGTGAGATTGATGAGACATATAGAATCCAGACAAACTACGCAAAAAAAAAAAAAAATCTCCCGAGGGAAGTCCATGTAAAGTTCATTAAAAAATCAATACGTGATGAGATGCTGAATAGAACAAGAGACGATCCGATAATACACAATCAATGACAACTAACAGTCCTAAAACAGGTACCGAGGAGAATCAGAGAACTAAGAAAGCCTTGTCAATTTTTAACATCTGTGCTGAATAAACACAAAATTAACTTCAGATGGCTGATGCTGGAGGGCATACTGGTAACTTGGAGTGATAAAAGATTCAGAATAGATACGGTGGAACAAGACGACAAAAGGAGCTAGGAGAACTTTGCCCAGGTCATTCTTCCAAATGGCTGAAGAATTAAATATTTATGATGTATGGTGAGAAAGATGTCCAGAGGGAAAGCAATATACCTTCTACTCGAATAGACATGAATCCTGGTCAAGGATAGATATGGTCTGGATGTCGATGGAGTTAATTTCGGAAGTGAAGGAGATAGACATAGAACCCAATTTATGGGCCGACCACAATCCCATGAGGATTATATGGAAAAAACAAAAGGGCAGTTATCGATGGTTAATCAATAGAACAATCTTAAAGGATCAGGAATATATTAAAAGAGTTAATCAGGAATTAAGATTTGTCTTCAAAGAAAACTGACCAGGAGACACATCCATACAAAACCTATGGGATACAACTAAGGTATTTATAAGAGGGGTCAGAATATTGGCTACAGCTAGGAAGAAAAAAATTGAGAATCAAAAAATAAGAGAGTTGAAAGAAAGGTATAGAAATTTAGAGAGTGAACTTCAAAAGAAACCACAAATAGAAGTATAAAAGGAAGTATGGAATTGATTAAACATGAATTGGCTATATTTGAAAAAGCAAAATTGGCACAGTCTATAAAAAAAGCAATGCAAAAGTTCTTTGAGAATGCAAATAAACCGGGGCAGTGGCTATCCTGTAGCTGAGGAAGCAGAAACAAGAGAATTGGATCAATAAATTACAAGATGAAAAGGGCGAGATCTGCTATCCACTAGAGCAGTGTTTCTCAACCTTGGCGACTTTAAGCCCTATGGACTTCAACTCCCAGAATTCCCCAGCCAGCTGTGAAAAAGACAATAGCCTGCCCCAATATCTGGTGAAAAAGACAATAGCCTGCCCCATCTCGGAGAGCTCCAAGTGAATTGTGTTGGCTGAGCTTCTGTCTGATCACAACAACAGAAGGATGCTGCTCAAGCCATTTCACTTGATGTATTCAACTTCTCACCTCCTTCCTTCTGGGGAAAACATCTGGACTGCTCATTTTTGTCCATGACTTAAATTTCCACAGGATTGGTTCTCCCAAGAGCTCGTTTTCAGGACAGAGGCTGATGGCAAAACCAGGGACTCTCCCTTGCCACCATGCTGTGCCGCCATGCTGTTGTCCTTAGTGACAAGGATCAAAAAAGATCTTAACAGACTTGAACAAGGAAATCCAACAACATGAAATTTAATGTGGAGAAAAGCAAGGTTTTACAGCTGGGCAGGAAAAAACCAAAAATACAAGCACAGATTAGGTGAAACCTGCATCAAAAACAGTAACTGTGAAAGGGACCTTGGAGTCCTAGTGGATAATCACTTACTGATAAACATGTGCCAGCAGTAAGGTGACCAACCGTCCTCCTTTAGGGAGGACAGTCCTTCTTTTGTAAGTTCTGTCCTCCCTCGAAAAGTGTCCTCCTACATGTCCTCCTTTTTGATATTTGAAGGCTAATCTGTTGCGCGTTATGTGACGTATTTTGTTAAACAGTTTTTAATGGTGTTTTTTTATTTCATCGCAAGTATATTGAACAGATATTGAATCTTGTGTTGAATTTTTATCTAAAGAAATGCTAGACATTAAAATAGACGACAATTGTCTCTTTGAAGAAATTAGAAGACTGAATGTATATTTAAATTCTGAAAAATTAATACAATGGGAAAATCAACATGTTGAAATTGATAAAAGATGGGTGGATATTTTCAGCCATTTCAAAAATGAACATATTCCATGTGAACATTTATTTATACTTGTTCAATTTACGTTGTGCTGCCCTGGAACTAATGCAGCAGTTGAAAGAGCTTTTTTCAATTGCCAATGATTTTTCGACAAGTGAGAAATCGAGATTGAATGTTGATACTCTAGCTGCAGCACTTGCCGTAAAATTCAATATGAAGGATATTTCTTGTTCAGATATTTCCAATATATTGTTAGAAGATGATACATTGACAAAAATATTAATTAAATGGAAAAGTACTCATTTAAATAATAATTAACAGGCATGTAAGCATAATTACAATATAAAATGTTGCAAATGTTTTTATTATGCATATATCATATTTTAGTGTATTATTGTTGCAATGAATAAAATATTTCTTTTATTTACGATATATTTTTTCCAATTTATTTGTCTTCCTTTTCATTGTAAAAAAGTTGGTCACCTTAGCATTTTGGACAATAGAACGTGTTTTGTCCTCCTTTTCATTGTAAAAAAGTTGGTCACCTTAGCCAGCAGTGCGTGGCAGCGGTCAAAAAAGCTAATACAGATAAGTTGTATAAACAGAGAAGATCTCCAAGACCCTTCCAACCCTATTCTGATTGATTGATTGATAATGAACACATAAATGGATGTTCTCCATACTGATCTATTCCTAATCTCCTGTTTCAAGTCCCCCATTGTCACTGTAACTGATAGCATGGATGCTCTTTATGGAACAAAGTCTTATTCTTAGCAGAGTCTTCTATTGTAGAGGAGAACTGAGTAAGCTCCAGAAACACAGAATAGGGATGGAATGTGGAGGGCAGAACATTAGGTGGAATGTGGAAGGGTGATAGAATGAAGAGGTTGGAAATCCAAACAGGGATCATCATGCACCAAGCATGTGGCTAAGATAAGATCCTGGTATCAGACAGATATTCAGGGAGTTTCCCGAGGGTGTTATCTTTCGGCATAAACTACTTCACAAAAAAATTATCTGCTTGATTAAGGATACAAAATCAGCATAACGGGGGGGGGGGGGGACCTTAGGCTTCTTTTTGCACTTAGGAAATAGCTGGGGGATTTTAAGAAGAAAACAATGAGTGCCTTGAACCTCCCAAATGCTCAAGTCATAGCTGTATGGTGTATTGCTTTGTTTGTTTTAGTGTGGGCTGCCTGTGTAGGTGTGTTTGTCATTGTTGTTTCTGGATTTTGTAAGCTACCCGAAGCCAAATATAATAGGGTGGTTATAGCAAGTATCATTAAATTAAAAGACATTAATTTATTTGTTTTATTATTATAATTTCTGAAATTCCTTCCTAAAACAGATCCTGGGTTCTCTTAATTTTTGGAGCGTGAATAAGTCATTCAAAGTTTGGCACAGCCTTCAAACAGATGGAATTCAAACATCCCCGTCCTAGAGAAACATGGACAATGAATGCAATAATAAATAATCTTTTGTCTGCATGTTCTAACTGTGAACATATATCGCAATTAACTTTCTGCCTTGTGGTTAAAATATAATGGGATATATTACTGTTATGTTTTATACTGTCCATTGCACTATATTTTTAGTAAAAGCATTATGAGGAATATGAGCATTCTAAAAGGGTTTTTTGATTTTGACAAAATCTTTTTATCATAAATGTGTAGGTTCCATGAAATGGTTTGCTGTGTTTGCTGAAAAAAAATGCAAAGATGTTTGATAACGCATTGGTTTATCATATTGGGATAGCTTGATGATTATTTATGTATTACCTGTTTGATAGTTTTGCATTTGCAATATGTATTTTCCTGTTTTGGAAGTGGCTTTTGTTTTTAAATTATTAAATTACACACTTAAAAAAATCTTTGCTAGAATCTGTTGCTTTGAATGCAGGTGTTTTAGTTTGGAGGCATTGTTAAGGGAACACTTATATTTAACCTGTCCTGGAGAAGAGAAAAAATATTGTTTTCTGCAGACCTAATCTTGGAATAGTGTGAAAATACTTCTATAATTATCTATGATCTGTTATAAAGAGGTGAGGCTTAGGCTTCAGGACCGCAGTTGTAACTTGATTTCAGGATCTGAGTTATAACATTGCTTCCTGAATCAAAGCATAATTTGAAAAAACACCAATATCACACCCATGCAAGATAACTAAAACAAAGTTTCTATGGGCACTATCTCCCTCTTGCTTAATCCAGATGGTTCTATTTTCATTTGGTTGCATGTCCTTGATTTTAATCTCCTTGTTCTTGCACTATGTTTCTGCATCTACAGATTGACTTCACCCATCTCTTTCTTCAATCCATCCCTTTATTCTCTGTACAATTCCTATCCACATGTTGGTATCTCCCCATTATTTTTATTTCTTTCACAAAGTCTTTACCAGCACAAACTCATCATTAGATGCATCATTATTCATTCCTATTCACTCCAACAATCTCAAGACATCAGTCCATATCTGCTTCTCTGGACCTGTGACTAGTGGTAATCCTCAATTTACGATCACAGTTGAGCCCAAAATTTCTGTTACTGAGACATTTGTTAAGTGAGTTTTGCCCATTTTATGACTTTTCTTTCCATAGTTGTTAAATGAATCACTGCAGAGACTATGTTAGTAACATGGTTGTTAAGTGAATCTGGCTTCCCCATTGACTTTGCTGGTCAGAAGGTCGCAAAAGTTGATCATATGACCCCATATGCAACCGTCATAAATATGAGTCAGTTACCAAACTGCTCAATTTTGATCATGTGACCAATTTTGATTGTGTGACCATGGGGATGCTGCAACGCTCATAAGCATCAAAAATGGACACAAATCACTTTTTTTAGTGTTGTTGTAATTTCAGTCATTAAATTGCAAAACTGTTGCAAAGTTGAGGACTGCCTGTATCTGATGCCCAGTTTTTCTGTTGGATGGAAGTTATGCTTTAATTTTAACTTTACTTCTAAAAGCTCTGCATACCAGGAGATCAGGCTTCCTATGGAACTATTTTCATCCCATTACATCACCCCATCTCACCTGGCCTGGCAGGGAAGGTATGTTCTGAATCCCAACACAGGTATCCACTTGTGAGGGTCCAGGAAGAGAACCTTCACTGCTGTTGCCCCTGCCCCATGGAACATTCTCCCCCCCCCCCCAGAAATGAGGAAGGCCCCCCACTCTCCTGACTTCTGGAAAGTTGTAAAAACATGGCTCTGCAGTCTTGCTTGGGGAGTGCAGAGAAGCACGCAACCATGGGGGCGGATTGGTGTCCTGAAGCCTTCCTTTCACCTTTTAATTATTTTTTAGCATTATCTTTATCATCCTTGCCTCTTTTTAATCTTAACTTTCACATGCTGTTTTTATTTATTAACTTTTTATTGTACACCGCCCAAAGTATACAGTACAGATAGGGGGGGGGGGGGATTAACAAATGTGATGAACAAAATAATCCTTACCAGGAAGGAAATTATCACCTATGCTTTTGCTCCTTCTGTTTCTATACACTGTTACCACTTGTGGTTTAAAAAAGGTTTCATTTTATATGAAGGCTTCCCCAACATTTCAGAAATCTGTTAAGTTTAAGACAAAGCCTCCACGTAGTATACTGTAGGTCCTTTTCGCCTTACCTTATATTGCACATTCTGTGGAGTTGTCAATGCAGAATGAGGTAAAGCAAGATGTTTGCTTTGCTTCACTCCTGGTTGAGAATTGCCAAGGAGGCAAGAGATGGGGGAGTGTCAAGTGAGTAATTAGCCTTGAGTCATTGAGAAGCCACAAGAGGCCAAAGACTGACCCTCTCTAAATTCTATGGGACCTTATCTCTTTGTTCCCAAGAGATGGCAAGCAATCTGGGAACATTTTGGATTATAGATAGAATACAGGTAGTCCTCACCTTTTGACCACAATTGAGCCTCAAACCTACGTTGTTAAGTGAGACATTTGTTAGATAAGGTAGCTCACGGGCTTCTACAACATTAGTCACCAAATTGTAGCTTTTAATATAACCAGGGGAAGGAACTATGAAATAGCAGTCCTCGACTTATGACCACAATTGAGCCCAAAATTTAAATAAGTGAGATATTTGTTAAGTGAGTTTTGAACCATTTTACAATTTTTCTTGCTACATTTGTTAAGAGAATCACTGCAGTTCTTAAATTAGTAACATGGTCATTAAGTGAATCTGGCTTCCCTTGCTTGTTGGAAGATCACAAAAGGGAATCACATGACTGCAGGACACTGCAACCGTCATAAATGTGAGTCAGTTGTGAAACATCCGAATGTAAATCACGTGACTATGGAGATGCTGCAACAGTCATAGGTGTGAAATATAATCCCAAGTCACTATTTTCAGTGCTGTTATAACTTCAAATGGACACTAAATGAACTGTTGTATATCGAGGACTACCTGTACAATAAGATAGTCATTTGAACCTTTCCCAGGTGGATCTGGCTGTTTGGGCCTGACACCCTTAGACGTTAGAGTTCTTTGTGGGTTCATGAAATAGCTTTGAGTGGGGTGCCTCAATTCAATATTTCATAGAAGGCAAGCAGTCCTTGAAGTTTCACTGGCTCTAATAATTGACTTCACTTATACTTTAGTTATTTGGCCAAGTGTGGTTAGACACGCAAATAATTATATAAAAAATGTGCCCATCCACCAATCTTCAACCACTCCTTCATCAATCTTTCTTCAGTTATTCTATAATAACCCATACAAGTGAAAATGCATCTTTAGCATTGGTCAAAACATCATCTGTTTTCAAAATGTTCGCTGCTAAAACTTTCACAACTGCTTAAATGCTTAACATGAGCCAAAACACATTCGCGCCTCCAGCTATGCCAGCATTTCTTCCAATCTGTTGTCCTCCAGATGTGCTGGGAATGCAACTTCAAGGATTCCCAGCTAACCTGTAATACAATTTAATACAATTAAAGTCCAATCTATTTGAAAGACACCAGATTAAGTTTAATACAATAGTAGAGTTGGAAGGGACCTTGGAGGTCTTCTAGTCCAACCCCCTGCCTAGGCAGGAAACCCTATACCGTTTCAGACAGATGGTTGAATTAGAAAGTTGAATTAGAAAGACCAGATATGCAGTCCTGGGTTCAAGCCAGAATCAACTGTGCTATTGGAAAGAAGGCAGAAATAGGAAAAGTGTGGTTATTTGAAGATCTGTCCAGGTATACTGCTGAGTTTGGCAAAGGCCCCCTTGGTTTATTTGAAGAAAGACTCAAAGGTTGCAATGAACAAAAACTTCATGGTTGGCCAGTGCAGACAATGGATAGTTGTTTTTATGATTTGTCTAGCACACTTAATGAAGAAAGCAAGAGAAGCTACTCAAAGATGATTCCCTCCCCCTCAAATAGCACGTTCCTTGAGCTGCGATCAGCAAGCAAGTCCAAGCCAGCTGCTTTCAGATGGATGAGGTAGTCATCAAAACAGCTGTGGAGGTGAGTAATTCACCCTTAGTTTCAAAGTAAAAAACAAAAAAGTGAGGTTTCTCCTAATTTCTTTTTTTCCATATTGCAGTCAGAAAGGCAATGGCCTTGTTCACACAGATCACACTAAACCTAGGAGACCCTCAAAAGTATACATTAATAATTATTAATAAGTAATAATAAGTAATTATTCATGTAACAAGAAACATATTAATTAAATTTTATTTGAGTTAAATGTAAATCAAATGGAACCAAACTGAGTTTTGTCCTCTGTTAGTGCTGTTTCACATGGTAGTCGATCTCTGGAGACCCTCTCTCTTTCGCCTTACACTCCTCCCATCCAAAAATGGAGACATTGGAGAGAAAGGGGTTTCAGGAGAGTAAGCTGTTTGCATTGTGTGTCTGTGGCTCCAAATCCTGGACTATGGTCTATTTACATTACTTTTGATGTGAGCATTCCAAAGGGCAAGGAATGGCTAGGAGGCAAACAAAGGTGTAAAATTGACTGGTCTTGCTTTTTCCAGCTGAAAAGAACAGTCATGGTCTTGATTTCTCATTTAGTGCTTGCTTTGCTTAGAGGCAGAGTTGCTGGCCCCAATGAGAGTCATTAAGAGAGGACTATTGTATAATATCATACCATATCACATTACAGTATAGTACACTACTCTTTAGTTTCCAGGTAAAGCATAATATGGGGCTCTATCAGGTTCCTATTTCCCATCTGTTTTAGCAATAGCAATAGTACTTAGATTTATATACCGCTTCACAGTGCTTTATAGTCCTTTCTAAGCAGTTTACATAGTCGGCATATTGCCCCCAACAATCTGGGCCCTCATTTTACCAACCTTGGAAGGATGGAAAACTAAGACAACCTTGAGCTGGTGAGAATCGAACTGCTGGCAGTAGGCAGAATTAGCCAGAAATACTGCATTCTAACCACTGCGCCACCACGGCTCATTTTTAGGGGAACACAGAAGTGTCACAAAGAACAAATGTGTCTCTTTTTTGTTTGTTTGTTTCTTTGTTTGTTTCAGACAAACTGACTCCCAATTATGCATGTAGAGTTTTCTGTGCTTGGTGCCTAGGTCAAGTCACATTTTGGCATGCTGAAACTATTTATTTAAACTTGACCAGACTCAATTCTTTCTATCATGGAAAGTGTTAGATACTTGCTCAAGCTACAGTGGTTTCCACCAAGGTCCTCTGTTCTGGTGGGAACAGAGGTTTAATCCTATTGGTTGAATCCTATTGTGCCTCCCCTGCCTCCCCTGACTGCACATCACGGCACCTGTCACACCTGATGGGTCTGTCCGCATCTGCGCAGACTACAAGTGCACAATAAATAAAGCGCTGCAACAAAGCGCCTACCCTGTACCCATTGTACTGCACCTCCTTCATTCCTTAGGCCCCGGAAAATTTTTCGCTAAATTGGACATGGCACAGGCATACCAACAATTGCCTGTAGGTGGCACTATGGCAGAGGCCCAAACCATTGTGATGCACAGGGTGGTGGCCTAACATGGACAGGGAGATCGAAGAATGGATGGCTACCTGCACACCGTGCCAGGAGTTCAGACCAGCTCCCCCAGAGGCGGCCTCTAAGGAGTGGGAGTGACCTCAAGCACCATGGTCTAGGGTGCACATTAACTTTGCTGTCCCAGTTCACGGCCAGACATTTGTCGTAGTTGTGGACGCCTACTTAAAATGGTTAGAGGTAGTCCTGATTATCTCCACTACGGCAGAAGCGGTCATCAAGGTGCTACAGAGACTTTTCTTCATGCACGGCCTGCCTGACATCTTTGTCTCAGACAATGGGCCCCAATTCACGACCATGCAATTTGAGACCTTCCTAGCAGTTCAGGGAATCAGGCATGCCCTTGTCGCACCATTCCATTCAGCCTCCAATGGTCAGGCAGAGAGAATGGTGAGATCTGCAAAAGAGATCTGCCCCTCCAAGCGTCTCATGGGTCACCGGCTAAGGTCCCACTTAGATCAGCTACACCCCGATTATTCTGCCTCATCGCCCCCAGACTCCACAAGCAGGATTCAGACATTTAGTGTAGGGGATTCGGTATACACCCACAACTATGCTGGGGGAACTCTGTGGATTCCTGCCACAGTGATAGGCATCACCGGCCCTTGCTCTTACCTCCTAGAGCTCGAGGACACTAGGAATTGGAGATGGCATATTGACCAACTCTGTGGCCGCTTCTCCAACCCCACTCTTAGACAAGCAGAGGTAACTCCTCCATGAGTTAGCCAAAGCCCTACCCAAATAAAGCAAACACTCACTCCTTCCATGGCCAGCTCAAGTCTGAGGGTACCAGGAAACGTATCTGGTTTTGTTGCAGGCCCGCAGCGAGCTCCGAGTGAACCGGTTCTAGAAGCTCCACCCGCGGCCTGTGAAAGGTTCCAGGAGCTTCCATCAAGCGGAACTGCGGAGCAAACAGGTCCGCCTGACCTGTCCAAGGAAACCCCTCCTACTGAACTGCACAGGTCAGGCAGAGCTACCCAAAAGCCCGCCTACCTGCATGATTACGTAACTAGTAGGATTGTTCCATCCAAGAGGGGAGGGGTGTTAGATACTTGCTCAAACTACAGTGGTTTCCACCAAGGTCCTCTGTTCCGGCGGGAACAGAGGTTTAATCCTATTGGTTGAAGGGTCTGACAGCTCCCTATAAAAGGGCTGCTGTCAGACTCAACCCTTGCTGGATTGTTTTCAACTGTTGTATTTAATAAAGAGCTGTTGTTACCATTAAGCCTGTGTGTGCCTATCCATTACCCAATCTAACAGAAAATTTAATGTGGTTTAGGACTTTTCATCCTAAAAAGTCACATATTTTTCTCACAGTGGTAGTTACAGTTCTGCAAAAATTTAAGTGGATTTTTTTTCTCAAGCAATTTCAAAATCCCCATTCTATCACAAAATTTAGCCAGACTAAGTGCATGTTGTCGATCTTGGTTAATCCCAGAAAGCTAATCAAAGTAGATTTGTGAATAGGAGATCACCAGAAAACCCCAGAGGCTTAGTCAAGATAGGTAAATATCCTCCACCAAAGAAGGGAATAGAGAATGTCTCTTGTAATTATCAAAACCTATGATGTGGTTATAGCAATTAATTTGAGAAAGTCTTTGCTGAGCCACACATCAACGGAATCTGATTTTGTAAACTGCAGTAAACATAAGGTGGCTGGTTTGTTTCGATGTAGTTAGGCTGAAATGTTGAGTCATTCTGAATTGAGTAGTTCCTCACATTTATGTGCCTGAAACGCTGCTTTTCAAGATAGACCTTGTTAGGGATGTAACCCTAGGCTTGGCTTGGCAATGTATATAAACTATGATTACTTTACTGTTACTTTAAATGATTCAGAGATGTAATTGGCTTGTTACCTCATGCAGCTATAAGAGGGAGCCAGAATAGTTGTTAGATTTCTCTCTCTCTCTCTCTCTGTTTTGTTAGATGCTGATCGTGGATACTGTTTGATACTGCTCAGGAGTTCTTGAGTTTTGCTACTGTTTAGCTGTGTTGTGTGTTAAACTGAGAATATTGATAACTGAATTACTGAACCCTTTATGACTTGGACTGATAACCAGACTCTGAATAACTTTATATTTCTACATAGTAAACTACTATATTTTTATACTATTCCGTGTCTCTGTATGCTGGTTTGTGCGTGTTATTCCATATCACTCTCATTACGCTTCTCTGCATACTCGCTCTTCTAACGGGGAGCTAAATTACTTAACAGACCTTAGCTCAGCTTAGCTTTACAGGTAGTCCTTGACTTAGGACTGCAATTGAGTCCAAAATTTCTGTCACTAAATGAAGCATTTGTTAAGTGACTTTCTCTCATTTTACGAGCTTTCTTGCCACAGTTGTTAAATGAAACACCATAATTGTTAAATTAGTCAAACCGTTGTCAAGTGAATCTGACTCTCCCATTGATTTTGCAAAAGGGGATCCCATGATCTCTGGACAATCATCATAAATGTGAGTCAATTGCCAAGTGTCTGAATTTTGGGCACACGACCAAGGGGATGTTGTAACGTTCATCAATGTGAAAACTTGTCATAAGTCACTTTTTACAGTGTCGTTGTAACTTTGAATGGTCACTAAATGAACTCTTATAAGTTGAGACTACCTGAATTTCAGTTTGGTGAAGCTCCTCCATTTTGAATACATTTAGCTTATATCCTAGCATTCTTCACATCCACGTTATCTTGAGTCACCAAAAACACCATAACCAGGGCTATAGTTAGGTGAAATGAAAGAGCTATTTCAAGTGACAGATGGAATGGGTAAGCTTTATGCTCAGATTCCTCATTGCTGCCCTCCTAACCGGCTGCCGGGATCAGCTGCTTGTAATTCTCCAAGCAACTTGCTGTTCCATCTAGTTGTTCTATAGATGAAATTCTGAGACGAGCCACAATTGAGAAGTTGGTACAGCCATTTCATAATGTTAAATCGGGTGAATGAAGGCACACTCAGGCTTCAGAGTAACAAACAGCTCTTTATTAGCACAGGTCAACTATGTACAATCCAGCCTCAGTCTGACAGCAGCCCTTTTATAGGGAACTGTCAGACCCTTCGACCAATCAGATTGAATCTCTGTTCCCACCGGAACACAGGATCTTGGTGTAAACTATTACCAATGTTTCTGGTATCTAACACCTCTCCCCTCTTAGATGGGCTCAACCGACTTGTGACGTAGTCACACAGGTAGGCGGGCTTTCTGGTGGCTCGCCCAGACCTGTGCAGTTCAGTTGGTGGGTGTTCTTCAGTCAGGTTGGATGGACCTGTTGTCTCCGCAGCTTCACCTGGTGGAAGCTCCTGGAACTTCTCACAGGCCATGGCTGGAGTTTCTGGAGCCAGTTCGCTCGGAGCTTGCTGCGGGCCTGCAACAATTACAGATAAGTGCCCCGGTACCTTCAGGATTGAGTTATCTGTGGAAGGAGTGAATTCCCAGCATAGTTGTGGATGTAAACTTGATCCCTACACTAAAGTTTCTTATTTTGCTGGTCAAATCTGGGGGCAATGCGGCAGAGTAGTTTGGGTGTAGCCGGTCTAAGTGGGACCTTAGCTGGCGATCCATTAGAAGCTCGGAAGGGCTTCTAGCAGTGGTAGCACTTGGCGTGATGTGCTGTATGAGGAGGAATTGATCAACCAATGTTTGCCAATCTCCCGGGCCCATCTTTTGCAGATCTCACCATTCTCTCTGCCTGACCATTGGAAGCCGGATGGAATGGAGCGACCAGGGCATGTCTGATTCGCTGTGCTGCTAAATAGGTCTCAAATTGCATGGCCGTAAATTGGGGCCCGTTGTCAGAGACCAAAACATCGGGCAGGCCGTGAGTGGAGAAAAGTCTCCATAGTGCCTTGATGACCACTTCTGCCATGGTGGAGGTCATGAGGACTACTTCTAGCCATTTCGAGTAGGCGTCCACAACTACTATAAAGGTCTGGCCATGAACAGGACCAGCAAAATCTATGTGCACCCTAGACCATGGTGCTTGAGGTCGCTCCCACTCCTTAGCGGGCGCCTCTGGAGGAGCTGCTCTGCACTCCTGGCACGGTGTGCAGGTAGCCACCCATTCTTCTATCTCCCTGTCCATGTTAGGCCACCACATGTTACTCCTGGCCAAAGATTTCATCCTGACAATTTCAGGATGCCCTACATGCAACGCCTCTAATACTGAAATGCGCAGTTTGGGTGGAACAATGACCCGGTCCCCCCACAGTAAGCAACCATTTATTACTGACAGTTCATCACGTTTGCAGTAAAACATTTTAAATTCAGACCCCACAGGCCCTTTGGGCCACCTCCTCCACACCCAGTTCAAAACTGTCAGAATGTAGAGTCTTTTGATGAGTGGCGGGTGACGTCACAAGATGAGACAGGACCGCCTCAAGACAGTCAATGAGGAGGACTGGCATCTCGGGGATAGGGTCTGCAAGCAGTTCAAGCAGTGGGCATCGACTCATGGCGTCGGCATGCCCCAAGGTAGAGGCAGGTCGATGGATGAGGCGATAACTGTAGGCCATGAGGAAGATTGTCCATCTGGTCATTCGTGGCGACAAAGAAGCAGGGGTAGGCCGGTCCCCAGCTAGCTATCCCAGCAGTGGTTTGTGGTCCATTATAAGTTCAAAGACATGGCCATAAATGTACTCGTGGAACCGTTTCATGCCGCGACTGCACCCAGAGCCTCACGGTCTAGTTGGCTGTAGTTCCGCTCGGTAGCAGACAATGTTTGTGAGTAGCAGTGACGTGTGGTGAGGTTTATGGCTGGTGAGGCACTGACCCAGTGGTGGGCTTCACATTTTTTTAGACTTGTGGACTTCAACTCCCAGAATTCCACAGCCAGGCATGCTCAGTTCCGATTTAAAGTGACAGCATTTATTTTTCTCCTTTGCGAAAGAAGTTTCCTTCTTTCTTTTTCTTTTTCTTCTCCCTTCCCTTCCTTCCTCCTTCTCTCCCTCCCTCCCCCTTCTCTCACACACACATACACACATAGAGAGAGAAGTGGGATTGGACTACACACACTTTCCCCCAGCCCCGGAAGGATCCAGCCCAGCTTCACTGATTACAGGTTTGAAAAGGCAACATGGCTCTGCCTGCAATCAAACTACACTTGGGGAGGGAGAGCACAAGCGAGGCAGAGTCCTTCCCTCCAGCCTTTGCCCAAAGCCCCGCACCAGGAGGATGAAGTTTGAATTCCTCCCCCTCCCCCCGACCCACACGTACCTTTTCCAGCTGTTTCAGAGAGGATTTTAACTCTGCTCTTGCCTCGGATCCTCTGAAGAAGCCCCGCCCAAATGAGTGGCCTCTACTATGAGGCAGGAAAACTGCGTGCCTCATCTACATCAGGAATTTTTTAACCCTTGCTTATCTCTGCTCGAGTGGTCATAAAACGCCTAAAGTCAGAGTAGATGAGGCATGCAGTTCTCTTGCCTCATAGTAGAGGGCGCTTTTTTAGAGGCTTTTTTAAACAGTTAAGCACAGTCATCCATGGTGAGGTAGCAACTAGCTCAGCCTGACCTCAGCTCTCGCCTTTTTCCTTTTACATTTTTTTTCTTTTCATGATGACAGTGGTGAGGCTGTGCCTCCCCTGCCTCCCCTGACTGCACGTCACTGATGAGTAGTAGGCGATGCAATGGGCACCTCAGTTCCATTGGGCATGCGGTGGTTGAGGACAGCTTCTATGCCAAATGTGGAAGCATCGCACTTTAGGACAAGTGGCAGGGTCTGACTATATTGGACCAAAAACGTGTCCACTGACAGCAGTTTCTTCACCGCGGCAAATGCGGCTGCTTCAGCTCTGCCCCAGGACCACTTGGTGTGTTTGCTGAGAAACAGATGCAAAGACTCAGCAACTGTGGCTTTCTGCTTGAGGAAAACACTGTAGAAGTTAAGGAGCCTGAGGAACGCCTGCAGTTCAGTCTGATTGCAAGGTGTAGGGGCGTCCTGGATTGCCTTACTTTTTTGTTGGTCAGGTGAATCCCAGAGCCGTCGATGAGGTACCCTAGGAATTCAACCCTTGGCATGTTAATTTGGCATTTTTCTTTTTTGAGGCAGAGGCCTTTGTCTCTGATTCTGGCCAGAATAGTTCCCAATCTTTTAAATAATTGTGCCTTATTTGCAGCCAATACCAATATGTCGTCAAAATAGGGGACAACTCCTGGAATCCTGCAAAAGCCATTCCATGACACTTTGGAACAGTCCAGGGGCGATACTAACTCCGAATTAAAAGGGGGTACATTTGAATGCACCCCTGTGCATCACGATGGTTTGGGCCTCCACCATGGTGCCATCTACAGGCAACTGCTGGTATGCCTGCGCCATATCTAATTTTGCAAAAACTTTTCCAGGGCCTAGTGAGTGCAGTAAATGCTGTACAATGGGTATGGGATAAGCGCTTTGCTGCAAAGCTTTGTTTATCGTGCGCTTGTAATCCACACAGATGCGGACAGACCCATCAGGCTTGACATGTGTCACTATAGGGGACTCCCAGCGTGCATGATCTACCGGCTCTAGGATCCCCTGGCCAATCAATTTGTCTAATTCCAAATCAATTTTAGGGCGGAGAGTGAAAGGTAGTCTCCTTGGTTTTAGCCTGATGGGGGCTACATTGGGGTCCAAGTTAAAAGATATTGGAGTCCCCTCATACTTACCCAGACCGATGCCGAAGACGTCCTCAAACTCCTTAAGGAATTCCTCAGTGCTTTCGTCTCATATGGTGTTGATTCCGGTCACCTCTAGGCCCAGGGCTTCGAACCAGTCAAGCCCCAGGAGGCTCTGTAGGTCTCCGTTGATTACTGTCACTGGTAGCTGGTCACAGAAGGTCTTGAACCTCACCCGGAAGGTCCCCTGACCCACAATGGGGACTTGGTTCCCCTGGTAGTCGCAAAGGCGGATGTCTAGAACCCACAGCTGATGCTTTTTAAGCTAGGGATAGCCTGTTTGAGCGCTGTGCAAGACATTATGGTCAAGGATGACCCTGTATCAATCTCCATATTGCATGGAGAGTCCTCAATGAGGACTGTGACTTTCAGCTTTTTTGGCCGCTTCGTGCGGACTTGGCCTATGGAGGTGTGGTAAGTGACTCTGGTGTCGCTTTCTGTTCGCTATGGTGGCTGCTGCCATGCCCATTGGTTGGGCCTCTGCTGCCGGTTAGGTATGCTTCTGGGCTTCCAGGTTGTAGCAGGTTGATCGCTTCTGCAGACCTTGGCGATGTGCCCCTTGCGTTCGTAGCATTGACAGATGGCATCGCGGAAATGGCAATGTGTTCTGAGGTGGTTTTCTCCACAGCCAGTGCAAGGCGGGAAACGCAGTTCAAATTTTCGCGCCAGCTTGGTGCGATCATTGTGCATGCGGTAGCTGTCATCTTCGCTCTCCGAGCCTTCAGGCTCTGTGACCTCGCAATGCATGCCTGCGCTCTTCCACGTGCTCTTTGGACTATTTTGGCGCTGCAGGGTTTCCATTGATTTAATTGAAAACTCAGTAGCCCTGGCTTCATCTAGGGCAATTTGGAAAGTAAGATTAGTTTTTGCTAATAACCTCCTCTGCAGGCCAATGTCCCTAACACCGCATATGATGCGGTCAAGTAGTAGTTCATCAAGATCTCTAAACTCGCAGTATGCTGCGGACTTTCTGAGCGCCACAACGTATTCGTTGATGGATTCCCCTTCTTTTTGGTTACGGATGTTGAATTCGTGCCTCCGGACGTATTTAGACGGTCTGGGAGCATAGTGTGTCCTCAGTGTCTGTTGTAGAACCGACCAAGTGACCGATTGGAGTGGCGTTGGCTTGGACAAATCCTTTGCCATCTTGAACACTTCTGCTCTGCAGTAACTCAGGAACATATTCTTTTTCTGGCCTTCAGAAAGGCCCATGAGATCATTGGCTTCAAGGAAGCAATCGAACCTCATCATGTAGGATTCCCGGTTTTCTGTGGCTGGGTTGTACGGAGTCGGTGGGGCATGTGTTGTCATCTTGTGTTCCTGAGCATGTTTAAATTTGCTGCTCAAAGATGGCTGCTCGATGCCACACCGTGCTTTGGGCTGGATTGACTTGCTGGATTGTCATGCTCTTTTTGTCTGCCTAGTTGCCTTCCAATCCCACCTTCGTCGCCAGTGTTAGATCAGGTGAATGAAGGCACACTCAGGCTTCAGAGTAACAAACAGCTTTTTATTAGCACAAGTCAACTATGTACAATCCAGCGAAGGTTCAGTCTGACAGCAGCCCTTTTATAGGGACCTGTCATACCCTTCGGCCAATCAGATTGAATCTCTGTTCCCACCAGAACAGAGGACCTTGGTGTAAACCATTACCAATGTTTCTGGTATCTAACACATAACATATTATTTTAATACAAATGAAAGTAAATATATATGTCCCAGAATAATGTTGCAGGATCAAATCTAGGTCAGCCACCATCTGAGCTTCAGCACAAGTCCGAAAGCTTGGAAGACAAAACCTCTGGTCCCGGGGACTGACCCAGATTGGATCCTGCAATATTATTTTAAAGTCCCACTTGAAGTGATGTTTACAAAATGACTGGCTGGAAGTTGAGCAGCACTACAACTAGTCCTTGACTTACAACTATTAGTTTGAGATAATGGTGAATATCTGTATCTTGGGTTTAAGATGAGGGTGGAGGTTCATTCTCTGAGCTTGTGGATTAGTTTCCGAACGTTTCGTACCAGGATAAGTAACTTCTTCAGCAGAGTTTAGGAAACATCAGTGTTGGTGTATAAAGATTTATTGCAAGTTTTAACTCTCTAGAAGAATCTGGGCTACTAATAGTCAAAGGAAATGAGTAGGAATTAAGAAGGCATTCAAAGTGGGCTGAACTTAGATCTCTCTTAGGCTGCACAGGGACTCATGACTTAAGACACATTTGACCCCTCCCTCTGATCATCTCTTACAGATGGTCAGTTCAGAAATGTGAAATATAAACAAACAAGACCATATGCCATTCAGATTGCAACCTGTTCTTGTATTGCACCTGGAAGCAACAAGTGTAGCTTATTCAGAAGAGATAACTCGTGGGCACTCTGAGGGATGTCCATAATTGTCCCTGTGGCTGTCTCACAACTTCCAAGTGATCTTCAAGACCAATTACAAATACCATAGTCCACATGTCACGTGATTAAAACATGAGTAATTGTGAAGAAGAAATCCTGGTCCAGGAAAGGGTGCAATTGTTGTACCATATGAATCTGAGCAACCAAACCCCTTCCCCCAGCCACATCTGTCACCTGTTCTTTGAGCAGGAACCGAGAGTCCAGAAAGATCTCCAAATTGCATGATGGTTTTGTTTTAGGAAGTATCATCTTATTGAGAACTACAAGTGGCAAATCTCTGATACTGGAAGAACTCAACTCTTGTCAGGGTTAAGTTTACATCTGTTCTTCCTCATCCAGATCTCCATAACCTCCAAGCACAGTGACCTGACCATGATAACCTTGATTGGTTAATCTGAGGTTGAGATGTCCAATTGAACATCATCAGCCTATGGATAATATCAGACACACACACACACACACACACACACACACACACACACGTCAATGAAGGGCCTCACTTACTGTTTTTAGCAGGTTTTAAACAGGAGACATTGAGCCCTGATGGACATACCCTTCAGATAAGGAGGCAAAGTCTTGCATCTCCCCACTCCCTGCCAACACTGATTACAATCCACCTAAAAGAAAGGAGAAGCATTCAACATGGTGCCTCCCACTCTTAATCCTGTAGATTAAGGATACCATAGTCAACAGTGCTGAAAGTTACTGAGAGACCAAGAAGAGTCTGGATTGTTGTACCACTCCCACTTGGGATCTGTCAGAGGTCATTCACAAATGGACTCACAAACATTACCTCCAAACTATTTTCCTAACAGAAGGTTGGAGACTGGATAAAAATTGCCTAGGACCATCAGATCCATCTATGCCTTTTTAAAGAGAGTTCATGTCACCATCTTATTCAGGGCAAATAACACCATCCCTTCACACAAAGAAACATTCACATAGATCCAAACACACACCATGACCTTGCAAATCTTAATTAACCAGGATGGGCATGGATCCATTAAAAAAATTGTCAGACTGATAGAGGTTAGGATCCTGTTCAAGGAATCACACCGTCACTTGAAACTGCTATCTGCAGAGATGGAAAGAATGGAGAAATAAGAGGTTTTGATGTATGGTAGTTACTATGTAATTCCAAATTGCATCCCAATCTTTGACTAAGACCCACCAACATCAGGAAAGTTCTCAAGGTCCTCTAGCTCCCTTCCAGGTCCATAACGTCAATCCCAAAAAATCCTACTTTTGCAAGCTGGGAGCAACAGCTTCAAAGCAACCAAAGGGTGATCTAACTATGGATGGATGGTAACATCTACCATATCCACCATCGTATCCCTACTGGCTTCCAAGTTGGCTTTACTTGTGAGAAGTTTGCAAAAGGGGATCACATGACCCCAGGACACTGCAATCGCCACAAATATGAATCAGATGCCAAGTGTCTGAATTTGGATCATGTGACCATAGGGATGCCACAACAGTAAAAAATGTGAAAAACAGCCATGTTGTCAGGCCTGTAGTTATGTTCTTTTTGGGATCTTTGGCCTGCCACACTTTTTATTAATTTCCTATGCTGTTTCATTAGTGTAGTAGTTGGGAGTGGGGAATAGAAAGGAGTAGGATTGTGGAATGTATTGTTGACATTCTTTTATAGAAGCCAAGGTCATCTTTTGTCTCCGCACCTCGACACCTGACCGGAAGCAGAGGGGTGTAGATGCCAGCGTGGAAGATGATGATTGGAACATGTGATGGATTATGGGGTGTGGGGAAAGATTATGAACTTCCAACTGAGTGGAATTCCAAGAGGAAAATCAGTGTTGGAATTCCATAGACGTGCTAACTTGCCTGTATGAATAAATGGGAACTTTAAGGATGATTCTGCCTTGGACAATGATTTATTTCACACATGGTATTTAGAACGCTAACACATGTCACTTTTTTCAGTTCCGTCGTAACCATCACTAAATGAACTGTTGTAAGTTGAGGACTACCTGTGGTCAATTTATGACCACAATTGAACCCAAAATCTTTGTTGCTGAGCAAGACTATTGTTAAGCAAATTTTGCCCCATTTTACAACCTTTCTTGCCACAAGATAGTTAACACCGTTGTTCAGTGAATCTGGCTTCCCCATGACTTTGCTTGTTAGAAGGTCACAAAATGGCCCCAGGACACAGCGACCGTCCTAAATACATGCAAGTTACCTAGCATCCAAAATTTGATCATGTGACCATGAGGATGTGGCAACAGTTGTAAGTATGAAAAATGGTCATAAGTCACTTTTTTCAGTGCCCTTGTAACTTTGAACGGTCATTAAATGAACTGTTGTAAGTCAAGTCCTGCCTGTATTTTTGCTGTAACTTTAAAGGTTACAAAAAATAATTTTTAAGTGTCTTGTTATGTCAGAATCTTTTCAACTCTGGCATCTGCTTTCCTTTGATACACAAGTTCCGAATCCCCTCTGGGGACTGAGGTTACTGTGGCTAAATACACCACTGGAACTACACTGACATTTTAATAAGTCAGATTTCTTTTTTCCAATTCCACAAGCCACAGAGGGAACCTTAATGCTTCCTCCCCAGCTGTCATAGAGATCAAAACCTGACCCAGCTCTCTGGGATTCTTGTTAAACTAAGAAAATGCATTGGTACCTGCAGCCCAAGGGTGCAATTCTGGTGAGGAATGAAGCCAGAATGAAAGAGATAAAACTTGCTTTTCTGCATGCTGTGAACCTGATCAATATTGAGTCCCCACACACCTATTATTAGCTCCCTCCCTCCCTCCCAATCCCCCAAGTCCTCAACTTAGTTTATAAAGATAGCATTTGTCATCTGCTGCATAAGGCACACCAGCCTGAGGCTGAGCACCAATGATGAGAAAAAAATGGAGAAATGCACCTTATCTTTGCTATGCACACCTATGGAAGGATTTTTAATAGGAGCTTCTTTCTGAGTCACACCTTGAATGCAAATTTAGCTTCCTTTTCTCTTCCAAAAGAGGGATTCAAGCCTTGTGCTTTCAGCAGCTCCCTCAGTAAAAGGAAAGGCGGCAGGATAACACTGCACTTTGTTTTTCTTTTTTAAAAAAAAGCACGTTTTTAATGCATGGAGGTGGAATAAAGATCTGAGTTGAATGGAAAAGGCTTGGCAGGAGACGAGTGGAAAGAGCTTTCGTTTCTCTGCTTGTTAAGCTGCTCTCTTTCCTTCTGAGCTGGCCCTGAAATGAGGTTTCGGCATGATGGAGCATGGTTGAAAGAAAGGCATTGTGGAGGGCAGGGGGAGAGGGAGGAAAATGGGGGTTCAGAGGATCATGTATTGAATGGAATAGAATGGAAAGGAATAGAATAGGAGTGGAGTGGAATGGAATGGAATGGAATGGAATGGAATGGAATAGAATAGAATAGAATAGAATAGAATAGAATAGAATAGAATAGAATAGAATAGAATAGAATAGGAGTGAAGTGGAGTGGAGTGGAGTAGGATGGAATAGAACAGGATAGGATAGGATAGGAGTGGAATGGAATAAAATAGAATAGAATAGGAGTGGAATGGAATGGAATGGAATAGAATAGAATAGAATAGAATAGGAGTAGTCCTTGAGTTATGACCACAACTGACCCCAAAAGTTCAGTTGCTGACTGAAACATTTGTTAAGTGAGTTTGTCCCATTTTACAACTTTTCTTGCCACAGTTGTTAAGTGACTCGCTGTAGTTGTTAAATTAATCAAACTGTGGTCAAGTGAACCAAGCTTCCCCATTGACTTTGCTGGTCAGAAGGTTGCAAAAATGGATCACGTGACCCCAGGACACTGCAACTGTTGTGAGTATGAGTCAATTGCCAAGCATCTGAGTTTTGATCACGTGACCACGTGAATGCTGCAACAGTTGTAAGTGTGAAAAATGGTCATAAGTTGCTTTTTTTCAAAGACATCGTTAACTTTGAACCGTCACTACATGAACTCTTGTAAGTTGATGGCTTCCTGTAGAACGGAATAGACCACACCAGACTAGAAGGAGAACAGAACAGAACAGAACAGAACAGAACAATGTTATATGGTCAAGTGAACTCAGTGTACATGCAAAGCAGCAGAGTCATCATCATATGGATAAAAGGAGGGAGTAAAGATGACAATAAGAAGGATAAATAATAATTCTACAGGTAGTCCTCAACTTACAACCGTTTAGTGACTGTTCAAAGTTATAATGGCACTGAAAAAATAAAAGACGTACAACCATTTTTCACACTTGATGACAATTGCAGCATCCCCATGGTCACATGATCAAAATTCAGCCGCTTGGCAATTGAGCCAAATTTATGACGGCCATATCCTCCAGGGATCACATGTTCCCCTTTTGTGACCTTCTGACATGGAAAGTCAATGGGGAAGCCAGATTCACTTAACAACTGGGTTGCCAACTTAACAACTGCAGTGATTCACTTAACAACTGTGGCAAGAAAAGCCGTAAAATGGGGCAAAAACCACTTAACAAATGTTTCACTTAGCAACAGGAATTTTGGGCTCAGGTGTGGTCATAAGTCGAGGACTACTTGTAGAAAGAGTCGAACATAATGCGCAACCATTAAGTGTGGTTCATAAATTGCAAGCAAACTGTTGTAAATCGAGGACCACCTCCTAATCAGCCTGCTAAACTGGGATTTATCTTTATTGCATAGAAGGCGAAGACCACGGGAGGGAGCCCGGCTCTCGATCTCTGCGAGGGCAAGCCAGGATTCGGTGACTTTAACAGCCACATTCGCTAGATGGCTCTGAGCCTTTCCCCATCCTTTCCCCATTCCCAACCAGCTCCCCCCCTCCCGATTTCCCCACAATCCCCCTCCCTCCCCCCAATATCCCGCGCGGATAAGCCCTGATGTTTTGCAGAGGCTCTCTTCACTCCATTCCCCAAACGCGTCCCTGCACCAGCATGGGAGGGCGACGTCCAGCACGGTGAGCAGCGCCTGCTTTCTGGACGCCCCGAGAGGGAAGGATGGGGTCCCCCCAGGGGTACCGAGCTTCGTGGTGGACTTTCCTTCTGCACCAGGCGCCGCACATTAACTTCCAGTTCGAGGCAGCGGGGAGCGAATTTGCTCCAGAGGATTTGGGCTACCAGCAGGTGAGTCCCCCCGCCCTTTCTCTGACACACATACCCGTGGGAACGTGGGTATCGAAGGCATGGAGCGAAGAGAGACGGGACCGGGGCTCGTTAGGACAAGAATGGGGAGCCGGCAGGCAAGGCAGCCGAAGGGAGAAGAGAGGGGAGAGAGGCGAAGAAAGGCAGTGGATGGATGAAGCCGGAGAGAAAAGCGAGAAGGGGGAAAAAGCGGCGCGGGGCGGGAGGGAAACACTTGAACAGCGCGAATCCAACTGCAGCGCAGCGCTGAACAACCTTGGTGGATGGATGTAGGGAGAGGTGGAGGAGATCGGGGTAAAGAAAGGCAATAAGGGCAGAAGAGGGCTAGAGAAGAGGGACTCTCGAAGTAGGATGGGGCAGAGGCGAAGCGCCCAAGGCAGGCGGAGGGAGAGAAGCCCCCGGGCAGAGGGAAAAAAGTGAGGCTGAAAGGGAGGCAGGAGGAAGGGAGGGAAGGGCGAGCCAACCTGGTCCTGGGGGGGAATGGGACGGGGAGGATGGACTGGGGAACCCGAGGGGGGAGGCGGTTAAGGGAGGAGCGAACGGATGGGAGATATCCGAAGGGAGATGAGCCTGGGAAAGATGGAGGACCAGATCGGGAATGAAGTTGGAGTAGGGAGAGATGGGGAGGGAATGGAAACGGAAGAGATCAGAGTGAGAGAACTGAGGATGGGGGCGAAGAGCAGTGGGAAGGAGCAGTCGAGAGCATCCCTTGTCTCCCAGAGCCTGAGTTCCTTTGAGGTTACAACATGCAAGAAAATGTAGATTCTTCTCTTAAGGGAAGAATTTTGGGTAGTCCTCTTGTTTTAGGTGACACTCACTGGCCTTTATCAGCCTAATAGTATCCTTTTTCAACATGACACCCTCCAGATGTGATGGAATGTATTTGGCCATATTGGTGGGCACCCTGAAAAATCACAGATCTAACACATTGGGAAGATGCAAAATTAGAGGACATCGCCTTGTGGGAACACTTAGAAGTTGAGTTCTATAGACCGACTGGTCTAGAGAAGAATGTCTAGAGACATGTTCAGAGGAACCAAGACAGTGTGAATATAGCTGGCAATAATCCAACAGTTGTGTCACTAAGAACAAGTGCTGCACCGGTTGTGGAAGTAGATATCAACCAGTGCTGTGCTTGGTGGATTCACAAGTAACATCACTGTTTGCTCGAAAGCAGCCATATCTAGCATGACTGAGAATACATGGCAGCCATATTATCTGTATCAATTTTCACAAGCCATCACTTGATGAGTTTTGTCTTGATATGTTGTGTGAACTCAGCCACTCTGCTTTGTAAGCCATGATTTAGCAGCAAGAAGCAATAAGAGTGAGACAGGCACTGGTAGCTTTTTCAACAAGCTGTGGTTTAAAGCAAACGTGGCTTAGCAAACTGGCACAAAATTACAAGCACTTGGCTGCATATTTCCATTTAGCTAGGCACAATTCAAGATTTTATTTCTCAATCTTTTGCTTCTTTTTATCAACACAAATATGATCTAAGGAACTTGGGAAATTACTTATCTGGAAATAAGTAGATATTAAAAAGTGCTCGTTTTTAAAGCAATTGTGTTATGCAAGCTGCTAAAAAATACAAATGCATATACCAGCATGAATCATAGAAGAAATGGGGGAAGGAAGGAGGGGAGGGAAGGGAGGAAAACATCCCCAAAAGGTTCTACTATATATTTTAGATTTTTTTTTTGGTTTAGCAGAGAGGAAAAAAAGTTTAGTGTTGACAAACAACATAAATCCATCCATTTTGTTACATCAGGTGTAGATTTCTCCCTTTAATATTATACAGTAACTCTTTTATCTAAACCCATGACTGAAAAAAATCCACAATTCTTGATACCTTGGTAGATACTAAAATCTGGTAATATACCCAATATCACATGCCTCCTTAATATATCACAGTGTCAACTCACATTGCAACAGTAATAGGACAAGGCTAAGTCATATCAGTTAATGTTCCAGTTCCTGAATTATATCTCTAACATCATGGTAATTTTATCCCATCCTTTTCTGAAACCCAATATTTTCAGAAATGTCCATGATGTATAAAACTATTCTCTTGTTGTTAATGTATTTACTATCTTGTTAAGGTTATAATGAACTGATTTCACATTGTTTAGTACAGTCCTTTATTCTCAATATTTCAGAATATCATATCAGGTTGGAAGGGACCTTGAAGGTCTTCTAGTCCAACTCCCTGCCCAAGGCAGGAGTCCTTATATCATCTTGGATACATTGGTGGCTCAATCTTTTCCTGAAATGCTCCATTAATGGAGCACCCACAACACTGGGAGTCAAGCTGTTCCATTGATTAATTGTTCTCAGTGTCACAAAATTCTTCCTTGGTTCCATGTTGGATGTCCTTCTGACCAGCTTCCACCCAATGCTTCCTGTCCTCCACTCAGGTGCTATCTAGAATAAACCAACCTGCTCTTCCCTATGACAGCCCTTAATATTGGAAGATGGCTATGGTGCCACCCCTTAAGCCTTCTCTCCATCAGGGTAAGCCTACCTAGTTCCCTTAGCCGGTCATCCTACAACTTAGCATCCAGACTCCTTGTCATCTTTGTTGCTTTTCTCTGCCTTCTTTCTAGGGACTCAGTATCTTTTCTGTATCTTGGTGACCAGAACTGGAAGCAGAACCCCAAGCATGGCCTCATTAGTGCAATATAGAGTGACACTATGACACTATTATCTTGATGCAGCCTAGGACTGCTTTGGCTTTTTTGGGAGCTGCAGCATATTTCTGGCTCACACTTAAAATGGTAGCCCACCTGGGTTCCTAGATTCCTCTCACAGTCATTACTGTTGACAAGGTACTGCTGATTTTGTACCTGTGCATTTGGTTTTCCCCACCTAAGCGCAGGACCTTACTTGTCTCACCACTGAACTGCATTTTGGTGGACCAAGTCCAATGCTCAAAGTCACCCTGGAGAAAATCTGTCTACATGGTTGTGAAGAGTTGATAGCAATAGCACTTATAAACTGCTTTACAGTCCTCTCTAAGCAGTTTACAAAGTGAGCATATTGCCCCTAACAATCTGGGTCCTCACTTTCCCAACCTCGGAAGGATGGAAGGCAAAGTCAACTTTGAGCTGGTCAGGATCAAACATCTGGCTGTGGGCAGAGTCAAATACTGCATTCTTATGACCGTGCCACCACAGCTCTTATAGATACTGACCTCATGGCACATAATCAATTTCAAAAGTCACTAAAATGACTACTGCAATGTGGTTTGCAGGAGGCTGGCCTTGGAGAGCATCCGGAAGCTGCAGCAAGTACAGAATGCAGTGGTACAGGCAATTATGTGAATTGCATTGGTTGCCAGTGTACTTCTAGGTTCAATCTGAGATGCTGATAATTACCGATAAACCTTTCCATGGCATAAGCCAACCATGCCATTAGGTCCAGTGAAAGAGCCATGCTCAGAATCCCCATCTATTAGAGGATGTCATCCAGCAGGACTAAGGAAGTCTCTTCTTTCATGGCATCTTCCCTTTGGAACATCATCCCTCTGGGGATTAGAGTAGCATCAATCCTGTTGGCATGATTGTGTCACCAAACCTAGGGATCTGGATGTGTGGCAGAGCCTATGCAAAGGCTGTGTTAATTTGCTGCTGGGGTGTGTACTGATTTTTGTAATACAGTATACTCGTGATGGCAAACCTATGGCACATGTGCCACAGAGGGCACCCGGAGTCATTTGATATGGCACACAAGGCATTACCCTGTCAGCTCCAATATGTATGCGCACTCTGGCCAGCTGACTTCGGCCTTCTTTTTTGGCCGTTTTTCGCCCTCCGGAGACTTCCCTGAAGCCTCTGGAGTGCGAAAAACAACCCAACGTGCAAACCAGAGGTTCAGGAACAGACTTCCAGTTTGCCCATAGGGCCATTTTTCGCCCTCCAGAGGGAAGCCTCCTGAAGCCTCTGGGGGGCCCTGGGGGGGACAGGGGAGGCTTTTCACCCTCCCCAGGCTCCTAGAAAACGTCTGGAGCTTGGGGAGGGCGAAAAACAGGTCCATCGCATGCCAAAAGCAGGGCGGGAGGGTGGGGGTCGTGCGCCCATGCACGCGGGGGGTCATGCACATAGAATCATGCGTGTAGACATGCCTGCCAAAAAAAACCCCACACTCCCCCCACTTTTGGGCACGTGATAGGAAAAAGGTTAGCCATCACTGCAGTATACTATTATATACAGTAGAGGTGGTGCAGTGATAAGAGTGCAGTACTGCAAGCTACTTCTGCTGACTGCTGGCTGCCAGAAGTTTGGCAGTTTGAATCTCACCAGGCTCAAGGTTGACTCAGCCTTCCATCTTTCTGAGGTGGGTAAAATGAGGTAGGTAAAATGCAAAGGCTGTGTTAATTTGCTGCTGGCTGTGTACTGATTGTGGGGGCAATACAATGACTCTGTAATCCGCTTAGAGAGGGCTGTAAAAGCACTGTGAAGAGGTATATAAGTCTAAGTGCTATTGCTATGTGGTGTTTTTAAACTATTGTTAGCCATTCAGATTCAGGGACTTAGATGGGCAATCTAATATACACAAAATCCTCACTTAGCAACTGCCTCAGTGACCATTCGCAGTTACGACGGTGCCCCAAAAAGTAACTTTGCGACCCGAGCCCACATTAACGATCTTTACATCATCTTTTTCTCAGTCACGTGATTGCCATTACAATCAGTTAATATCTATAGTTCTGTGTTAAATCATAATCATAGTCACAATTACATGATTATTCAGTTAGTGACTGTTTCACATAACAACTGTGTTGCTAACCCCAGTTACAGTTACTAAATGGGTAGAGCCTGTAATGTGAAAGTAAATTAAATCAATTCTATCAACGTCTTTCAAAGAAAGTTTCTGAACTTCTAACCTCGATGGAACATCATGTAAAGGGATATGAGAATGATCCAGGGAGATGGGTTGAAGAGATGCTGCCTGGAAAGTGGTCAGATAAAGACAACATCGCCCACAACTGCATAATGGGAGGGGCAGGGGGCTCAGAAGGGACCCTCCCTAGTTTCTTGGGCTGTAAAAGTGACTGTGGGATAATTTTACTTTTAGACTTGCAAGGTTCTGTTAATGTAGCTTTACAATAAAGTAGCTTTAATTTATTTGTTTTTGTTTCCTGTCTGGTCTACCTGGGAAGGCTGATAAATCAGAAGTAACAAATATCTAAACTGCACATATTTCTAAGAAACCCTCAGAGACAATATAATTTTTTTAGTACAGCAAAAGTTTTAAAAAGTTTTCTCAGAGCTGAGTGGATCCGGGATAAGAAGACCAGTTTATCCAAAAGACATATTAAATGCTAGTCATTTAGATAACTTAGACTTTTCCATAAACATAAGCTCCTCATGGATAATTCAAAGTTATGTTTGCAACCCAATATTTCCCATATAAGTTTGTAGATTGTGTAGATTCATCAGTGACGTGCAGTCAGGTGAGGCAAGTGAGGCACAGCCTCCCCACTCCCATCATGAAAAAAAAAAGTAAAAGGAAAAAGCTGAGCTAGTTGCTGCCTCACTGTGGATGACTCTGCTCTCCCTCCCCAAGTGTAGTGACTTCCTCCCCAGGCCCCCATTCATTTCTCTCTCTCACACACACAGCTGGATAAAACTATATAAAAATCTAGCCCAGCTTCACTGATTACAAGTTTGAAAAGGCAACGTGACTCCACCTGCAATCAAACTACACTTGGGAAGGGAGAGCACAAGTGAGCACTGAGGAGACCACAGGAGGAGGCAGGAAGCCAGGCAAAGAGCCATGCTGTAGTACACACACTTCCCTCCAGCCTCTTTCTTTTGGAAGGCTTTTGGAAGGCTCCCCTCCGGCTTCTCTGCCTCTCCTCTCACCCCAGCCTGCCAGCAGGAGGTGGTGGGTGGGCTTTATTGTGTTCCAGGCATTTCCCACCCAGACAGCAGGCTGCATTTGCAATGGTGGAGGTGTTTGGGAAAGGCAGCAGGGGAATGGGGGGGGGATGGCAGAGGAGCTGCTTTCAAGCCACTGGAAAAGATATCCAATCCAACTTTTGTGTGTGGGGGGGTTTGTTTGAGAGTGAGTGAGAGAGGGAAGGGGTAGGAGAGATAGTCCAATCCAACTTTGGTGTGTGTGTGTGTGTGTGTGTGTGAGAGAGAGAGAGAGAGAGAGAGAGGGGGGGGGGGGCGGGGAGGAAGGGAGAGAGGGAGGAAGGAGGGGAAGGAGAAGAAAAAGAAAAAGAAAGAAGGAGCAAAGGAGAAAAACAAATGCTGTCGCTTTAAATTGGAACTGAGCATGCCTGGCTGTGGAATTCTGGGAGTTGAAGTCCACAAGTCTAAAAATATTTGAAACTCAGCACTGTGTCAGTGCCTCACCAGTCATAAACCTCACCGCATGTCACTGAGATTCATACATATGAAACTATACAAACAGGGATTCCAGTACTTGTCAGGACCTCAATTTCAATGTAGTAGTAGTAGTAGTAGTAGTAGTAGTAGTAGTAGTAGTAGTAGTTATTATCATCATCATCATCAACAACAACAACAACAGAAACACATTTGAACATCACTGGCATTGACAAACTCACCTTTGGTCAATTGCAAAAGACAGCTTTACTTGGAACAGCTTATATCCTGCGACAATATCTATAACACCACCAAACATCAGCATCTCCCTATGCCAAGTCCTTGGGAAAGACTCAACAGGTGGATAAAAATGCCAAATCCAGTCAGAACATCTGTCTGACTGTGCAATGAACCATAATAATAATAACAAGCCTAAAGGAGAGAAAATGTTTACACTTTTAATGCCATACAATAACTGATGCTAAGGTGAATGCTTAGTGATGAATAAGTGTGTGTGTAGGAGACATTCAAATCACTTTTCTTAATAGTAGCAATAATATACTCAGTGAAAATATTATAGGATGTCCTTGCCAAGAAATGTGTTTATTGTGTTTGTATTTATTTAAAATTATTTAATGGAAATATCTGGGAAATATAGAAACAAAGCCTTGAATTTTACTCATTGTAATCACATTTATCTTACTTCAACTACATACACAAGAGTTTTAAACCATCTGGCTAGATCTGCACTGACATCAAGGAAGGAGTAAATTCAAGTTTGCCAGCTGAGAAATCTTCTGTTGCCAAGATAAGCAGAGGGGTCAGAGGGTGACCAGTAACATCAAGTGGGATTTATCTCAGTTCAAAAAGTAATCAGAGATGATTCCAAATTCATGTGCTAATACAGTAAGATTAAGGACAGACATTTCTGGTTTTCTGACAAAGCACATTATTAACGTAATATAAAATTTTATGTTTCTCTGCCAGGCAATTTAATTTATATTTTCATGATTTCTACCTAAATTGCAAAAAGATGCTAAAGCTAAATTGAAGGACATCCATGATATGTATTTCAACATATGTTTAACCAAGGAAAAGGCACACTATTAATAATTATCCCTAATTTAAGAGCTGAATAAATCTTGTCAATTCACAATACAGGTAGTCCTCAACTTACGACCATAATTGAGTCCAAAATTAATGTTGCTAAGTGAGAAATTTGTTAAATTGCCCCATTTTATAATCATCTTTACAATTTCTTAAGTGAATCACTGCAGTTGTTAAATTAATAACACAGTTGTTAAGTGAATCTGGCTTCCCCATTGGCTTTGCTTCTCAGATGATTGCAAAAGCAGATCCGGACACTGCAACCGTCATAAATATGAGTGAGTTCCAAGCATCCAAATCTTGGTCATGTGACCATGAGGATGTTGCAAACGCTCATAAGGGTGAAAAATGTTCATAAATCACTTTTTTCCCGTGAGGTAACTTTGAATGGTCACTAAACAAATTGTTTTAAGTTGAGGACTACCTGTACAAAACTTTTGCAAAAACTTTAGTTTTGAAGAAATAAGATCTGCAGGATTTTGCTTATTTTGAGTTAAAGCAAGAGCATCAGTTTAAAATCTAGTATTATGAGAAACCTGTCAGCTTAGGGTAAATCCAGCTTGAACTGTAGTTGGAAGAACTGTCTAACATGTGGGACCAAATTTTCACTTTTAAAGTCCTTCACGGCACGGATCCCTCAAGTAACTTACCCCACTGGGATTGACCCACTTATGCCGGTCCCATTCACCCAATTATTCTGGCTGGTGGGGTCCAGGAGGAAGGCCTTCTCTTACTGTTGCTCCTGCACTTCGGAACATCTCGTCATCCCCCACCATCTGAGATTGGCTCCAACTCTCCTATCCTTTTTAAGGGCCTAAAGATGTGGCTCTAACAGTTGGCCAGCGGGCACGAGGCAGGGGAAATCAGGGAGCACGAGATTATGCCACCTACATCACCCATCTGCCAACTGCCCCTCCCTCACCCACGCACTGGCCCAAGCGCTTCAGCCAAACGTGGACCACCAATGTGAAAATGGTGCGAGCCCCATGGGCTGGAAGGTAAGGCTGATGGTGGGGAAGGAAGATCCGCTCTGGCGAGGCTTGACTGCCTTTTGGGCCCTGCTTTGGGCTCCATTCCGCCTCAGGTCCCGCATCCAATCTGTGACAAGGGGGCTGCTGTCCCCATTGGGGGAAACAGCATAGTGAAGGTGATTGATTGAGCAACTACGATTCCTCCTGCCCCAGCCTTCCCTACATGTCCTTAGGTTTTAATGTTCGGTTTAAATTTATTTATGCTTATATGCATATAATGTACAATGTCCAGATACATTTGTATGACTGTAAGCCACCCAGAGTTATCCTATGGTTAAGATGAGCGGCCAACAAAATAAACTTAGTTGTTAGCATCTTAGCATTTGTTTTTAATCAAGCAATGAGGTCTATAGTGAGAATAGATAGTGGAGATTTTGCCCAGCCTCATCAAAAACTAAAAAAAGATAGGGTTTTATTTTGAAAAATCTTCCTTGTGGGCCTTCCATGGGAGATAGAATCCCAATGTACCTTTTATGCCAATGAGTTTTTAAACTGTAAGTACCAGGAGTTTTCCAATTTCATAGATTTAATCAAAGTGACAATTTAATAAAGTAAGATGAATCAGCTTGTCCTGTGATAAAGATTGTACCCACCTTTTGTAAACTGGAGTCTCATCTTGTTCTTATTAGCTTAAATTTATTATAACTGCCCACTCCAGCAGACTTTGAGTGGCTTTTAAAATGAAATACTAAATTAAAACAATTAGAAGCCTAAACAAAACAAAACAGCCAAGTTAAAAACAGCCATTGATGAACAATCTGAATTACAGAATTTAGAACACAGTTGCTGTTGTTGTTGGGTTTTTTTTTTTTTAAAAAAAAAGTTGATTGATGAATGGAATCCATTTATAACTTCCCATTTATAGCCCAAGTAGATGGTACAATATTTATGACATTTCTCTTCCAGTTTGAAAATTATTGTAATCTACAATGTGATGTTTCAAAAAGAATATTTTTGAAATATAAAGCTGAGGGATATCTGCATAGAGGGGGTTAAAACCAAAAGTGGGTGTCTGCCGCTTCGGCCCAGATCGGGTGAACTGGTAATGACGGCAGTGGGAGGCTCCGCCCATGCACAGAAGTGTCGCGAACGAGTGAACCGGTAGTAAAATACATTGAAATCCAACACTGGTTGAAATGATGGTGGCCACAGCTCTGTGATCAAACCTTGCCCTTTTTTAATGTTTGTCAAACTTTTTACAAATGGGAAACAGTTTTCACTATAAATAATATATCCTTCCTGTGGACAGTTCTGGTATTGTTTATTTAAGTTTGTGTTTAGCAGAGGACAAAGTTTTATACAGCTCCAGATATAGGAAGTATGCATAAAACAAGAATAATTCTTTAGATTTCTCATTTTAAAATGTATCAGTCATTCTACTTTTTCTGTGATATACATGAATTAATATTTATGCTTCATAAAATACATATAATTCAGCAAAAAATATATTCACAGATCTTCAAAGAGTGAACATCAGCTTGAGCAATAAATCTCAAATCTGAAATTATAATGGCATCTCTATTAAACTTGCTTTAACTTTAGATATTCCAGATGAAAAACTAACAAATACTCTTAATTTGGGCTCTTTAATATAATAAGTGGAGTAGTTATTTTCCTGACCAGCTTGAATTTAAAATCCTTGTTATTGGGGGAGGAAACACGATAATAAGAGATCCAACAAGCAAGATAACTTCAGTGTACTTGGTACACATTGTTAATTGGTTCTGGGAGATGCAAGGTACCAAAAACAATGAGTATCAAATAACTTTTTTCCATAAAAAATAATGTAATGAATCACATGGTAGCCAACACTGACAGGTTCTAGCTTGTTCATTGAGTACCAAACAAATGATAAGTATAGGTAGTCCTCGACTTACAACAGTTCTTTTAGTGACTGATCAAAGTTATAACACACTGAAAAGAGTGACCTATGGCCGTTTTTTCACAGTCACCATTACAGCCTCCCCATGGTCACTTGATCAAGATTCAGATGTTTGGAAACTGGCTCACATCAATGAGACGGTTGCCATGTCCCAGAATCATGCAATCCCCTTTTGCGAACTTCTTACAAGCAAAGTCAATAGGAAAATCAGATTCACTTAACAGCTGGGTTACTAAGTTAACAACTGCAGTAATTCACTTAACAACTGGGATAAGAGATGTTGCAAAACAGGGCAAAACTCACTTAACAAATGACTCACTTAGCAACATACATTTTGGGCTCAATTGTGGTCATATGTTGAGGTTTTCCTATACTGGGACAAGATTTTCACATCAAATATGTTGAGTACCAAATTCAATGAGTTTCAAATCAGTTGACTACCAAAGTACCGCTGTAACTTCCCATGGGAATTAGGCAGAGATTGTATTCAGTAGGTTCTGACCAGTTCTGGAGAGCTGGTAGTGGAAATTTTGAGTAGTTCGGAGAACCGGTAAATACTACCTCTGACTGGCCCCGCCCCCCTTCTATTCGCTGCCTCCCGAATCCCAGATGATTGGGAGGGAATGGAGATTTTACAGTATCCTTCCCCTGCCACGCCCACCAATCCATGCCCACAGAACTGCTTGTAAAAAAAATTGAATCCCACCACTGGAATTAGCCTCTCCTTCATCCACTCCAGGGTTTAAAAGAGTTGCATTTGAGAAGGAGCACAGAGTATCGTAGAGATGGGAATACAAATTGTTAACTAGCTTCGTGCTAGAATTCCTCAAGGCTTTGTTCAGGTGTGATAGCTGGAGCCTGCAATATGCTTAACCCGGTTGTTGAATTAATTCATTTGCTGGCTTCGCACAATCCACTAACCTATAACCTAACTAAATAGGTTTTGTTTGCATAAGATGCTGAGCTGAAAAACCAACCAGAGTTAACATTAATTGAGGTTAACAGGCATCTGCAAAGGCATGTAGAAATACATCAGCTTAGCTATTGCCTCGTTAAGTAGAGAGGGCAAATACATCAAATTGTCATTGAGCACAAATACATTTCTTTGAATTTTTGAAAGCCTTGGCAGACACAGGTATGTATTTAACAAGGAAATGAGATGCTACCACTAATCTGTTTTGCTGTGCAGTGTATTTCTTAATGTACATGAACTTTATAAAGCTTTTCTAGGCAGCAGAAGCTAAGAAAAATACTGAATGAAATAGTTCCTTTTCATTTAATGCACAGAACTGAAAATGCTACGAGTGCTGGGGAAGTGTTTTCAGAGTGTAATCTTGAAAGGAAATTGTCTGAAAAACTTCAAGAGTGGGTTGTGGTTAATTAAATCAGTGTTGTCTGTGGAATAGGCAATAAGGTTCAATCAATCAATCAGAATAGATCTGGTAGGGACATTGGAGGTCTTCTAATCCAGCCCCCTACTCAAGCAGGAGATTCTATATCATTTCAGAAAAGTGACTGCTCAGTCTCTTCTTAAAAACCTCTAGTGATGAAGCACCACAACTTCTGAAGGCAAGCTTGGTTTACTGGTTAACTGTTCTCACTGTTATGAAGTTTTTCCTTGATTCCAGGTTGCCTCTCTCCTTGATTAGTTTCCATCCATTATTGCTTGTCTTGCCTTCTGGTGTTTTGGAAAATAAGTTGAAACATCTTCTTTATGGCAGCCCCTCAAACGCTGTAATACTAATGTCATGTCACCCCTAGTCCTTCTTTTTTCTAGACTAGCCCTACTCAATTCCTGCAACCGTTCTACACATGTTTCAGGCCTTTAATCGTCTTAGTTGTTCTTCTCTGCACTTTTTCGAAAGTCTCAACATCTTTTTCTGTGATAAACAAAACTGGATGAAGTCAGGGGTGGGTTCCGGAAGTCATTACTGCTGGTTTGCTTGTGGGTGTGCTACACGCGCATGCACACATTTGATGCGCATAAAAATTGCTCTGCGCATGCACAAAAAACAAGGTGGCAGTGCCTATGGCGCTGCTGGGAAAACTGGTTCGGGGGGCGTGGCAGGCCTGGGTTGCTGCTGGTTCGGGTGACCCAGGCCGCCAAACTACTACCAGTTCGGCTGAACTGGTCCGAACTGGTAGGAACCACAACTGGATGAAGTATTCCAGATGTGGCCTTACTAAGAATTTATAAAGCAGTACTTATGCTTCACGTGATTTTGATTCTATGCCTCTGTTTATACAACCAAGGATTGTTTTTGCTTCTTTGGTTGCTGCAGCACTTTACAATATAGAGTGAACACAGAACAATATTTCTGAACGTAGTCAACTGGAAAATGTGTGGACTTCAATTCCCAGATTTTGCAACCAGAGGAATTCTGAGAGTTGAAGTCCACACCTCTTTAACACGCCAAGGTTAAGGAAGCGCTGGTTCAGAATGATAAAAATTATGCTGTGATACAAGCTGTATCCCTTTCTATTTGTACCTTATGATTTCATACACACATTCATTAAGTTGAAGGAAGAAAAGAAGCAGGCATGTTTCCTTTAATAAGGCCATGGCTTGGCGTGCACCTTCTTAGAAAACAACATCTTGCATGTGTGTATATTGTTTTGTTGGAATTATTTTTTTCTGCAAAAGATTGATGAGTAGTGCAGAGAGAACTTATCACCTCTGTTATTTTCCTACTGTGCTGGTTTTCACTCTGTGTGAAAGTCTGTAGAGATTCTCAGTTATCCAAGTCATAGTTGTCACAAAGATGCTTTTTCAGGAGTCCTTTCAGTGCTTCCAGGCAGTTTATTCATTAACTTATTCAATTCCATTGAATAAACCACTGTCTCCTTCATTCCCACCTCCCCTTAACAACTATTCTGTGAGATAGATTTGATTGACACAGTGACAGATTTCTTTGGAACGTATTTTGCTTCATTTTAAATGACAGCTGAAAACAACTGTATTGACCAGGAGTCTGTAGAGATTCTCAGTCACCAGGTCATGTGTCAGACCTGGAAGCCATCTTTTACCTCTGGGACTTCAGGTCTGCCACATTTTCTACTGTGGGAAACTGGGAGGGGGGGTTATATGGAGTATGGGTGATAAATAGTCAAAATAACATTCTTTTCTCAGGGAGTCAAGGACACCTTGTCCTGCAGCTGCGATGGTGTGACTGGGAGGTACCTCCAGTTGTGGATGATGACTGATTGGACCATGTGATGGACATGTGGGTGCCGGGCAGGGACATGAACTTTCACTTGGGTGGGGAAAACCTGGAAACTTTCAGATGTGGGTTTTCCCAGATGTGCCAATATGACATTTCTAATAAAATGCAACTTTGAGGAGACTCAAGCCTCAGAGTCTTCTTTCGTTGGGGGAGCAACTGGACTTCCTTGTTTTTTCTTTGAAGGCATTTCACTTCTCATCCAAGAAGCTTCTTCAGCTCTGACAGGACAGTGGGGAATGGAAGGATTTATATTCCTTGCAGACAGCTGGTCATTTGCATCCTTTTACATCTTCAAAGAAAAAACAAGAAAATCTGTGTGAGAGTTTTCCTTATTTATTTATCATATTGATTAACCAATCTAGGGTTTGCTGGGAGGGATAGAGCGATGTGAGCAGAGTCACAATGTCACAATCACAACACAATCCCATTGCCTTGTCTACATTTCATGTTGCAGGCCTGCCCCAAAGATACGGAGCTTGTACTTTGAGTCATGATTAAAATCAAGGGCTGGTAGTCCTTGATTTATGATCAGTTCAAAATTACAATGGATCTCCTGGGGGTATTTATGATTTGGATTCAGTTGCCCCATCCACAGTCACATGACCACATTTTAGGTACTTGGCAACATGACCACATTTGCTGCTCTTTGCAGTGTCCCACAGCCACGTGACCATATTTTATGATAGTTTGATGAAAAGCAACATTTACTTCTTTTTTTGGCAAAACCGTGCTCATATTGAACCATTGGTTGACTTAATGACTATGGCTTTCATTTAACAACACCATAAAAAAGGTCGTAAAAATCAGATCAGTCATGTGACTGATCCGCTTTACGACCATAACAAGTTATGACTCTGATGGGCATGCGCCCTTACTGTTGTAACTTAAGGACTGCCTGTACATAAGCCAATTAAGACATGAAAATGAATGAAATATACAGGTGGTCCTCGACTTGCAACCGTTAATTTAGTGACGGTTCAAAGTTACAACAGTGCTAAAAAAAAAAAGGCACATGTCCATTTTTCACGTTACAACCCTTACAGCATCCCCAGGGTCACATGATGAAAATTCAAGCGCTTGGCAACTGGCAGGTGTTTATGACAGTAGCACTGTCCCAGGGTCACATGATTACCTTTTATAACCTTGCTGGCTTCTAATAAGCAACGTCAATGGAAGAAGCCAGATTTGCTTAATGACTGCATTATTCACTTAACAACTGAAGTGATTTGCTTAACAACCGTGGCAAAAAATCTTCCACAATAGGGCAAAACTCATTCAACCTCACTGCCTTGCTTAGCAATAAAAAATTTGGGCTCAATTGTGGTCATAAGGTGAGCACTTACTAATCTAATACCCTGTTTCCCTGAAAATAAGACCCCCCCAGATAATAAGCCCAATCGGGCTTTTGAGCGCATGCGCTAAAATAAGCCCTCCGCTGAAAATAAGCCCTCCCTGAAAATATTGCAACACAGCAGCAGCCATGAGGTGACTATGCTCACTGCCTCCTGCACCTCAAAAATAATGAGACATCCCCGAAAATAAGGCCAAGCGCTTATTTCAGGGGTCGAAAGAAAATAAGACCCTGTCTTATTTTCGGGGAAACACAGAAATTATTGGCATACTTTCTCTAGTAATGTTCTTTTAAGATCATAAGTGTGAAAAATGGTTGCAAGTTACTTTTCTTCAGTGCCATTATAACTTCAAACAGTCATTAACTGAACCGTTATAAATCGAGGATTATATCTGTAATGCCACCCATCGTAGCCATTTTGAAAACACTAATTTAGGTTTTTTTTACTCTAATTAGGAACACTAATCTCACTGTTAGAGTCAAGGGGTGGAAGCCATTTTCTTCCCCTAGAGCAGTGTTTGGCTGACCCACAAGGAAGAGCAATTGGCAGGGATCCTTCTCCAAAATGTTCGCAGTTTGGATTGATCACCCTGCAGAGGAGTCAAAGTTCTATTTAAACTATTTAAGATAACCTTCCTTGAATTTAAAAAGTCCCTAAGTTAGGTTTTTCAAAATAGACACGATGGGTGATATTACAGTACAGATATAATCCTTGACTTATAACAGTTCATTTAATTTATTTTTATGTATTTATTGAATTTGTATTGCAGCCTAACCCTAACCCATGGCGACTCAAGACAGCTTACAGAATATAAAACCACATTTAAAACAATAAAAACTAACAAAAAGAATCAAATAAATGAATATAGTACAATATAACAAAATCACACCCCACCTCTCACCCACCCCTTCCATGCAACAGCAGATCACACGAGCCATTTAATGGGCTCTCCATCCCACTCTGGGTTCCCCAGGCCCATTGGCAGAACCAGGTCTTCAGCCCCTTCCGGAAGAGTATTAAAGTGGGTGCCATTCTAATCTCTGTGGGGATGATACTCCACAGAGAGGAAGCCATCATGGAGAAGGCCCTTCTTCTGAGGTGTATCTCCCTCAGGGATGGAACCTACAACATTCCTTGCCTCCCTGCTCTGATGGGTCGGATAGATGTGACCGGCAAGAGACGGTCCCTCAGATAACTTGATCTCAAGCCATGGAAGGGCTTTAAAGGTGACATCCAGCAACTTGAATTGCACCCAGAAGCAAATCGAAAACCAATGCAGCTCCCACAGGAGAGGTGATACATGTGAACAATCTAATGAATGTTTGAAGTTACAACAGCACTGGAAAAAAGTGACTTGCGACCATTTTTCACATTTGTGACCTGCGCAGCATCCCCATGATCATATGATCAAAATTCAGACCCTTGGCAATTGACTCACATTTATGACTGTTGCAATGTCCCAGGGTCATGTGATCACCTCTGTCAATGGGGAAGCCAGATTCACTTTTAACAACCATGTTACTAACTTAACAACTACTATGACTCGTTTAAAAACTGTGGCAAGAAAGGTGATAAAATGGGGCAAAATTCACTTAACAAATGTCTCACTTAGCTACACAAATTTTGGGCTCAATTGTGGTCGTAGCTCAAGAACTACCGCTATTTCATAGTTATATTAAAAGCTAAAATTAGGTAACTGGTTTTTGAGAAGCCTGTGAGGCAGTGGTAGGTTGCAAATATTTTTACTACTGGTTCAGGTGCGCTCCCGCATAGCTCGCTCAGCACACGCTCACTCCCGCATGCAATGCTTCTGTACATGTGCAGAAGTGTCTGGGAGGGTGGGCAGCGGTAGAAGCAATAGCGGATTACCACTGCCGCTACTACCGGGCCAAATTGGGATCAACCCACCACTGCCGTGAGGACTTGGATATTTATACAGACCCTGAGGACTATGGTTATTCATATCTAGAGCAACTACCTTCAGTGTATTTGAGCATTCTTTTTCCCTAATCTGGAGGTAATGAAGATAAATTCTGCATGCATAGAACTGAGGCTCACAATTCTCTTACACTGGATATTAGCACTCATCTATTCTGAAACGTCTTCCACGTCCGCAGCAGACTACAGTTTTGGTTTTTTAGTTTACTTTATTGTCATTGCACCTTGTACAACGAAATTAAATGCCATCTTCAGTGTACATTATAACTGTAAAAATAAAACACAAACACACAACCTTCACATTCTATACAATTGAATTGAATATCCCTGATATTGCATTAATATTGCACTATACAGTAGAATTCAATATAGTTACTGCCCTGGGATAGAAGCTGTTTTTCAGCCTATTTCTCCTTGTTTGTAATTATCCTGTACCGTCTGTTAGATGGTAATAATTCAAAAAAATGGGTGCCCAGGATAAGATGGATCTTTAAGAATGTTTTGAACTTTCTTAAGGCAGTAGGAGCCATAAAGCTCTTCCAAGGAGTGTCCTAGATAGTGTCCTATCTGCCCCTGTGCAATTGGCAAACCATACACAGGTGCAGTAAGTTAAAATACTCTCTGTGGTGCAGCGGTAGAAGGTCACCAGCAGTTTTTCATTCAGTTGTTGTTTCCTGAGAAGTCTCAGGTGGTATAATCTCTGCTGGGTCCTTTGGATCAGTGCTGCCATGTGAATGCCCCAGACAGGTCCTCTAATAACACCCAGAAACTTAAAACTGGCCATTTGCTCCACTCGGTCTCCATTTTATCAATGGCAAGGGCTGGATGTCTCATCTATTCCTTCTATAGTCCACTATAAGCTCCTTGGTCTTATTGGTGTTAGGGACCAAATTATTGTCTCCACACCACAAAAGCAACTGATCCACTTTATCTCGATGAGATACAGACAGTTGTGGTGAAGGAAAGGGCAGAGAGGAAGGAGAAGAGGAGGAGGAAAAGGAATCCCTCCATGCCATCATAGCACAGGCCTTTCAGGCTGTCCCCGGTTGAGGAATATCTGTAATTGAAATCTAACATAACTGGAGGACATTGAATTGAAAAAAAAAACCTACTACATTCATGTAGTAACAATGTAAGGAAAGAGCTGTTTTTCTCAATTCTAGTTCTTATTACCTTATTTTTAGAGTCATAAGTTGAATTTCAACTTTCCAGACAGATACAGCATTGAGTTTCACCCTAGCATCCAGGCCCAATTACAGGAATCCTGTTTGTTTTTGGTTTTTTTTTCTCAACTTCCTCATTGCTTTAAAAGCACAGTGAATACCACAAAATTGCACGCAGATAGTCCTTGACTTACAACACCAATTGGGACCAGAATTTCCATAGCTAAGCGAGGCAGTGGTTAAGTAAATCACGACTGATTTTTTTGTTATGGTCGTTAAGTGAGTCACATGAAATTTTACAAGCTTTGCTATGGCTGCTAAGCGGACCAATGCATTTGTTAAGTGAATCCTGCAGTCATGAAGCAAATCTGGCTTCCTTCATTGACTTTGATTGTCGGATGCCGGCTCGGAAGGTCATAAATGGTGATCACATGATGTTGCCACATGCTAGTTGCCAAGCACCTAAATTTTGGCCACGTGACCATGGAGTTGCTGAGACAGTTGTAAGTGTGAGGATTGCTCATAAGTCATTTTTTTCAATGCTGGTGTAATTTTCAAACAGTCACTAAATGAATGGTTGTAAGTTGAGGACTTAAAGGGATGCGGTGGCTCAGTGGCTAAGATGCTGAGCTTGTCGATCAGAAAGGTCGGCAGATTGGCGGTTTAAATTCTTAACGCTGCGTAACGGAATAAGCTCCCGTTACTTGTCCCAGCTTCTGCCAATGTAGCAGTTCGAAAACACGTAAAAATGCAAGTAGAAAAATAGAAACCACTTTTGGTGGGAAGATAACAGCGTTCTGTGCGCCTTCAGCGTTTAACCATGCCAGCCACATGACCACAGAGACATCTTCGGACAGCGCTGGCTCCTTGGCTTTGAAATGGAGATGAGCACTGCCCCCTAGAGTCTGGAATGACTAGCACATATGTGCGAGGAGAACCTTTACCTTTAAGTTGAGGACTAGCTGTATTTGAAATAGATATATTAACATTTTCAACTCAATGTTGGGTAATTCAGTTTTTAAAAATTGAGATTTCCTATCACATAAAATGTGGGCTGCCCTTTTCTAACCTCCTTTTTGGTGACGCTGAACGGAGAGGTCTGAACAAAATACTCTTTTACTTCTTCCATGCCAGAAACCTTTTTTTAAACAGCTCTTTAAAATATCCCAGATATAGCTCTTTATCTGGCAGCTCTTCACAGCTCTCTTTGCACCTTCTGGCTATTGCATGGTTCCTCTGCGCAGATTTCTTAGAACTTTAATTAATACTTCATTGTGGCTCCAGTAAGCAAGGGTCGGATTATCTTTCAATCTCCCACTACTAAGCCCTGTTGCAGGGGGCTGCAGGAGCCCTGGCTACTCCTTGGTGGGAAGCAAGGAGATCCAACTGCCCATCTGCTCTCTCTGCCCCCTCTTTGACGCAGTTCTTGTCTAGCCAATTAAATTTGTACAGTGCCCAGGCTGTCTGCAACACAGCCTCATTCAACGGCATTGTGGATAATTTAAAAGGCTGACTCAATGAGACCTGACATTTATATTCCACATAATGCAGCTGAGTGAGGGGTGACGTGATAACAGTATTGCAATATCTAGGGGCTGCTACAAAGAAGCGGGAGTCAAGCTATTCTCCAAAGCATCTAAAGACAGGACAAGAAGCAACAGGTGGAAACTAATCAAGGAGAAAAGCAAGCTTAGAACTAAGGAGAAATTTCCTGACAGAACAATTAATCAGTGGAAGAGTTTGCCTTCAGAAGTTGTGGATACTCCGACATTGGAAGTTTTTCAGAAAAGATTGAGCAACCATTTGTCTGAGATGGTATAAGGTTTCCTGCCTGAGCAGAGGGTTGACTAGAAGACCTCCATGATCCCTTCCAATTCTGTTATTCTAATTGGTTTACTTAAACCATAATTAATGCAGAATGTTAAGCCATAAATCACAGTTCAGAAATCACACTGGTTGGATTTCAGTTAGAGTGCCAAAAATAGACAAGATCTATTGTCTGTTATGGTATACAGATAGTCCTCTAGTTATGACCAGTTGCTCAATGACTGTTCAAAGTTATCATGGTCTTCCTTGGGTGTACTTATGACTCAGTTCTGACAGCTGCCTTCCCCAGTTACATGACTGCATGTCAAGCACTTGGCAATCAGTGGGCTGCCCTTTGTGATCATTTGCAGTGTCCCATAGTTCTGGTTTTGTGGCAAAACTGGTCCACAGGAAACCACTGGCTTGCTTTAACACTTTTAGTGTTCACTTAACAACCGCAGCATTTGCTTAATAATAGCCGCAAAAAAGGTCATGAAATCAGATCGGTTACATCAGGGGTCCCCAACCCCTACTGGATCGTGGCCTACTCAGAATTGGGCTGAGTGAGTGGCTGGAGTTTGGGTGCGTGCAAGCTCACCACTTGCGTAACCCACTCCCCCCCCCAATCAGACCACCAAGCCACAAACATTGGGGACCGCTGTGTTACATGGTGACTCAATGTATAACTGGAATGAGCAGCCTCCATTGTCAACCAGGCCTACATCCTAGACACCCTTGGTTTTTATAGGATGTTTAAAATATTTATATAGTACTTCCTCTTGAAACTAGCAGCTTCAAGAAACCCCATTATAGTACTGCTTGGGAATGTTGTTGCACTGGCCAGGAAACTTACCCAAACTCATGGGATGGCATAGATATAGGAGGAACCTATGACATCCTGCCAAGCCTAAGAAACAGGTTGGCACCAGGTGAATGTGTCTCATTCCTATTCCCCTGCCAACCTATAATCTACTGTAAAAGCGATCATTTTGCTGCAGATTATCCTTAGTATGCTGATTCCAAAAATCCACATTTAGAACAGGGGCTAATTGTAAGGAGATTGCAGTCCATTGTTAATCACTAGCCAAATTTATGGATTCTATATTATTTGCTGTTTGTTAGGCTGGTTAGAAAGAATGCTGTTTGAGGGGGATCTCGAGAAATCCAGATGGCTTATTTTGCCAGGATGATAATTGATTCATTCATTGAACAGCACCTGCTTTAACCTATCCTCTGATGCTATTTTCCCACCATATAATCCCCCCACCCTACTCCAGACTGCTTTTATGATGTACTATCTCATCTGTTTTATTTAGTGAATCATTTCTCAACCTTGGCACCTTTAAGAAGTGTAGACTTCAACCCTCAGAATTCCCCAGCTTTGCTGGCTGGGGGATTCTGGGAATTGAAGTACACGCATCTTAAAGTTGCCAAGGTTAAGAAACACTGATTTAGCTAATGCTGCTAAGAGAAGTATGTATTGTTGCCACAAAGGAACTTCAAATCAAGGAACTGCATTGTAAAACAAACAGTTCAGTTTGTTGTAAATCTGTTCAAAGAATCATCCAGATGTCCGGAAAATGGTGGGAGGAAGGAATGTCCCCAATTTATGCTTCCCTCAAGGGACAGATAAGCAAAAAAGGTACAAGTTTTTTTTAAAGCTGTCTAGTTTAAATGATCAAGGACTATATTCATCAGGCAGGGCATGCTTATTGTAAGAGAACCAAGTTTTATATGGGATACAAGTTTACATGCTCTTCATAGCTGTGGATGCTTTATTCAGTACAAATCCTCAGATAAGTGCATGGTGTATGCAGTAGATGCTCAAGAGAGAAATTTTAATTTAGAGGAACATTAGCAGAAATTGCCTATAAAAATCTTCCTGCTTAGAAAAGAGTATTCTGTTCTCATAAAGCTTTACAGTTTAACACAGAGACTTGAGATTCCCAGTGGTGACAAAATGTCTCCTTGCTATAGTATGGTAGCATGAAACTGTCACCCAAAGGGATACTGATTCTCGCATCCTTGAACCAAGGGCTACCTCCTTGACATTGGGAGACATGTTTACTTCAAAAGTGGTGGAGATTACTGCTCATTTTGGAAAGAGATACAGATGCTTTGAAGAGCAAAATGGATGCTTGAAGCATCTGAATAACAAGAGTTGGAAGAGACTTTGGTGATCTTCCAATACAACCCCCTGCTCAAGCAGGAAGCCCTGCACCATGGGTCCCCAGCCTCTCAGCCTCAGCCAACTACAGGGCTGGGAGCTGTTTAAAACCACACTATATACCAAAGAAAAATAATGGCCTACAGAAGTTATAGGAACATTGCTACATATTCCAGAGGATCTTTTCTCCTTGAATCTAACTTGCTCCATTCTGTCTTGAGTGAACACAACACCCTTGAAAAAATGGAGACTGCATCACTGACACCCCATTAATAACAAAAGTAGGTTCCTACCATCAAATTAGGATTAGGAGGTATGACTTTTGACTGTGCTTTTTAAGACAATCAAATAAAACTAACTAGTTATATATCAGAAGAATGGTACAGTCAGCTAGGATGGGAATGGGAGAGGCAGATGGTGGAAATAATATGGTGAGCATTATTTGGTTTATTTCTCTTTGGCTCTGGGCCTTTGCCGTGCTTTTCTTATCACAAACACTTCTTAGCAATTTTCCCCCTACCAAGATAGTTCTTTAATATTACTGCACCCCAGTGATGGGATTCAAATAATTTAACAACTGGTTCTCTACCCTAATGATTTCTTCCAACAACCAGTTCAGCAAACTGCTCAGAAAATTAACAACTGGTTCTCCCAAAGTGGTGTGAACTGGCTGAATCCCACCACTGTCCCATCCCATCCCTGAGGCAGCTTAATATTGTCCTTGGTTGTTCTGATATCAATATGGCTGATATATGATCCTTTAATCTCCCCACCACCACCCCGTCCATCAGAACTTATCCTTCCACCCTCCCCTCTCACCATCACCACCACCTTGCCAGAAGTGATTAAACTTCTTGGATAGAAAGTGAAATACCTTCAAGGAAAAAAAAAACAAAGTAAGACCAGTTGCTTTTGGAAAAAAGCGTTTTTGAGACAACCTTGACCTGGATGACTGAGAATCTCCATAGACATTTGTAATTCAAGATGTTTCCCGTCTTGGATTTCCCATCGTTGATTCATCTTCCTTCTCAACTTTTTCATATGTGAAATTCATCTCTCGTAAGGCAAAAGTCTCTACCAGCAGAGGAAATGTGATTCTTCGGGGCCAAAGAAAAAGTAAATATTGCGTGTGATACCAGAAAGGGCACAGAGAGTTGAAGCCAAGATCATGGGAAATAGCAGACGTTTGGAGAAATGCCTCTTGCTCAACTGCCAGGGAGAAGTTGTGAGTAATTCTGGAACTGCACACCACCATCACAGTCTGTGAGTGAGTAGGAGGACGTTTGCGGGAATCATTTCCCTTACTACAGCTAGCAAGGAGTTCAGCGTGCTCATTCTGATATGTAGGTCAGGCCGAGCCTCACAGCTGCAGCTGATCCAATTTGCTGATGATATGTGTATGCAAGAGAGATGGATGAAAGGACAGATAACCCAAAGATTGCTTTCCGTAGCAACCTACTCTACATGTCTCAGCCATGAATTCAAGCTTATCTCCAAGACTTCATTGGATGCCATTCTTCCCAGCGCCAGATTGAAAGGAGCTGTTTCTAACTGCTCCGTACTGAGGTAAAAGCATTCAATACATTCACAGCTTGTTTTTGCCCAATGTGTATGATTTTTCAGGACTACTTGATATTTTTTAAAAAGCACACGGCACCTTGATCTGTTCTTCTCAGGAGTCACCCATTCACCTCCATTTTAACGTAGCTGCTCTCTAAAAAAAATTGCTCCCCTATTAAGCTTAGTTAGTACTGTTATATCTGCAGATATCCAGATTACCATAAATTAGCAGCAAATATTACGGTGTTCAACATCTCTTTGCTGCCATCTAAATATCCTACCTAGCCCTATCATATCCTGGTATTATTAAATGGTTCTCCTTCCAAGAACTTAGAATAACGCAGCTCTTTCTGTCTAATCATCTCATTCCTATGAAAATGAATAGGCTGAAAAATAAAGGCTGACTCAATTTAAGTAATGATTTTTCAGTGATTGCATCTCAAATTTGGAAATGGCTCTTTTTGAGTTTAATTCAGTGCCACTGGTGGGATGAAAGGGAAGTAAAGGCTGGAATTTGTTCATACAAGTTCTTTGTCCTGCTTTTCTTTTTATCAAATAGGCATGTAAAGCAATGATCTAAATTTTTTTTTAGAATAAAACCGTTTTAAAATACAAATGATTGCAACTTTTTAAAAATTGCACACAAATCAACAGGGTTAAAATTTCTAATAAGCTTTGTTCAATACACTACTTTTAGCTATACAATTTGGGATGAACACCCTTGGAATGGTGTGAGAATAGGAATGGATTTCCAGAGAAAAATTGCAGACTATAGGAACCAGGAGCTACTACTCGGGGGACCCTGAGGACACAAATAAGCCTCCAACAACCCTCTAAAAGGATGAAAATGACCAGCTGTCTGCAAGGAATATAAATCCTTCCATTCCCCACTGTCCTGTCAGAGCTGAAGAAGCTTCTTGGATGAGAAGTGAAACGCCTTCAAAGAAAAAACAAGGAAGTCCAGTTGCTCCCCCAACGAAAGAAGACTCTGAGACTTGAGTCTCCTCAAAGTTGCATTTTATTAGAAATGTCATATTGGCACATCTGGGAAAACCCAAATCTGAAAGTTTCCAGGTTTTCCCCACCCAAGTGAAAGTTCATGTCCCTGCCCGGCACCCACATGTCCATCACATGGTCCAATCAGTCATCATCCACAACTGGAGGTACCTCCCAGTCACACCATCGCAGCTGCAGGACAAGGTGTCCTTGACTCTCTGAGAAAAGAATGTTATTTTGACTGAGAATCTCTACAGACTCCTGGTCAATACAGTTGTTTTCAGCTATCCTTTAAAATGAAGCAAAATATGTTCCAAAGAAATCTGTCACTGTGTCAATCAAATCTATCTCACAGAATAGTTGTTAAGGGGAGGTGGGAATGAAGGAGACAGTGGTTTATTCAATGGAATAAAAATCTAATGAATAAACAAAGAAATGCCTGGAAGCACTGAAAGGACTTCATATGGCACATAAAACATGTTTTTAAAAAGGTGAACATGCTGCAGCAGAGTTCCCAGAAAGATAGCTATCTCCCAAATGTTGCAGCATAAGCAATAAAATGTCTGGTGACTTCTTCAGAACTAACAAATTTATTATGATGTAAGTGTTTCTGGCATTCCACTTTATCAGAAGACTCTTCTTTATTAATGTTTCAAGAGAAGGCCTTCCAAAGAAGATCTTAAGTGATGGGCAGGTGCTTGTTAACAAATTCATGCAGGATAATGCTGCCAGAAGCTATTAAGCATGATGGCTACACTTTACATCTAGTGGCAATAGCCACCTCTGAATTCCAGTTGCTGGACAACACAAGAAGACAGTCCTATGGCTCATCTCCTGCTTCAATAGGGGGTTGGACTAGAAGACCTCCAAGATCCCTTCCAGTTCTCATTGACTGACCTACTGAGATTTAGTGCATTTGTTTTGGATCTGGATTCTCATGGAAATATCTAACCTCTGCTATTTTTTTAATTGTAATTTTTGTCTTGTAGAATATAAACCTCTTCTACCTTTGTACGTTGATGTACTCTGTCTAATTTGGCTGTCAAGTGTTTTGCAAGATAGATACGAGGCCGGAATGAAAGATTTTAAAGGGAGAATAGGAAATATCAGACAATGAACAGGGTGTGTTTGAGATGGCATATCTGATTGGCGGATAGAGTCTCAAAAGTGCAAACTCAAATATCACCGTATTTCCAGAGAAATGATCAAACATTACCCAGTCACAAATTGAAAGGACTTGAACATGATATAATTGTCTTCTTCTATCTACTAGACCAGGGGTATCAAACTCAATTTCATTGAGGGACGCATCAGGGTTGCGTTTGACCTTGGGAGCGGTGGGATGGGCGTGGCCAGGGTGGGCGTGGCCACCTTGAGTTGCTCATATCGGACCTGTGGCGCCCCGAGTGCTCTGCCAAGAAAACAGGCACCTTAGCTCCTTTTTTTGTTGCCTCCTGCAACCCTCTGCCAGCTAAAATGGAGCTCGGGAGGACGAAGGGTAGGCGAAGGTTAGTGCACTTTGGATGAATAGCATCTGCAGGAAGAAATGATGGTAAATACCTTTGTGTGAAGTGGTACATCACCTCTGGGTGAAAATGGATGGCTGCTTGTGTGAGCCTTGAATAGCTTCTGGATGAGCTCTTGTGATTGAAAATGTTTTCAGGCTTGAAAGGCTAGTAACAGACTTTTCCATCCCTCCCCTGCCAGCTGCTGTCGGCACAGATTGTAGAGTCTCAGCCCAGGCAAATTGTCAGATTGCCTGTAATCTGTTTGTCAGAGGAGAGGTAAAGAGAGAGAGAGAGAGAGAGAGAGAGAGAGAGCGCATGAAGCAAATAAATACTCTTGCCCAGAACGTATGGCTTCAGGCAATCTCAGACATCAGGACGGCACTTGGGACCTGCTGTATTCCAAGTCAGGACATCAGCTGGAAAAACTGTCGAATAATCCTGGGTGGGAAAGGAGCAGGAAGAAAAACACAGAAAATAAATAAATAAATATTTACAGGTAGTCCTTGGTTTACGGCCACAATTCAGCCCCAAATTTCTGTGGCTAAATGAGACATTGGTTAAGTGAATTTTGCCTCGTTTTATAACCTCTTCTTTTTTTTGGCCACTCTCGTTAAGTGAATGGCTGCAGTTGTTAAGTTAGTAATGCAATTCTTGACAGAATATGATTTCCCCATTGACTTTGCTTGTCAGAAGGTCACACAAGAGAATCACATTAATTAACCGTCATGAGTCAGTTGCCAAGAATTTGGATCACTTGACCATGGGGATGCTGTAATGGTCGTAAGTGTGAAAAACGGTCCTTAGTCATTTTTTTCAGTGCCATTGTAACTTTGAACGGTCACTAGATGAACCGTTGTAAGTTGAGGACTACCTGTATACGGTCTATAGCGGGGGTGTCAAACTCAATTTAATTAAGGGCCACCTCAGGGTTGTGTTTGATCTCGGGGTGGGCTTGGGCAGGGTGGGCATGGCCAGCTCGACGTCACTCCTGTCGGGGGCACCTATGGTGGCCCGAGCGCTCTGGCAGCCAAAACAGGCTCCCAAGCTCTGTTTTCAGCCGCCATAGTCTCCTGCAACCCACTGCCAGGGAAAATGGAGCCCGGGAGCCTGTTTTCGCTGGCAGAAGCACCATGGGCCGGTCCTTCACTGTTTCCAAGGCAGTCCTGTGGACCAGATCTAAGTATCCCGTGCTGGATCCAGCCCCTGGGCCTTGAGTTTGACACCCTTGGTCTATAGGTTTTTGAAGCACCTACTCCAGACATCAAAGATTGAAGAACATGTGCACAGATGCTGTAAACCAATCCAGAACCCTTAAAGTTATAAAGAGAAGGTGGCTTTTGGTATCTGGATAAGTCTCTACAGCCAGGATTAGCAGCTAAACAATGCAGGATTGTTTGTATTCTACTTTAAAATATTCAAGCCTTTGTTTTTCCAAATGCTCAAATTCTGAGTTGAAATAGAAAGCAAGGACACAGTGTGTTTACCAAAAAGGAAGCCTTATTCTGTTTTATTTTGGCTCATCGTCAAGTTAAGTGGAAATGGGACTGAAGCTTTAGACTCCACTAAATTCTGTTGTTTTTATTAGTACTATTATTCTATTGCATCCATTTATGGGGCCTGTGGTCCTTCAGTTTTGCTGAACTCTGGTTTCCAGTATTCCTTATCCTGATCTTACTGGTAGGACTGCTGGCTGCTTCAGCACAATATCTGGTAGGCTACAGGTTTGCTATTGGTGTTAACGAGATGGAAGATCACATAGGAATAAATTCCTGTTGTGTTTTTTTTTTTTGCTGAGGACAATAAAAGAAGGCAGAAAAATGGGCAAATGACATCACATACACAAGTATCATGGCATGAACCAGCAATTTTTAGGGAAAGGGAAAGAAAATTGAAGTTGGATTAATAGAAGAGAATATTTGTAGTTCAGGGTTCAAAATATGGGTCCTTGATGCTCTCTGATCATCTGGTTTGGTAATGTAACATCTGCAAGAAAACCACCAAGCTTATAAATCACCAAGAACCCCCATAGAGGTAGGATTGAGGGACATATATTATTATTGGGACAAATGGCTTGCAGTAGATTGGATATTTTTAAGCTAAACAATAATGACTGGGAACTTTATTAATTGCTCCAAAATCCATAAAGCAATGAAGATTTGCAGGAAGCCATAGTTTTAAACCTATTTGTCAAATATTCCTAAGAAATCTTTTGTGCTTTCTGAAAGATTGGGTCTCAAGCCTGGGTACCGGTATGTATTTTTACAAGTTATCTTTCATTTGGAAATCAAAACTAGACAATGCGAGCAGAATAAGTATACTATAGAATCTGATTTAAATAAGCAATAAAATCCTTAATTGCAGTACAGGTAGTTATCAACTTACAACCTCAATTGAGCCCCAGATTTCTGTTGCTAAGTGAGACAGTCATTAAGTGAGTTTTGCCCGATTTTATGACCTTTCTTGCCACATTTGTTAACCAAATCACTGCAGCTGTTAAATTAGTAAATGGTTGTTAAGTAATTATGGCTTCTCCATTGACTTTGCTTCTCAGAATATTGCAAAACAGGATCATGTGATGCAGAAGTGGTATTCAGCAGGTTCGGATCAGTTCTGGAGAAACGGTAGCGGAAATTTTGAGTAGTTCGGAGAACCGGTAAATACCACCTCTGACTGGCCCCGCCCCCATCTATTCTCTGCCTCCCAAGTCCCAGTTGATTGGGAGGGAATGGGGATTTTACAGTATCCTTACCCTGCCACGCCCACCAAGCCACGCCCACATAACCAGTAGTATAAAGATTTGAATCCTACCACTGAATGTGACCAGGGACTCTGCAACCATCATAAATTTGAGTTAGTGGTCAAGCATCCAAATTTTGATCATATGACCATGAGGATGCTGTGACAGTCGTAAGTGTGAAAAATAATCACAAGCCACTTTTTCAGTGCCATTGTAGCTATGAATAGTCACTAAACGAACAATTGCAACTCAAGGATTACCACTATAAATGCAAAATGAGCTCTCACTTCATTTCTCTGGATTGTAATTTAGAAGTAATTAGAAGCATGGCAAAGGGATATTGGAATATAAACTAGCCTCTGTCCATTCCGTCCTCCCATTTTTCTACTCTAAAAATGAGTTTCAAAAAAGAGGGAAATGCTGGTCCAAACAGTTTCATGGAGGGAATGAAGTAAGAGATAGGAGGGCTAATGGATATGTGAAAAGGAGGCATGCTGGTGGAGGCCACATCAGGAGGGTACCAGGTTTGCAACAGTTTTCCCAGATAAAACTTTCATCGCACAATAGGTCTGTGTAAACCCTTTGGAAGGGGCGCTTCAGAAAGCATAAAAGCTTCTCTTTTTGAAACATTAAAGGCAGCTGCATTTGTCCAAATGCTTTGAAAGCTCCCCACAGCTTTCTCCTTATGCTTCCAGTGGTACATTCATTTCCCAGGATTGGGGGGGGGGGGGGAATGTTGTCTTCTTACTAAAGCTAACCGTGTTTTCTCACTGCTTATCCCATCGTTTATTTTTAACCATATAAAAAACAAATTAAGGAGAAGCTACACAATGACTTTTGAATAGCAATACTGGGCAGCTTTGACCTACAAGAACTCCAGTGCTGTTTCCTCATCGGTGTTTGACAGTGTCTTCTAAAAATCTTTAAATCATTGGCTGTCAATGAGGAGAAAGCTAAAAAAAGCTACAATAGAAAAATGGTCTTAGAGACGGATCCTGCCTACATGCTATCAAACCCATCTCCTTATTCATCACACCTAGAAACGTGACAGAGAAAGAAAGCAGACACGCAGCATTCGAGTTGATGAGAACACGCATGTACAATGTTGCATTTCGCAGATTAATCCCCGATTTACAACAATTCATTTAGTGCCCCTACAAATTTGCAACGGCACTGAAAAAAGTGGCTGTTTTTCACACTTATGACTGTTGCAGAATCCCCATGGCCACGTGATCAAAATTCAGAGACTGACTCATATTTATGGCGGTAGTAGTGTCCCAGGGTCATATGATCACCTTTTGCGACCTTCTGGCAAACAAAATCAAAAGGGGGGGGTCCAGATTCGTATTACTAACTTAACCACCGCAGTGATTCACTTAACGCATCCTGGCAAGACAGGTTGTTAAGCAGGGCAAAATTTAGTTAACAAATGTCTCAGCAACAGAAATGTTGGGTGCTCATTGTGGCCATAAGTCGAGGAGTACCTGTATTTTCTTACACTAACCTATGGACTGAAAACTACTTAGTTTTATTTTTTATTTTTTTAAATCTCTATTCATTCTTTAGGCACTTCTGTTTCTGGCCAGTGTCTCGGGTTTGTGCTTTGCCATCAGTCTAGTTCTTATCTGCGTCTACCTGATCCGTTTTTGCTGCTGCAGTAATGAAGATGAGGAGGAGACGAAGACACAAAGGGTTTGCTGTGTCACCTGGAGCTGTGTGGCTGCGGTTATCATCTGCTGGTAAAGGAAGATCCCCGTTCCCTAATAGCTGTCATTTCTAGGCTAGAAATGTCATTTTCTATGAAATAGGCAAGCAGGCGTTGAAATGAGTTCAGCATTAGCTAAACCGTCTGGTTTAATCCTCAAGACACGTTTGCAATGCCCAACTTGATTCGGCTTTAAAATAATTTCTGACAGATGTAAAGATCTATATAGGTAGTCCTTGATTTACAGCCTTCCGCTTAGTGGCCATTCAAAGGTACAATGGCGCTGAAAAAAGTGACACGACTGTATCACGCTTATGACCTGTTGCGGCATCCCCATGATCACCTGATCAAAATTCAGCCGCTTAGCAACTGGCATGCATTTCGGACCGTTGCAATGTCTGGGGGAAGCCAAATTCACTTAACCGCGTAACAAACTCAACAACCTCACCAACTCACTTCACAACTGCTGCAAAAAAGGTTGTTAAATGGGGCAAAACTCACTTAACAATTGTTACTTAGCATTAGAACTTTTGGATTCAATTGTGGTCGTAAGGCAAGGATTACCTGTATTGCAGTCCTTAGACTCTGGATCAAGTGACTTGAGGAGTTGGTAAGATCCCACCTGGTGGCTACATATCCCTACTCTCTCCAGCATACTTTCACTTTCAGTCTTAAGCCTTATCGCCATGTTCGGATAGAAAGGTCTTATGTTCCATTTCCCGTGTCTAAAACAGCCTTCTTCAAACTAATGGCCTCCAGATGTTTCAGGACTGTACTTCCCATAATTCCTAAATAGCACAAGTAAAGACATATTGGCCAGAGAATTCTTGGAGTTGTATTCCCAGTACATCTAAAGGACATGAATTTAGGGAAGGTTACTCTTAAACAGTGTTTGATTTCAACTCCCAGAATCTCACATACTGGCTGGGGAATTCTGGGAGGTGAAGCCCACCCATCTTCAAGTCACTAAGATGCAAAAAAAGCTCATCTAAGCCAAACAACTGTTTTCCTTGAGGGGAACTGCACATGGAAAATTATAGGCTCATTTCCATAGCTATTATGACAGTTGATTATCTGATGAAATTAATTACTCTGGAAGTGTACATATATTTGTGGTTCTATCTAAGAGTTTCCAGAGGGTGGCATTACAGGTGGGCACTCCAACACCTGGAGATTTTAAAGAAGAGATTGCACAACTGTTTGTCTGAAATGGTATAGGGCAGGGGTGTCCAAACTTGGGAACTTTAAGACTTGTGGACCTCAACTCCCAGAATTCCCCAGCCAGCATGGCTGGCTGGGGAATTCTGGGAGTTGAAATCCACAAGTCTTAAAGTTCCCAAGTTTGGACACCCCTGGTATAGGGTCTCCTGCTTGAGCAAGGGGTTGGATTAGAAGACCTCCAAGGTCCCTTCAAACTCTGATATTCTGTTACAGGTAGTCCTCGACTTATAATTGCCGTTGGGAACAGAATTTCCATTGCTAAGCAAGGCAGTTGTTAAGTGAGCTGCACTTGGTTTTATGATCTTTTTTTGCAATGGTTGTTAACCAAATCACTGTTGAGTGAATCACACGGTCATTAATTAAATCCACTGATTTTGTTTGTCAGAAGCCAGATGGGAAGGTTGCAAGTGACAATTACATGGCATTAAGGCCTTTGCAATTATTGGGCAATTGCCAAGTGCCCAAATTTTGATCATGTGACCCTGGAGATGCTGCACTGGTTGTGTGAAGACTACTTGTAAGTCAGTGACATTGTAATTTCAAACAGTCACTAAACGAATGGTTGTTAGTCATGGACTACTGGTACTACTAAGAGTGATCAAAGATACCATTTCTCCATCCAAAATTATCTAATTTTTAAGTAATCTCTGAATCCCAGACAGTCATTAAGGATAATGATAAAAGAAAAGGGGAACTATGGTCTAAAACAGCGATGGCGAACCTTTTTTGGCTCACGTGCCACAAGTGGGGGGAGCGCAGGGGGGTCGTGTGCGGGCGTGCCGCACCCATAATGCAATGCGTGACACCCCCCACTGCGCATGCGTGCTCAACACGTCCGTCTCCCCCCATTTTTACATGCTTTTTTCGCGCTCCCCAGGTTCCAGAGGCTTTATAGGAGCCTGGGGAGGGTGAAAAGAGCCTCCCCCGCCCCCCTGGAGGCCCTCTGGAGGCTTCAGGGACTGTCCGGAGGCTTCCCTGAAGCCTTCGGAGTGCTCAAAAAGATCCTCCTAGCAAACCGGAAGTGACTTCCGGTTTGCTCGGAGGGTGGTTTTAAGCGCTCCGAAGACGTCAGAGAAGCCTCCGGACGGTCCCTGAAGCCTTCGGAACGCTTAAAACCACCCTCCGAGCAAACCGGAAGTGACTTCCGGTTTGCTTGGAAGGTCGTTTTAAGCGCTCCGAAGGCGTCAGGGAAGCCTCCGGACGGTCCCTGAAGCCTCCGGAGGCCCTCTGGGAGGGCGGGGGAAGCTCTTTTCGCCCTCCCCAGGCTTCTATAAAGCCTCTGAAGCCTGGGGAGGGCGAAAAATGGCTTTTAAAAAGGTGAACTGAGCTGGCCAGCGCGCGCATGTGCGCTGGCCAGCTAACAAGGCAGCGCCTTGCGTGCCCTGACAAATGGCTCCGCGTGCCACCTGTGGCACGTGTGCCATAGGTTCGCCATCACTGGTCTAAAACATTGACAAGTAATAGATTGGGGATCAGCCAGTTGGCAGCATCAGGTCAATTTTGCTTAGGCTCAGATCCAGTTAGTATTTGAATGGGAGTTCTCCAGAGAATCCCAGGGCTTTGGTGTAGACTGGAAAATGGAAAAGGCTTATTGGAAAAAGGCAGTGACACCATTTCCATACTGCTGCCAAGACAGCTAGATGGGAACGGCCATGAAGTCACCAGCAGCTGAGCTCAACTGAAAAAGAAGTCTTGACTTTAGATGAAGGAAGGACACACTAATCCTTTGCCAAGGTAATGGTTTCACAAATAAGGGTCACCCACAAGACAATGCTCCTCAGCGCATGCATAAATCTACCACACTCAGCCAAGCTCAGCTTCTTGGATTCTAGCATCCTTTACAAGCCAGTCATGCGTAACAAGATTTTCTTTTGGTTTATAAAGCAACGGCTCAATCACATTGGTTCAGTCAATAGGGCAAGATTAAATTCCTGGTTAATTTAGCAGCGCAGGCTAGAAGAAACTAAATAAGGTGCACGTATCAATTGGCAGCTAAGTCGCAATAAAAGTGGCTTCCGTGGGAATTCTACGATTCCTTCTCTAAGAGAAAAGCTACAAAGCCCAGTTCCTCAATATCCACCCCCTCCAGACATCTACTGTCTAGAATATTATTCGTTTCTCTGTTTCTTTCAAGCCTCTGGTGGTTCTCTCCCATCTCTCATTCATCTCCCATCATCTCCCCCCTCCCCCCTTCCCCCCCCCCCGAAATAAAGCCACAATGAACCTCTTGTTCCATTCAGAATAAGAAATTGTGTCCCATTCTCTCTATTCCATCACATCCTCACCAGGCCCCTTTGTGTACTTATTATTCCAGGTCTTGCACTCTCTCCAAACCAGCCCCCAATTTCACTTGTTTCTACTACTGTCCCCCTTCAGCTTCCCTCCCTCCCCCACTCTACCCCTCTCCTACACTCACACATACACTGTGGGGGGGGGGGAGCTTAGCTGTGCTATAAGGCAAAGGTTTGAAATCCTCATCTGTATTCCATCATTTCTACATCAAAAATCTGCCCTTCAGAGCTCGAAAGGTAAAAGGAAGGAGTCTGCCATATTGGCAGAGGTTGTAGATCTGTAACAGGTAGGTCGGAGTCAGACATGACATTCCTGGAATAGTAGAACAGCAAAGGAAGAATTCTCTTCTTGCTGCACTTGAATTCGGTTATCTGGCTGAGCTGTCGTTTTTTCTTTCTTATCATGCCCTGTTCCACCTTTGCAACTCTGTAGATCTGGATGTCCTCAGGTGGGACCAGGAGAGACAGGAGATTAAACATGTATCAGGATGCTTAACTTACACATCTGTGCCAGGCCCTAGGATGAAAAGTCCCAAAGACAGGATTTGCGCCTTCACAACATCCTTCTGCTGCCCCTGTCAGTTTTGCTCCGTCATAGCTGGCTACAGATAGCGTCGTCTTTATAAAACTCACCGTGCTTTTTTTAAAAAAAATAATAATCAGCGAATGCTTAGAGTGAATAACGATACCTGTAAATCAGTGGTGGGATTCAGCCAGTTCGTACCATTTCGGGAGAATCGGTTGTTAGTTTTCTGAGCAGTTTGGTGAACTGGTTGTTGGAAGAAATAATTAGGGCAGAGAACCGGTTGTTAAATTATTTGAATCCCACCACTCCTGTAAATGCATCCCTCTTTTAAAGAATGAAAGGTATACCGCGTACACAAACACACACACACACACACACACACACACACACGGCCAACCATCAAAACTGATGACAGAACTGACATCCTGCATGTATTTTTTGTCAATTTCGACGTGAATGAAACTGAAAGGAAGGACTCATCTTGGGGTGGGGGAGAGATCTGTTACAATTCCTGTGTTAAGACTTTGTTTGTTCTTACATAAAGGAAAATCGTGTAAAAGTTCCTCCTTTTCCCCCTTCACTCTGCCATTCATTCCCTCGGCAGAGTTTTCCTAAGGAGAGCCTGCTAGTAAAAGGAGGTCATAACAGCTTCGCTTCTGAGAAGCTGCCGGATGTCTTAACAGAATGTTTAAGCTCCAAATAGAGCGTGTTGTACTTACTACAAAATAGTAACAACGCAAAACACATTAGCTGAACAGACATTAGTGGGCAGAAGGGAAGCAGCATGGTGTTAGTTTTATAGCCAACTTGTAATATTTTTATATGCTTTCAGACTAGAAGTCAAGATTTTTCCATCTCCCACACACACACACACACACACACACACACACTCACTCACTCCTTCAGGCTTCAAGAGATTGCTGAAATTAGCAAAATAAGCAATATTAAAGCATATCCTGATCATCTGTACACAGAGGACATGCATATGAGCAGAGGTGGGCTTCAAAAATTTCAGCAACGGGTTCTCTGCCTGGTTGCTGGGTGGGCGTGGCCATGGTGGGCATGGCCTAGTCGGCCTCCTGCACCACGGCGGGGGTGGTGCACCTTCTCCAGGCTCCAGAGGCTTTCCTCGAGCCTCTGGGCCAGTGGTGGGTTTCCGCTCCCGTTCCAACCGGTACGGTTGGAAAGGACCTGGCATCATGCACATGGACACTCGCAGTGCGCACACATAAGCACCCAGCGCGCCCTTGCATCGTACTTGCCTGCGACGCTTCCGCAAGCCTCCGTGACGCTTCAGGTGCTTGACGGAGTGTCACGCATGCTCCATATGCGCCATGCACATGCGCAGAAGCGCCAAAGGCTTAAAGGACAGGTAAGAAGCTGGGGTGGGCGGGCGGGCCCTCCAGAGCACCGTACCGGAACGGTACCCGGTGCTCCAGGCAGGCTCTGGTACGCCTGTACCGGGGTGTACCGCCTGCAACCCACCACTGCTCTGGGCCCTCCGGAGGCCAGAAAGGAACCCGTTTCCAGCCTTCCGGAACTTCTGGGAAGCCCATTTTTCCCCCTCCCCAAGCCTCCACGTGGGCCCTGCACTTACCTCTCATCCAAAACAGGCAGCGTTGAGACTCCTGGGAGGGGCAGGATAAGGTGGGGGGGGTGAGGTGGGAGGGGCCAGCCAGGAGTGGGATTTGGAGGTTCTCCGAACCAGCCATAATGTTAGCTACGGGTTCTCCCAAAACTTGGCGAACCCGTAGCAGCCCACCCCTGGATATGAGAAAATGAAGTGGAATGCTAGAAGCAGTATGTAGTACAACTAGTCCTTGGCTTGCAAAGATTTCTTTAGTGGCAGTTTGAAAATACAGTGGCGCTGAAGAAAGGTGAACTACAACCAGGTCCTTGCATTTATGAACCATTGTAGCATCCCCACGGTCACATGATCTAAATTCAAATATTTGGCAACCAGCATGGATTTAGGATGAATGCAGAATCTCAGGATCATATGATTGTCATTTGCAACTTTCCTAGCCAGCTTCCAGCAAGCAAAGACAATGTGGAAAGCCAGATTCACTTAACAGCTGCAGTTCACTTAATAACTGCAGTGATTCACTTATCAAGTGTGACAAAAAGGTCATAAAATCAGGCACGACTCACTTAACAACTGTCTAGCTTTGTAATGGAAATTCTAACCCAATTTGGGGTTGTAAATCAAGGACTACCTTTTAGGGCCTAATTCTGATACAGCCAAATAAATTGAAGTTAATCTGCCTATTGATAGCCAAAATTCAGTGTTGAATTACAGGCAGTGGAGGGCGCTACCCCAGAATTTCTCAACCTTGGCACCTTTAAAAAGTGTGGACTACAACTCCCAGAATTCCCCAGCCAGCATACTACAGCATATGTCTTTTCTCTGACACCTATAAATCTGTTTTGAGGAACTTTTTGATTGAGCCACATGTAGCACTTAACCATATCTGAATTGTTTGCATTTGGTTAAGTGTGTAACATGAAAACCAATTTTAGTTTGTTCAATAAATTGGAATGTGTGAATAGAATCCTCACTCCTAGCCTTTCCTTCCTAAGTTATGCTTAATGAAGCAACTCTCTTCCCAAAACCATAAAAAAGGAACATTTGCATATATCAAAGAATATGTGAGTCTGCGTTCTTAGATTACAGCCTTGTTGATTGTACGGGTAGACCTCAATTTACGACCATAGTTGAACCCAAAATTTCTGTTGCTAAGTGAAACATTTGTTAAGTGAATTTTGCCCCATTTTATGACTTTTCTTGCCACAGTTGTTAAATCAATCACTGCAGTTTTTAAGTCAGTAACACAGTTGTTAAGTAAATCCTGCTTCCCCATTGATTTTGCTTCTCACATAAGGGGATCACATGACCACCACCACCCCCGGGACACTGCAATGGTCATAAATATGAGTCAGTTGCCGAAGCATATGAATTTTTGCATCATGTGACCATGGGGATGCTGCAATAGTTGTAAATGTGAAAAACGGTCATAAGTTACCTTTTTTCCAGTGATGTTGTAATTTTGAACGGTCATTAAATGAATTGTTGTAAGATGAGGGCTACCTGTAATTTTTTTCATTTCCAACATGTCAACCTTCCCAACAGATCTATTAGAAATTCCCCATGTTAGAAATTCTGGAAATTATACTTCCATTACATGTTAAAGTCCAAAGGTTGAGAGAGGGTACTAAATAAGGGATTTTTAAAATTTAAAAAAAAAAGGGGGGGGGGGTTCTAAAGATAATAGAAATCATCAAAATGTGCCTAAAATCTCTGGAAATCTCACTTAGAAATAAGCATCAAATGTTTGGTAATACAGACAAGCTATCAATTATGCACCTGTTATGTGATTTATATGGCTGCCCATTGCACCTTTGTGAATCTGAGTGTCCACTTAAAGAAAGAAAAATGATCCAGAACTAATTAGACCTTGCCAATTAAGCAAAAGGAAGGCTAAAACCACTGAAGATCCTTGAATCTACATTTTTCAAATCATTCATTGCCACCAGCGTCTTCCTCCTTTTCCCTTTGCAAAATTTTGGAAACCGGCTCAACATATAAGACAACCAAACCAAATGGTCCGAGATGGAAAACATATTTGGTCTGGTGGGAGCAACTTTTGTTCAGAACATCCCTTGGGCGATTATATGAGTCTTCCTTCCCCGATCTGGGACTCTTTAAGAAGCGTGGGACATTACATCCTGTAACAGCCAACAACAAGCTGCGGGAGGCAGAACCCTGCATAGTTGGGAGGGTACAAGCTGACAACGATTGTGTGATACCACAATACTTGCCTCAATCGTTTGGCCCAAATTGGTTCAGCAGGAAAACTTGGCAAGCAATCTCCCTGCATCTCCCTCAGAGAACTCTGAGTGTGTTGTGTGTGTGTGTGTGTGTGTGTGTGTGTGTGTGAGAGAGAGAGAGAGAGAGAGACAGAGACAGAGACAGAGACAGAGAGAAAGAGAGAGGGGGAAGGATTGAACTAACCCCCATCACCAAATCTACCATCTTTTCCAATTCTTCTCCATCTCTGGAGGGAAAACTGTGAGGGAGTTTTGTTAAACCCCCCCACCCCCATTTTTTAAACAGAAAAAAAAAGTCTAGCTTCTGTCTTTCCCCCTCAACACCCCATCCCTGTCCTGATTTGACAAGGGTCGTATTGGGGTCCATTCCCAGCCGCTTTGGGAACAAGCCCAGCAACCATAAAAATAAGGCAGCCATTCATGAGGAGGCTGGGCCCATTCATGGCCGGAACAATGGTGCCTCTGTCTACTTCCTTGGTCCCAGTTGGGGTAGGCTAAGGGTGGATGGGGACAGATTGCTCAAAGACATTCTGCCCCACCACACAATCCTTCCAAATCCTTCCCACAGTAAAGAGCCTTGACAATGGAGGCAGGATCGGCCCATAGAGCGGAGAACAAAAGCTGTTGCTAGGGGCGTCCCAACAGCCGGCTTCAGCCTTATGGACCAGGCCTTTTACATACAGTCTGCCCCCGTTTATGCTAATCGCTCTTTGTTACCTTCACCTTACCAGTAAGGCTGTTCACTAGTCACTCTCATGAATGGCAGCCTGTGATCCTGGTTCAAGGCCGGGTGAGCCGAGGGTATTTACTACTGGCGGCCTAATAACAGGAGAGGGCCTAAGTTCTGCAAGAGATGGGTGAAGGGAAGGATTTGGGCCACTATTTTCCATCACAATGGGAGAAGCCACAACATTAAAAAGAGAAATACCTCCCCCCACCCCCCTCTTTCTTTCTTTCTTTCTTTCTCAGGGAAGATTAAGAGTTTTGAATGGTTTGAATGATCCACATGAATCTATGCTAGTTTGCTTGCAATTTATGAACCACACTTAATAGTTGGGCATTATGTGTGACTCTGTCTACAGGTAGTTCTCGATTTATGACTACACTTGAGCCCAAAATTTATGTTGCTAAATGAAAGTGAGTTTTGCCCCATTTTACGAACTTTCTTGCCGCAGTTATTAAATGAATCACTGCAGTTGTTAAGTTAGTAATACGGTTAAGTGAATCCAGCTTCTCCATTTGACTTTGCTTGTCAGAAGATCACAAAAGCTGATCACAAGACACTGCGACAACTGCAACTGTCATAAATATGAATCAGTTGCCAAGCATCTGAATTTTGATCACACAGCCATGGGGATGCTGCAACAGTCATAAGTGTGAAAAAACGGTCACACTTTTCAGTGCCCTTGTAACTTTGAACAGTCACTAAATGAACTGTTGCAAGTCGAGGACTACCTGTATTGTGATTTGAATAACAAACATTGGTGGTATTCAGCCGGTTCGGACCAGTTCGGGCAAACCGGTAGTGGCGACCTGCGGGTGGGCCCCCCACCCCGGCTCTATGCTGCCCTATTTAGCCACATTTCCTAAGCTGCATGCATGCGTGCAAGCCATGTGCGCAAGCAAAGCACATGCGCAGAAGGCCACGCACATGTACGGAAGGCACACATGCTCATAAAGTAAGTGTGCATACACGTGCACTCACAGTTTCGGTGCGCTGGGAACTGGTGATAAAATTTTGTGAAGCCCACCTCTGATAACAAATCATGGTTATAAAAGAAGTCTTAGCTTAGAGTTATGAGTAATCCTAAAAGGGATGCTTCCTTAGCCATTTAGAAATTGCATGCTGGAAAAATTCAAAAATAAGATGTAGTGTCACAACAAGCCATTAGATGAGAGAGGAGAGGAATTCTTATCCCAAGTGGTGGGTTTTTTTTTAAAGAAATATGAACAGCCCTGAAACTAGGAAACCATGGAGTTATTTAAAGTAATCCTAATCTTTGAATACTTCTTCTTTTTAGTTCTTTTTCCACAACCATTTCTTCCCCAGCAGCTGTTTTTTTCCACTACTGTAGAAAAAAGAAATAACAGATGGGGGAAGGGTTAGAAAACTGAAAGCAAGAGATAGAGAAGAAAAGACCCCTTCATATTCCTCTATTTAAACTAAGACTTTTCCGTTGCTGCTTCTCATTGGAGGCTGTTGAATTGGGTTATTTCCCCTCCTGAGTTTATTTCAGAATCTGATTGTCTTGAACAGGAGAACAAGCTTGAGGTTGTCATGAGTTCAGAGGTGAGGTTAGGGCATTCTGCCTGTAGAACCGAGTGGGTAGAAATATCAGCTAAATATTTCATCCTAAAACAATTCATATCCTTGGTTTTCTTCTTGCTCTTTTAAAATAAATGGAATTTATTTTAAGACATTAGCTTAGCTGTACAGTCCAAATTTAATAAATGGGTTAGCTATGGCATAGATATAGGGAGCATTTAAGCAGGAGCAGAAGATCCAGACTTTTATGGATGTGGCAGTTCATGAAATACCCTGTTTCCTCGAAAATAAGACCTCCCCAGATAATAAGCCCCATTGAGCTTTTGAGCACATATGCTAAAAATAAGCCCGCCCACGAAAATATTGCAAGACAGTAGCAGCCATGAGGTGACCACACTCGCCGCTTTCCGCACCACAAAAATAATAAGACCTCTGCAAAAATAAGGCCAAGTGCTTATTTTTTTTTTGGGGGGGGGGGGTGTCAAAAGAAAATAAAACACTGTCTTATTTTGGGGAAAATATGGTATATTTTCACAGTCTAATTCCCCCAAATGTATTTAGCTACAACAATATTCATTCTTCAATTCAGGTAGTCCTCGATTTACCTAAACAGTTTGTTTAGTGACCATTCTAAATTACAATGGCATGAAAAAAATGACTTATGACCGTTTTTCACACTTACAACTGTTGCAGCATCCTGCGGTCACGTGATCAAAATTAAGATGCTTTGCAACTTAATGTCATATTTATGACAGTAGCAGTGTCCCAGGGTCATGCCTTTTGTGACTTTCTGACAATCACAGTCAATGGGGATGCTAAATTCACTTAACAATCATATTACTAACTTAACAAGTGTAGTGATTCAGTTAACAACCATGTCAAGAAAGGCTGTAAAATGGGACAAAACCCACTTAACAAACCTTATCGCTTAGCAATAGAAATTTTGGGCTCAGTTGTGCTCGTAAGTTAAGGACTACCTGTATTCAATCTTCAAAGGCAGCTGGTTTATGGGATGGGACATTGGAAGTTGCATACCAAGTGTCTGGAGCAGTGTTTCTCAAACTTGGCGACTTTAAGTCCTGTGGACTTCAACTCCCAGAATCCCCCAGCCAGCATAGCTGGCTGGGGAATTCTGGGAGTTGAAGTCCACAGGACTTAAAGTCACCAAGTTTGAGAAACACTGGTCTGGAGCTTACCAGGTTAAAGTCTATGGAGATTCTCAGTCATCCAGGTCATGGTTGTCCGAAAGGTGCTTTTTTCAAGAGGCAACTGGACTTTCTGGGTTTTCTTTGAAGACGTTTAGCTTCTCATGCAAGAAGCTTCTTCAGTTCTGACAGGTCTGACTCTGATTCCCCACCATCCAGTCAAAGCTGAAGAAGCTTCTTGGATGAAACGTCTTCAAAGAAAAACCAGAAAGTCCAGAAAGTGCAACCGTAATAAGTACATGCCAGTTTCCAAGTGTTCGAATTTTGACCATGTAATCATGGGGATGTTACATCAGTCATAAGTGTGAAAAACGGTCATAGGTCATTTTGTGACTTTGAAGGTGACTAAACAAACTGTTTTAAGTCAAGGACTACCTGTGTATTATTAAACACCAAGGTGAAATTAATCCTCCATTGGTATCTTCTTGATGTGATTCACTTTCCATTAGAACTCAATGTCCAAGTTGGTCCTGGAAGAGCTCAAAGGAACTAGGTTACATCAGTGCTAAAAGCCAATCTGTTCTGAATGAAACATAAAGTGCTACTTTATCACCTTCAAAGACCTATAGGACTTCCAAACTCTTTTAAGACTTGAGAAAATCTGAGATTTGCCTATCGTTGCCAGATCCTTATTTTATGACTAGACAGAGTCCAGCTTTCTCTATAGATGCCCTCTTTGAAATGCTTATCCTGCTGAGATGGGACTCCCAATTAAATATCCTGAAACCACCTGTTTTTAAGCAGGCTTTTAAAATAGTTGATTTTATTGGCTAATTTCAGTTGTTTTAAATTGTTGCTTTAAATCATTTTTAATATTTCCAGAGTTAAGTTTTTTTCTAAACTGCTGAGAAACCATAGTGGTTGGCAATATGATAAGCTGTATAAACAATACAATAATCAGCAGGCAGACAGCACGACACAGTAGGCAAAGGGATAATTGGCTAATTAGTTATTTTAAGGTTCATTGTATTATATGAACTGGTAATTGGGTCAGTTTAATAAAGCATAAGACAGGTTAACCATGGGTATATAATAAATAATAATAATAAAATTTATTTCTTAGCCGCACCCTCTCCCAAAGGACTCGGGGCGGCGTACAATAAAAAACACATAAAATACAATATGGACAATACACACACAAAATAAACGAATACGTGTACATGGAGGAGGTAGGCAGATGAATAAAGACAATTAAAAACACAATTTAAAATCCCCTAATAAAATTCCAAAAACCACAAAATTAAAAAACCCGTCAGGAGCAGTGTGAACGAACTATGGTTGAGCCAGGCCAGCTACTTGGAATAGGTGGGTCTTGAGCTTTATCCGGAAGGCGCGGAGGTCAGAGGTGGTCCTAATATCCGGGGGAAGGTCATTCCACAGGGCTGGGCCCGCTACAGAGAAGGCTCTGCTCCTAGACGCCGCCCCCCGACATTGTCTGGTGGACGGCACCTGGAGGAGTCCCTCTCTGTGCGAGCGAATTGGTCGCAGGGATGTATGGGGCAGGATACGATCCCGCAAGTAGCTAGGTCCTGAGCCATGGAGCGCTTTAAAGATCGTTATCAAGACCTTGAAACGCACCTGGTAGACCACAGGGAGCCAGTGCAGCTCGCGCAGGAAAGGTGTCACATGGGAGTACCTTGTACTCCCCATAATTTCCCGCGCGGCCACGTTCTGGACCAACTGTAGTCTCCGAGTGCATTTCAAGGGAAGCCCCATGTAGAGAGCGTTACAGTAGTCCAGGCGAGACGTCACCAGCGCATGAGTGACTGTGCGCAAGGCATCCCGGTCCAATAGGGGGCGCAATTGGCGCACCAGGCGAACCTGGTGGAACGCCCCCCTTGCCACGGCCGTCACATGGTCATCCATATATATTGAATGAACTCAACCAATGTTTTGTTTTATTACCAGAACATTATTATGTTAAGCAAATCACTGCACTACGTATTTTAAACTACCTGTAGTCCTTGACCTACAATAGTTCACTTAGTGACTGTTCAAAGTTACAATGGCACCAGAAAAGTAACGTATGACCATTGCAGCATTCCCATGGTCATGTGATTTACATTCAGATGCTTGACAACTGGTTCATATTTATGACAGTTGCAGTGTCGTGTGGCCATCTTTTGCAACCATCTGACAAACAAAATTAATGGGAAAACCAGATTCACTTAACAACCATGTTACTAATTTAACAACTGCAGTGATCCACTAACAGATCTGGCAAGAAAAGTCATAAAATGGGACAAAAACACATTTCTCACTTAGCAACAATTCTGAGCTCAATTCTGGTCATAAATCGACGACTCCCTGTATTTTAAGGTGAAGTGTAATCCTAAAAGGAATAGAAGGAGCATACCTGTACTGCAATATTCTCTGATTATTCTCGAAGAATTGCATGACTCTTGTAACAGAAACTTTCCCTTACTTGTTTTACAAAACTTTATTGAATGCATTTACTACACTAGGATACAATATGGCTGATAAAGTAAATCACTCAAGGTTAAAATGATACTGAAATAAATGACTTGTGACTGATCCTTGCACTTATGACCATCGCAGCATCCTCACAGTCACAAAATCAAAATTAAGGTGCTTAGCAACTGGCAGGTATTTATGATGGTTGCAACATCTTTTGGGTCATGTGATCGCCATTTGCAGCTTTCCCAGCTGGCTTTGCCTAACTCTGCCCACTGCCAGGAGTTCGATCCTGACCAGCTCCATCCTTCCAGTGTTGGTAAAATGAGGACCCAGCTTGTTGGGGTAAATACGCTGACAATACTGTAAAGACAATGCTCAGAGAATGCTGTAAAGCATTGTGGAGCGGTATAATATGTCCAAGTGTGATTGCTATTGCTACTAATACCTGCGTTATGTGATACTAGACCCGTGGTTAATTTATGATTAGAGTATCCTGAAAACAGGCAATAGTGTTAATTGAATAAAGTGGGGTAATTTAATCATGAGTAAATGTCACGAGATCACTACGTATATTTTTATCTAGTTCTAACTAGGACAATTATGTACTTCTTTACATCATTGTTATTATCCTATTTTAATAGCTTTGAAGTTCTTTCCATTATAAATTGTTTAGCATGATATCTTGAATCCTTATTAATAGCCCTTAATTACTAAAGAAATACCAGGAACATAAGTACTCCTTTGGTAATTCTCTTTTAATGTAGCAATATCAGTTTCCTGCTAGTGGAGTGTGACTGATTTATAACTGGCCTCTTACCGAAGCAACTGCTGGTTCCATTTGATAAAGCTATACGGTTGTTCTCATATATAGAAGAGGATGAGAGTTCTATCCATCTGCAATCTCCGTTGTTACCATATTAGTGCTTCATTATATGCTAGAATATGTTTCCCACGGCAATAGCTTGCAGCAAACATTTTTTTCTGAGGATAGCATTTATTGTATATGCCATTGTGGTTAAATTGATATAATACACTAAATCAAAAACAAAGAAACTACATTAGGTGGTCTGATGTAAGAATCCAGCCAGAGAATAGATTGGTATATCATTGCTAAACAAGGGATATTATTTGAGCTGACATAATGTGTGAATCTAGTTATCCCACTTTCTAAGTCATGGTGTGTGGTTTGGCATGATATATGGCCCCAGCCAGATATTATTTTTTCATCAAAGCTTAATAAAAAATAATTCCAGTTTAGTACAGCAACAATTCAAAATCTCTGTTGTTAGAGTGATACTAAAGATTCCAACATGTTTATATCCTCTTCATTATTAAATCCTTCCTTCTATTTTCTACGGCAGTGACGGCTAACCTTTTTGCCATCGCATGCCAAAAGCAGGGGGAGCGCGGGGGGGTTGTGTATGTGCATGCCCTCCCCCACGCATGCACGTGAGACACCCCCCCCGCCCTCCCACCCCGCTTTTGAGGCTCTAGGAGCCTGGGGAGGGCAAAAACGGCCTGCCCCCCCCCCACAGGCCCTCTAGAGGCTGGAAATGGCCCATTTTCCGATTGCCAGGTTTCCCGTAGGGCCATTTTTCGGCCTCTGGAGGCTTCAGGGAAGCCGCCTAAAGCCTCCAGAGGGCAAAAAATGGGCAAAAATGAAGGCCAAAATCAGCTGGCCAGTGTGCACATGTGCTCTGGAGTTGTCAGGGCAATGTCTTGCGTGCCCTAAGAAATGGCTCCACATGCCACCTGTGGCACATGTGCCATAGGTTCGCCATCACGGTTCTAGGGAGATATCTGAGATTATAATAAAATATATTTCTAGGTTGCTTCTCTCCTTGGTTAGTTTCCATCCTTTGCCTTGCCTTTTGGTGCTTTGGAAAATAGTTTGACTCGGGTGGGTTCCGGCAGCCACTACGGCCAGTTTTGCTTGCTGATGCGCAGTCCTTGCATGCTTGATGCACACTGCGTGCTCTAGCTCAGCACAATAAAAATTGTTCTGTGCATGTGCAGAAGCCAAAAACAAGAGGGCGGCGCCTATGGGGGGCGTGGCAGGCCTGGGTCATTGCCAGTTCCAGTGACCCAGGCCGCCAAACCACTACCAATTCAGCCGAACCGGCCAAACCGGTAGGAACCCACCAATGGTTTGACCCCTTGTCTTTGTATGAGCATGAAATGTTGGAACTGCTATCATGTCTATCCTAGTCCTTCCTTTCACGTTCTTCGTATATTTTAGCCTCCAGCTCTCTGATTATACTCTTCTCTGCGCTCTTTTCAGAGTATCAACATCTTTTTTATACTGTTGTGACCAGAACTGGATGCAGTATTCCAAGTGTGGTCTTACTAAGGCTTTGTAAAGTAGTACTAGATCTTCCCATGGTCTTGATTCTATCCCCGTGTTAATGCAATCTAGGATTGCATTGGCTTTTTTTTGCTACTGCTGTACACTGTTGACTCATATTTAAGTGATTGTCCACTAGGATTCCAAAATCCCACTTACAGTTATTGGCATGAAGCCAAATTTCACATCATCTCTACCTATACAGTTGGTTTTTCTTACCTAAGTATAAAATCTTACTTTTATCTATGTTGAGTTTCATTTTGTTAGATATGATGCAATATTCAAGTCTGTCGAGATCTTTTTGGATCTTGAGCCTGTCTTCTGGGGTATTGGTTACTCTTGCCAGCTTTGTGTTGTTTGCAAAGTTGATGAGTTCCCCTTCTATTCCTTCATCTAGATCAGGGGTATCAAACTCGCGGCATCACAGCGTCATCACGTGATGTATCAGGACTTTTTCACCCTTCGCTAAACTAGGAGGAAGCGGGGCCAGCACATGACGCAACCGGCCCACGGGCAACGAATTTGTCACCCCTGAACTAGATCATTTATGAAGCATACTGGGCCTAAAACAGAATCCTGGGGTACCCCACTGCTTACTTCCCTCCATGTTGATATAGGTCTTTTGAGGATTACACGTTGAGTACGATTTGTTAGCCAGTTACAAATCCAACTGGTGGTTTTGCTCTCTCACATTTTTCTAGCTTACCCAGAAGTAGTTTGTGCTCTACTTTATCAAATGCATTACTGAAATCTAAGTGTACTATGTCCACAGCATTTCACTGATCCACTACTTTAATCACTTTGTCAAAGAATGAAATAAGGTTTATTTGGCATAATCTGGTTTTGACAGATATTATAATAAAAATGTTTATCTGTTTTATCCAAAACATTTATAGAAAGTTAGTTGGCTGCACCTTTAATAATGGTCACATTAGTTGGCTGCACCTTTAATAATGGTCACATTAGTTGGCTGCACCTTTAATAATGGTCACAGTAGGAAGAAAGCAGTGTTAGTCTTCAGTAGCCAAAAACCAGGAGGAATCTGATAGCACATGTTCAAGCTAACACATTTTATTAATGTAAAATTTTTGTAGATCATTCAGCTGTAGATCATTCATCAGATGCAAGCAAGACTTTTAATAAAATGTGATAGTCTGAAAAGGTGCTACCAATCTCCATCTGATTTTTATCCATGGTGGGAAAAAAAAGGGAAATTCAGTAAGTGGATCCCTGCAGGTAGCATCTACCTCATTTTTCTGTGCTCTTCAGCTCTTCACATAACAAGAATGCTTTTGTCTCTCTGCCATTGGCCATCCTGTTATAATCCACTGAAGATGTCAGGCTTCCCATTAATCATCAGTTTAGGTGCAAAAAAGTAATGAAGGCAAAGGCAAGTATTTGAGGAGGAACGTTTTAAAATTTTCAACTGGGTCAGGAGTAGGTACATTTCAAAAGCTCAGAAGTTTCTTGGGCTAATATGAACTGTTTCAGGAGAACATCATCTTATGTGATAATTATTTTTAATTCTTAAAACAGCAGGTCAAATCCTTGTCCATTTGACCCAGTAATATTCACACTGATTAACATCAGCTCTTCAAATCTCAACCAGGATACAAGTAGTCCTTGACTTAAAACAGTCCATTTAGTGACCATTCAAAGTTTTAACAATGTTGAAAAAATGACAATTTCGAATCTTGCAGCATCCCACATTCGGACACTTGGCAAATGACACATATTTATGATGTTATTGCAGAGTCCTGAAGTCATGTGGTCATCTTTCCCGACCTTTTGACAAGCAAAGTCAAAAGGGGGGAGTTAGATTCACTTAACAACCGTGTTACTCACTTAACCACTGCAGTGGTTCATTTAACAACTATGCAAGAAAGATCATAAAATGGGGCAAAACTCACTTAACAACTGGCTCATTTAGCAACAGAAATGTTGGGCTCAACTGTAGTCATAAGTTGAGAACTACCTGTATTTTCAAACCTTCATGAAGATTAAAGTAAGATTTGCGTTACCCTTGTCCTAATGATGTCTGCCACAAACTGATGATGATGACAGAATGACAAAAGAATTCTACCTATTTATATTTGTGTTGTGATGTTCCCTGCAAGTATGAAAGAAACATAATGTCACAACACTTCATTCATCATTCCACCACCACCACCACCCACCCCAGTTTATCTCTCTAGCTACCCATGAAATAACTAATTACCCACATGAAAATGAGCGGGGGCATTTTTTCCTCTTCCTCTTGCGAATAATAAGCTCGCATCTTAGTTCCATTCCAAACAGGAAAATCTACGTATTCATGTGCCCTTCCAAATCCTTCTCCTGATCTCAATGTGGGAGGAGCCCAAATGTTTGGCCCATTTGCAGATTGTTCTGGATTGTAATGTGAAAGTACCAATTCTACCCCTTTTGAAAAACCAATCCATGAAAAATAAGGCAAGTGTTTTTTATGTGGAGGAATGGGCTAAACATTAGAAAGATATGCAGTACATGCCACCCTGAAGTTCCACCTTTAAGGTTGCAATATAGTTATATACTGTGTATCTTTGCAATAGATAGCCCAGACGCTTTTATAGTAAGATCCCTGTTCATAGAAGTCTGTGTGGATGGATGAGCTATGCAATTCTCTTGCTCTTTGGAGTGCATTGTACCAAAAAGCCAGGTGGCTAGGAAATATATTTAGCATAAAGACCTTTATTCATTTAGCCCAGGGAGAACTAGCCAGATGGTCAGAGATAGTTCATCAGCCAGATGCCATCCATTGCAGTGCAGAAATCTTCCTGGAGCCATGAACGATTATTTGTTCATTAATCTGAACAGCACTGGTTCAAACTAAAGGACCAGAGTCGCTTGGTTTTCTGAATTGGTAGAGACATTTTGTGAATTAAGATTGGGAGCCAAGAGATGTTTTTTGAGGAATGCATCTATGGATACAGAAACCAGTCTATCGATTCCAGATAGATGGAAGTTGTACACCATATAAGAACATCTCAGGGGTTGCCACAAAGAAGAGGGAGTCAAACTATTCTCCAAAGCACCTGAGGGTAGAACAGGAAGCAATGGGTGGAAACTAATCAAGGAGAGAAGCAACTTAGAACTGAGGAGAAATTTCCTGACAGTTAGAACAATTAATCAGTGGAACAGCTTGCTTCCAGAAGTTGTGAATGCCCCAACACTGGAAGTCTTTAAGAAGATGTTGGAGAGCCATTTGTCTGGAACAGTATAGGGTTTCCTGCCTAGTCAGGGGATTGGACTAGAACAGTAGTTCTTAACCTGGGCAATATCGCCCCCCAGGGGGTGATTTTGTTTTTCAGAGGGGCGATGGAACAAAAAGGGGCGACACAGGGGCGAAGGAAAGGAAGGGGGGGCGATATAGGGGCGATGGAGCGAGAAGTTTTGGGGACACTTTTGAGACTTTTTTCATACAGTGAACCGCTGTTTATCTGTCGTACAAAAACATCAGATCGCTCGCTATTAGTGGATTGAACTGTGTTTTAAAATGTTCCTCCAGCTAGCTTCAGTCCAGAACGGCATACATATGTGAATACGTATCGCTCATCTTCATGCGCATTCCGCAGCAGCCTCTATCACTCTACCCATACAGTGGCGCGCCATTGGCCAGAATGGGCAGTGATGGAGGGGTGAGTGCTTCTTTCTAAACATCGCATGCTGAGTGGCTGTCCCCTATGATGTCAGCTGTAATGTCAATGTAACTGTTGAAACTAGGTTTATCGACGTCCACGTGTGTTTTATAGTGTTCCAGTGCAGTCGAAAATTTAATTTGCAATTAGTGCCTTTCATTTCGAAGACCTCTCAACATGGCCGAGAAGAGGAAGTGTCGCCCATGTTCGACGGAATACCTAAAATTGGGATTCATTCCATCTCCTTCCAACGTACAGCTTCCGTTTTGTCTTCTTTGTGAGAAAACATTTTCAAATGAAGCGATGAAGTCTTCCCGACTGAAAGACCATTGGTAAGAATTCATTCGGATAAAGCCAACAAACCAGTATCGTTTTTCCAATCCTTAAAGGCCAAGTTTGAGGGTCGCAGCACTGTTGAGAAGTTATTTGGAAAATCATCACTCAACGCCAACAAGGGGCTCATTTGTTCCTATGAAGTATCTTTGTTGATAGCAAAATGTGGCAAACCTCACACTATCGGAGAAACACTGATTTTACCAGCAATGAAACAGATTGTTGCCATCATGTTGGGGCCCAGTGCAAGCACTTTCACGCAATAGATTCCTTTGAGCAATGACACTATATCAGTGGTGGGTTCCTGCCGGATCGCACCGGATCGCGTGCTCCCTTTCGGCACTAAACCTGGAAGTACGGTCTTGCCCCGCCCCTGGCGACGCGACGACGCTTGCTTGCGCTCCACCAGCTCGGCTGGGAACGGAGACGTTTCTCTGCTCAGCAATGTCTTCAGTGGAGTGGTGGCAGCCTGGCAGACTGAGCCTGCGTCCCTTTCAGGTGCTCCGCTCCGCTGAGGAAACATCTCCGTTCCCAGCCGAGCTGGTGGAGCGCAGGCAAGCGTCGTCGCGTCGCCAGGGGCGGGGCAAGACCGTACTTACGGGTTTCGCGCCGAAAGGGAGCGCGCGATCCGGTGCGATCCGGCAGGAACCCACCACTGCACTATATCAAAAAGAATTGATGAAATGGCTGCTGAAGTGGAAGAAAGGCTTATTGACACCTTGAAAAGTACTGAATTCGTGATGCAGATTGATGAGTCAACGATTCGTGAAAAGCCTTGTTATTGGCTTATGTCCGTTTCATCAACAGAAATTAAGAGATCGGGGAAGAACTGTTATTTGCTCGAAATTTAGCCACCGACACAAAAGGTTCTTCGATATTTAAAAAGGCTGAAGAGTTTTTTAATGAGAAAAACATCCCTTTGACAAACATTGTGGCATGTGAAACCAATGGAGTTGCATCCATGGTTGGACGATATCGCGGATTTCAAGCTCATCTAAAATCGGTTGTACCTGGAGTTATGACTGTCCATTGCGTCCTTCATAGACAGCACCTTGTCTCAAAAATTTTGAGTGGCCGTTTACACGAGTCTATACGTTACGTCATTAACACTGTGAATAAAATTAAGTCGAATGCCTTGAACAACTGACTTTTTCACAAGCTTTGTGAAGAAAATAACAATGAGCTTGAATGTCTCCTTTTGCACACCAAAGTAAGGTGGGTTTCAAAAGGAAAGTGTTTGCGGCGATTCCACAAACTTTTTGACACAGTTGTCGAATTTCTTGAATCCATTGATCCAAGTCTAAGCAGTTCTCTTAAACTTCAATGTCTGGATATAGCTTATGTCGCTGATGTTTTTGACAAGCTGAATGAAGTGAACGTAAAGCTGCAAGGAGATAAAATCAATTTTCTTAAGGCCAAAGGAGTAATCTGCTCATTTATTTCCAAATTGGACCTCCTTGCAAGCAATATGAGTCGCCAGGAGCTGTATCAGTTCCCAAGCCTTGGTAAATGAACGTCAACTCCAAGCAGAAGATTTGGATGTTTTTTGCTGCCACTTGAAGCAACTAAATGAAGATATGGAAACCAGATTCTATGATCTGATAAATCTGGAAGTGCCCACTTGGATGCTAAATCCTTTCACAGCAGACTTTGCACAACTTCATCCCAAACTGCAAGAGCCACTGACAGATCTGAAATACGACTGTGAAGCCCAATCATATTTTCAGAGTTATGGCTCGAAGCTTTTTGGGTGAAAATGAGGAACATTTACCCAATATTGTGGAAGGAAGTTAAGTTGCTTCTTTTAGCCTTTCCTTCCACTTACTTAGTGGAGAGGGGCTTCAGCACCGTCCAACAGATCCTTTCTAAGTCAAGGAACATGTAGAAGATCCTGAGCGTGACGATTTAAGAATGAGATTAACAAAAATGGTTCCAGACATCAAGAAATTGGCATCAGATCACCAAGCACAAGGCAGCCATTGATGGTTTTTTTTTGCTTTTTGTGTACATATATTTTCTTCATTAATAATTGTCTCAGCTCTTATCATTGTATTTGCTTGCATTGGATTTCATGTTCCAGTTTGAGTTTTCGGCTTCGTTTTCGAATTCTTGTTGTGCTCTGTAAAACATTTTGTGTGTCTCTTTGTATTGTACTTTTTTAGCATGCACTCCAGTTCGATATTATATTTTCTCGGTTTTATGGTTTCATTTTTTGTTGTTGTGCTCTTCGTGTAAACGTTTTATGTAGATATATATATATCTAAATATCAGTTTAAGGCATTAAATTTGTTGCTCTGATTTTTGTTGTTTTCCTTCTGTAAAAAATTTATTTGTGTCTTTTTAACCCTTTTTACAGTGTGCATGAATATATATTTTCCTCGAATCTTAACTTAGTTTCAGAGTTTTTGTCTTGAAATTCTTAGTTCCTGCATTGCGGTTTGTTCTTATGCCCTTTTTATATTTCTTTTTGCATCTTAAAATTCACTTGTAATTAAATCATTAAATGTTACTGTTTTTTTCGGGCATTTCATTTTCTTGCAATTGAATTTTGCTTTCAGTGGTCATTGCATTTAAGTGTTTTGAATAAATAAGATAATAATGAAATACATGTATCATGAAGTTTGGGAGTAAAGTGATGGGTGGCATCAGAATTTTTCACACAGTTGAGATATGGGAAAAAGACTTGAAGAATTATTTCCCTGTGTTGTGATTGAGAGATTATGTTGGGGGAGTGGGGTGATGATAACTTTTTCAATGGCTCAAGGGGGTGATTCTTTAAAAAAGTTTAAGAACCACTTGACTAGAAGACCTCCAAGGTCCCTTCCAACTCTGCTATTGTATTGTATCTGGCTGAGGCCAAATCAAAGGATCATCATATACAGATGAGATCAAAAAGAACCAGTGTGATCCATTATTCCAAATGATCAGATTCTCAAATAATCCACGCTATCTAAAGTGCAGTATAGGAGATAGGTTGTAAATAATTTATTGATAATTTAGTGTGTTGTAACATATTTAACAAACCATGATTCAGCTGTAGATTAGTTTAAGGCTGAGAAGTACTTTGAATGTGGATTTTGCTGGCCCTAGCTAAACATGGATTAGGTCTGGAGAGATCTAGACCTAAATCCATCATCAATCATGGAAACTTAATGGGTGTCTTTGGGCGAGTTATACTCTATCTGATCTCAATCTACCTCAAAGGATTAGTGATCTGCGGTAAATTGGAGAAGACAATGCTGTATAGCTCCTAAAGAAAAAAGCATATATAAAATTATTGCAGTATTTCTTAATGCTGTAAAGAGTGTGAAGATCTACTGAAGAAAGATTCAGACCCAATGAATATTCTAGATTTTATGTAGTACTCAGGGCACATGCTAATAAAGAATACCACCAAGCACAGGAAATCAGGACTCTGGGCAGTTCAGATGAATGTATAGATCAGGGGTGTCAAACTCAAGGCCCACGGGCTGGATCCAGCCCGCAGGCTGCTTGGAACTGGTCCGTGTGGCTTGCCCTGGAAACAGACCCTGTGGGCCTGGAAATCGGCCCGCAGGGTGCTTGGATCTGGCTCGCAGTGCCTCTGCCAATGAAAACAAAGTTTGTGAGGGCTGCATGCAGCCCTCCCAAGCTCCCTTTCACTGGGAGAGGGTTGCAGGAAGCCATTGCAGCCCAAAACGGAGCTTGGGAGGCTGTTTTCACTGGCAGAGTGCTAAGGCCGCCACAGGTGCCTCTAACACGGGTGACATCAAGCTGGCCACACCCACCATGACCACACCCACTCCAGCACCTGAGGTCAAACATAACCCTGATGAGGCCCTCAATGAAATCGAGTTTGACACCATTGGTATAGATAATTTTATTATACACTAAAGCTCTCTACAAGAATCTGAACTACTAATGGTTAAACCAAGTTGGTGGTAGATCAGAGTCAATGGAATTCAAGGAGGGCTGGACTTAGTTCTTTTGTGGATGTGAAGGGACTTGATGATGTCTTTGACCACTCCGCCATGCTTTGCCTTGTCATCTCCTACATCTAAGTCCTATCCCCAGAAGGATCATCTGAAAACACAGTTGTTTTACAATTTGAAATATGTCCAGCCAAGACCAAGTGAAGCTAGTCCATCACAACTGAGCTCTGATACTTTTGCTACATAAGAAGCTTTCATATTGTTTTCTGCTCCCTGGTTCAGACAGAGTGGAATCTGATTACATCATGGCTCTGATACCTGAAGAGATGCAATAACAGGCAAGGGATGAATGTTCATGTGAAAGCTGCTCCCGAAATATCTCAAATGAATACACTTAAATGCTGCTCCATGCCATCTTAATCACAAGTCTGGAAGGCCATCCTAGGATATTCAATGAAGGAAAAGTCTCCTTTCCTAGCAATGCTGGGACAGGTTATGGGTAGGATATTGAGGGCAGAAGGAGAGAAATGTAACAGTTGTGGAAAAAATGGTTATACATCCCTAAGAATAATGAATTTGTAGCCAAGATCTTTTGCATCCATAATGATGGTTTAGGGCAGCGATGGTGAACCTTTTTGGCTCGCGTGCCACAAGTGGGGGGAGCGCAGGGGGGTCGTGTGCGGGCGTGCCGCACCCATAATGCAAAGCGCCCCCCAGTGCGCATGCGCGCATGCGCGCACAACGCACAACCCCCCCATTTTTACATGCTTTTTTCGCCCTCCCCAGGCTCCAGAGGCTTTATAGTAACCTGGGGAGAGCGAAAAGAGCCTCCCCCGCCCCCCGGAGGCCCTCCGGAGGCTTCAGGGACCGTCCAGAGGCTTCCCTGAAGCCTTCGGAATGCTTAAAACGACCCTCCGAGCAAACAGGAAGTCACTTCCAGTTTGCTCGGAGGGTCGTTTTAAGCGCTCCGAAGCCATCAGGGAAGCCTCCGGACGGTCCCTGAAGCCTTCGGAGCGCTTAAAACCACCCTCCGAGCAAACAGGAAGTCACTTCCGGTTTGCTTGGAGGGTCGTTTTAAGCGCTCCAAAGGGCTCGGAAGGCGTCAGGGAAGCCTCTGGACGGTCCCTGAAGCCTCCGGAGGGCCTCCGGGGGGGCGGGAGAGGCTCTTTTCGCCCTCCCCAGGCTCCTATAAAGCCCCTGGAGCCTGGGGAGGGTGAAAAATGGCTTTTAAAAAGGTAAACTCAGCCCTGAAAAATGGCTCCGCGTGCCACCTGTGGCATGCATGCCATAGGTTTGCCATCACTGGTTTACGGGCTGTCCATACCAGGTTGTGCAAATAGAGTGAAACTGCTTCTCTCTTCTTGTGGTGACAGCCCCACTAGATGAACCACACCAAGAAAGCAACTCTGCAAAAAAGCTAAAATCACCTTTATTGAAATCAACTTACTATAATAGAATTCTTATAAGTCTGATTTTACTGTATCTCTTCCTCCTCCTCCTTAAAGTTCAGTGAATTAAGGTAGGGTGCTTTTGTTCAAGCCACTTCTGAATGTTATCTGTCTGTCCTGGACTTAAAAATGGTTTACCATTTTTGCCCAGATAACAACTCTTGCCTATCTCCATCAAGGGTCATCTTCCTTACCCTCCAGAGGTGGGATCATTAAATATGTAGAACAAAGTCAGGGCTTTTTTGTGGTTTTTGCAAAAGAGGCAACTGGGAGGAGTTGTTGTTGTTATTTGCGAAGTCATGACCAACCCATCATGACTCCATGGACAATGTTCCTCCAGGCCTTCCTGTCCTCTACCATCCAGCCACCTCATTCTCTGTCGTCCCCTTCTTCTTTTGCCCTCAATCATTCCCAGCATTAGGTTCTTCTCCAGTGAGTCCTTCCTTCTCATTGGGTGGGAGGAGAGAACCCTATTAATGATGAGGAAAAACACTATGTGATCTCTTCTTCTGCCTTCTACTATCTATTCATTTGAACTTCCTGAGGTGGGATGGAGTTTGATGCTGCTGTATGAGAAACTGAGAGATGGGAAGAGATCAGGGGTGGGTTCCTGCCAGCATTATTACTGGTTCGTTGTCTGAAAAAATTAAAAAGGGAAAAAAAATATATTTTTTCAATGAAAATAGTTCTGCGTATGTGCAGAACAGAAAATCAAGATGGCGCCACCAAGGATAGAACCAGTTCAGGTGCGTGTCTGGCCAACTTACTACCTACTCAGCAGAACTGGTCCGAACCGGTAGGAACCCACCTCTGGAAGAGATGGAGGTCACAGTTTTCTCCACTCACATCAGATTTCTGAACAAATCCAAAGTTCTGTGAGATGATTCCAAATATATCATTGAGCTATGCTGGAATAAATTCTAGAGGGTTGGTGGGAGCGTGGGATGGGAACTGAGATTCTCAATTTCTTTGCAAAGAGAGAGGAGCATAGGATGGAAGCCAGGGATCTTGCCCCTCCTCACCCCAAAAGCTTTTTATCCCCCCACACCCTGAGTCTGGGAACTGCCTCCAGTCTAAAGAAAAAAGCTTGATTATCATGAGAATGACACCACTTCTCTCCCGCCCTGCCTGGCTGTGAAAGGAGGAGGATGAGGGAGGTGGTTGTCATAGAAACAAGATTTAGGGAGAAAGGGAAAATGAGGGCCTGGTGTGACTGAAAGATTCAGAGACAGGAATGGGGGGCAAAGACCTTGGAGGGAGCAGGGTAAATACATGAATGGAAGGAAGGAGAAAGAGAGAAAAGGAGAATGGCTGGGATTGATATGTAGTTAATGACAGGAATGATGGGTATAGGCTGAGCAGGTGGATCGGTGAAAAGAAAGCTAACTCCCAGGATACTCCCATGAGTAGGCTAAATGGGGAAGTCAGAGAAACTTCCTCAGGTGCCTTTGGAAAAATTGCATGAGTGGGTCAGTCACCAGTTGCTAATCTTGGTCCCACTCCAAATGCAGCAAATTGAGCTGCCTAGGAATGGATGGTTGGTTAGGAAGTTATTCAACATTTGTCAGTGCAATCTCTCCTAAACTGAGAAAGAAAGGAGTGGTTTTCCCACACCAATTCTAACTCAACATTAGTTTAATGGGGAGAGGACTCGTGTGTGTGTGTGTGTGTGCGTGTGTGTGTGTGTGTGTGTGTGTGCGTGCATGCGTGTAACTCTTCCCCTTCTTTAATATTCTGATGGTTCTTTTGGCTGCTCTTTCTAAATCACAGGAAATCATCTTTTGACCGAAAGCCGGAGGAGTCAAGAAGTGATACTTCTGGATTTGATTATAGGCTGTCTTTCTTTTTGTACATAATGAACAAAAGCTAACTTGCAACTAAGTGAACATTGTGCTAATGGAAAAGTTACTTTTATTGGGCAAATGAATGGAAAGAGAGCATTTACAATGGAACTTCTCCAGAAGTGGGAAAATCCATGTAAAATTCAGGCGTGCCTTATAGAAACGGCTGGAATAAATCACGAGATATGGACTGAACCCGAATAGGTCAGCCTTGGGAGGATGGATGCAGGGATGGAGAAGGAGCAGCAGCCAAGATAGACTGAAGAAAAGAGTCTTGGTATTTTGGTCCCTCTCAAGCTAAACGCTATACTTTCAGTTGCAGCTGTTTCCTGCGTGTTTGTGTCATTTTGTGAAAGGCTATAATTACCCAACTGCATGCTTCCTAATTACAGTTAAGAAACAAGCTGGGGAGTGGGTGAGCAAGCACAGGTTGTCAGGACCAATCCAAAATGATAGAAAGGAATGGATGAGAAGATGCTGAGTCTTTCCTGTACATTGTTCCTCTGTTTTGTTCTCTTTCTCCCTCCCTCCCTTCCTTCTTCCTTCCCTCCCTCTCTCTCTTCTCTCTCTCTCTCTCTCTCTCCCCAAATCCGTTCCCAATCCCTGCCAGCTGCCATAAGGAGCTTAGACAGTTTTGCCTGACTGTAGTTGTGGGGGCAGTTCCTATTTGCTTCGTGCGTATTTGTGGTCTTCCCTGATTTCCTTTCCTGTCCTCTCTCTCCATCTGTACAGTTTCATCTGATGTGATTCCTCTTTGTAAGTCATCCTTACTCCTCCTTCCCCCAGTTTCAAGAAGAGGAACCCTCCTTATTCTTACTCAGTTCTTTTTGGGGGGGGGGATGCTGTAGTTTGGTAACAGCATGAGTGACTGCTTCCCGTGTGCTTCCAAACCCCATCCATGAAAGTCCACCACAAGTAATCTGCCATTCTTTGCCAGGTCTCATCACAAATACGAGGGGTGGGACCAACAAAAGGGGCGTAAATTCAACAGACAAAAATAATAATTTTGTGTATAATCACTGAACAGAAGTATGGGAACCTATTATGATCAACAAGAGGCTATTTTCAAGGTCATCTTCTATACTTCTTCTCTTTAATGCTATTCATGGAGAATCAGGTCATTTTAACTAGGCTATTATTCCCAGGTGGAAGCTGTTTAAAGGCATAAAAAAACCTTATGTGTAATATAAGTAGAGCCAAAGCTTTATTGGACTTAGCTAGAGATTACTGCAAAACAAGAAGAGAGAGACTTCAAAAAAAGGGAAGGATGAATTTCAGATGATCTCATTCTCATGCTTGTTCATTATTCCCATTTCTGCATGACTTTATAAGTCTATAAAAAGCTTCCATGAAATTCACATTTGAAGGCCGATTTAAATGTGTCTGTTAAATATATTTCCTCTGAAGTTACTTATTTCTAAGTAGAGCATATAATAAAATATACATTTAAAGTAAATGTTGATATTCCTTTGAACAGAGAATCAATTGCAAAATTCAGAGACTGGGGAGCGTGACTGCCTATTTGGCTCCGAGTGTGTGTGCATAAGATCAGCTTGTGTCAGTGATCAAATTCCTCAAGCATCCCTCTTGCCATTGTGGGAGATGTAAGAGGTAGGCAGAGTCTATGGGAAGAGAGATGCTCGTCATGTAGATGAGTTTTTATTGTCCTGGGTGGTTTTCACACTTGGCCAAGCTGTCAAAACTGGGAAAGAAGAAAAGTGAGAGCATCCATTGTGTCCTTCCTCTGTTCCTGTCCCCACCTCCCTGCCCCAAAAAGAAATAATTACAGATGCCTTTGGGGTCTGGAACATAGGTCTTCATGGATATTGAATGTCCCACTTTCCAAAGGAAGACACTCTAGTTTTACCCTTGCACAGAAAAAGGAGAAAACATGGCTATAAATTTCTACATTGTTGCAGGGGTGGGTTTCAGCTGGCATTACTGCTGGTTTGCTCGTGGGCACACTTTGCTTGCATGCTTGCACATGTTGGATGCACGCTGGATGCGCATGCGCAGTTCAATGGAAATTGTTCTGGACATGTGCAGAACTAAAAAAAAAGATGGCGCTGGCAACAGCAGCGACTGGGGAACTGGTTCGGGGGCGTGGCCAGCCTGGATCACTGCTGGTTCTGCGACCCAGCCCTGCATACCACTATCGGTTCAACCGAATCCAGCCAAACTGGTAGGAACCCACCTCTGCATTGTTGATTAAAAAGGAGCATACTAGAGGTGTTTTCATTTGTACACTAGTTTTATTGCAATGAATCTCCCACTCAGCCAGTAATATTCCTGGGTAGAGGCTGAATGCAAAACAGAGATGTGACTCAAGCTAAGAAAAGATCTGTTAAGGGTATCTAACCTTTCTTCTCCTCATTAATGACCAGAGTGGAAAGAAACAGGTGCTGTTTGCAAGTATGTAAATAAAATATTTCCAGAACTATAAATATATAATTAACATGTGATTGGGCAGAAAATACAAAGTCTTTTTCTTCTTTGCCGCCTGACATGAAAGAATGATGCTGTGTCTCCTTTCAGAAGCTAAACATGTTGCTTGAGAGGGATCAGAAAGTAATTTATGCTGTCAAAGTGCTGCCCTTTTGCCTCCCGGAGACACTGTTATTGCAAGCGGCCTATTTTATCTGAGAAACTCCTAGCATGACCACAGGCACTTATTTTTTAATCATGGTTTGGTAGCCTGTAAAGTAGGAAGAAAAAACAAAACTGAGGCATCCTTAAAAAAGGAAAGGAGCTTACGTTTTCACATGGAATATAGAAGAAGGATATTTATTAATTTGTTATATTAATCAATAGACCAAGACTTTTAAGTCCTCATATTTAAATTTAGTTTTAGCTTTGACCATCTGATAATTGGCTATGTGCCATTCCATCAGTCAGATTCTAAGAAAGGTTATCTTAATTTAGCTGGTTTACAATGAACACAATAAAACATCTATAAAATACTCATACAATCCAACAAATTAAGAACCAATAAACACAATTTATAAAAATCCTTCCTAAATCCAAGCAGATAAGATGGTACCTCTGAGGAAGACTGTTCTCACCCTTTTGTTTAAGGGCACATTTGATTTTGTGTCTGTGCATATCTCCATATACAGACCTTCATACATTTGTGTAGAATGGACACATTTATAGATGTTTTGTAATGCAACGGGATTGTATAAATACTTGGTATCACAGAACGTTGTGGGGGAGTAGTAGTGTAGGATTGCGGGATTTGTTAAGTGTGGACTAGAATGGATAATTATATCCAGTCTGTGTATTTAATGGAGACCTGTGAATCAGGTCAGCTTATTTTAAGATTTTATAGGCCAAAGAGAATTGCCAGGCATCCATACTAATATGAAGACACACACCTAATGAACTTATGCTTCTGAAGTATCAATTTAAAGTCATACGAGGAACTGGGGATTATTCCATGCTGTGGGAACAAATAAACCCCATCAGGTAGAAAATGAGCATGTCAGTAAGAATATTCTTCTCCTGATATAACGATAACTACTAAGCTTCCAAGACATTTTGCTTCCTGAGGTGCAGAATAAGATGGTACCCCTTGTTATTTAATATACAGCTGGATTTGTAATGGAATTCTTTCTCAATAATCATGTGACAGCAATCTCTATCACACCCGATAGACCACTTCCTTACATTCCCCACCTTTAAGCTGCTTCTGAACAGCTTCCCTGAGGCAATGACCTCATCCTGCCTCAATGTGGCACTGCCCGTGTAGTTTATTCCATAGGGAAATATTTTGGAAAGGAGGAAGATTCAAACAGATAAAGCAGAGGTGGGTTGCAGGAGCCTGCCCGGAGCACCGGGTACTGTTCTGGTAGGGTGCTCCGGAGGGCCCATCCGCCCGCCCACGTTTCTTACCATGTTTTAAAGCTTTTGGCACTTCCATGCACGGGCATGGCACGTACAGCGCCTGAACAACGCTCCGTCATTCATGTGGGCAGCGCCGGGCCCGTTCCAACTGTACCGGTTGGAATGGGATCCGGAATCCACCACTGAGATACAGGTAGTCCTCAACTTGCAACAGTTTGTTTAGTGACTGTTTGCGATGATAACAGCACTGAAAAGAGTGACTTATGACCATTTTCACACTTTTGACTGTTGCAGCATTCCCATGGTCACGTGATTTACATTCGTATCTGTTAGATTGGGTAATGGATAGGCACACACAGGCTTAACGGTAACAACAGCTCTTTATTAAGTACAACAAGTGAGAACAATCCAGCAGCCCTTTTATAGGGAGCTGTCAGACCCTTTGACCAATAGGATTAAACCTCTGTTCCCGCCGGAACAGAGGACCTTGGTGGAAACCACTGTAGTTAGAGCAAGTATCTAACATCCCTCCCCTCTTTTTTTCGGAATCAAAAGGAGTATTTTATTTGCGCAAAGGTTCAGAGCAAGATAACCAAAGCAGACATCTAAACATCTGAACACCAACTTATAGAAAAGACACTTCTTATATATCTTTAAAAAGCAGCAGAAAACAGCGTTGATGGATTCATAGTTCCTATTACTAAATATCTTGCCTAAGTTTTCCAGTAACTTTTTCTGCCTAGCTATCCTCTTGACTCATATGTGTGAACTGTAGCTGGATTTGCAGTTTGGCTTTTAACATTTCCTGTTCTTGTACACGTCTCAAAAGCAAGTTTTCATTCCTTCTTTCTGTCATGTCTTACTTTTATATCCTGATTCACTTTATGTCATGCCTTACTCCAACAGCTCCTTGGATGAAGAACAATGGCAATATTTTCCACAGCCCTGGAGTTGGGTTCCAATGATGCTAAAATCTTTTGCCATGTAACTTTTGCCTATCTCGCTGCTTCAGAACAGAACCCCTATACTGTTTCCTTCCGGCGGTAAAAATAGGGGCCTGGAATTCATTTTGCCACTGCGCTGTTTTGCTTCTATTGGGCGAAATGCCCTACAACGGTCGCCATTCTGGCCCATGCAGGCGAGAAGGCAGACTATGAGAGCTGTGTAGATCAATCCAATGAGAAGACATATGAAGAGAAGGGCACTCCCGATTAAGCTAATTATTCCTAATCTGGAAAGGCTCGTTTTTCACGGCTCTCCGTTACTAAAAGAGTCCTTCAATTCTAGCATAGCTAGACAAGGCTCTTTTGGCGAGAAGCCTTCAATGGGATCATTTCCCGCTCACTCGGCATGCAGCCGCGGCGCGATGCTTCTAAGTAGGGCAGAAGGCGGGCTCCTTCTTAGGCCGGAATTGCGCTGGGAGGGTCCCCTCAGAACTGAGGGTGCGGGAAGCCAGATCTCGTGCATTGCTCAGCCAGCACGACGGAGGAAGAGGAGGAGGGAGGAGGCGCAGAACTGCTTGCATCATCTTCCCAGCTTTGGCTGCTAGTTTTTCCTTTCTTTTTTCCCAGCCACCGCCATGTCCCGCCAGAGCAGCCTCCTCACGTTTTTCTCAAAGCCTGTGGAGAAGAGTCATGACAGTGGCAGCAACAGCCCCGCAAGAGACAGCAAGGGCCTCCCCCAGGTTTTGGCCAGTGCCCCTAGTAGCAACCGGGGCAGGACACCAACGCTGCCGGCGGATTGGTGAGCCCGTGGTCCAGTGGAAAAGGCAGCCAAGGCCCTCTGGGAGGTGGTTTCGTTTCCTGGGCTTCCCCACCTTAGGCCTTATACCGCTTCCTTCCTTCTCGAGGGAAGCGCACAATACTTGCTCTAACTACAGTGGTTTCCACCAAGGTCCTCTGTTCCGGCGGGAACAGAGGTTTAATTCTATTGGTCGAAGGGTCTGACAGCTCCCTATAAAAGAGCTGCTGGATTGTTCTTACTAGTTATATTTAATAAAGAGCTGTTGTTACCGTTAAGCCTGTGTGTGCCTATCCATTACCCAATCTAACACTGGCGACGAAGGTGGGACAGCCCGGGAAATAAAACCACCTCCCAGAGGGCCTTGGCTGCCTTTCCCACTGGACCACGGGGCTCACCAATCTGCCAGCAGCATTGGCATCCTGCCCCGGCTGCTACTAGGGGCACTGGCTGAAATCTGGGGGAGGCCCTCAGTGTCTCTTGCGGGGCTGTCGCTGACCACTGTCACTGGGAGTTTCCCACTAAACTGCTTGAACTTCACCTGGAAGGTGCCTTGGCCCATGATGGGGACCCAGTTTACCTGGTAATTGTGTAGGTGGATGTCGGGTGTGTGAAGATGTTGCTTCTTTAGGCTAGGGATAGCCTGCTTTAGGGTAGACCACGGTATGATGGTCAGCGATGACCTGGTGTCGATCTCTATCTCACATGGAGAGCCCTCGATGAGGACTTGGCTGCTTGGTGCGGACTTGGCCGATTGATGTGTGATAGGTGACTCTACTGTCACCTCTGAGCGCTGTGGTGGCTTCTGCCAGGCCCCTTGGTTGGGCCTCTGTTGGTGGTTTGGTGCATTTCTAGGCTGCCCGGCAGTGGCAGGGAATTCACTCCGGCACACCTTGGCAATGTTCCCCTTTCGCTTGCTGCGCTGGCAGGTTGTGTCGCGGAAAAGGCAAGCCGATCTGGCATGGTCTTCTCCGCAGCTAGCGCAAGGCGGGAGATGCAGTTTGAACTGGGTACATCTACTGCGCATGCGGCAGCTGTCATCTTCTTTGCCTTCTGAGCTCTCGGGCTCTGCAGTCTCGCGATGTACGTGTGTACTCTTTCGTACATCTTGTAGAGCACTTTGGCACTGCAGAGTCTCAGTAGATTTGACAGCTGATTCGGACGCCCTGGCTTCGTCCAAGGCGATCTGCAGAGTGAGGTTAGATTTAGCGATTAACCTCCTCTGTAGGTTAATGTCCCATACGCCGCAAATTATGCGATCCAGAATCAGCTCTTCCAGGTCTCGGAATTCACAGTACGTTACGGCGTTGCGGAGCGCCGCAACGTACTCATTAATTGACTCGCCCTCCTTCAGGTTTCTGATGTTAAATTCATGCCAGCGAACGTGCTTGGATAGCTTGGGCATATAGTAGGTCCTCAGCGTCTGCTGAAGCATGGACCAGGCGACTGATTGTAGCAGTGTCGGCTCAGAGAGGTCTTTCACTGTCTCAAACACTTCCCGGCCACAGTATCCAAGGACCATGTTCTTCTTGCGGCCTTCAGAAAGGCCCATGAGGTCATTTGCCTCGAGGAAACAGTCAAAACATAGCTTGTACGAGTCCCAGTGCTCGGTGACTGGGTCACACGAAATCGGTGGGGCGTGCATGGCCATTTTGTGTTCAGAGGGCGTTTTGAGTTTGCCGCTCAAAAATGGCTGCTCGAAGCTGTGCTGAGCTCTGGGCTGGATGTACTTGCTGGATTGCTACATTCTTTCAGTTCGCCTAGTTGCCTTCCAATCCTACCTTTGTCGCCAGTGTTAGATTGGGTAATGGATAGGCACACACAGGCTTAATGGTAACAACAGCTCTTTATTAAGTACAACAAGTGAGAACAATCCAGTGAAGGTTGAGTCTGACAGCAGCCCTTTTATAGGGAGCTGTCAGACCCTTCAACCAATAGGATTAAACCTCTGTTCCTGCTGGAACAGAGCTCCTTGGTGGAAACTACTGTAGTTAGAGCAAGCATCTAATAGTAGCCTTGGTGACTGACTCATATTTATGGCAGCTACGGTGTTCCAGGGTCATGTGATCCCTTTTTGTGGCTTTCTGATAAGCAAAGTCAGTGGGGAAACCAGATTCACTTTAACAACTGCAGTGGTTCATTTGACAAATCTGGCAAGAAAAGTCATAAAATGGGGCAAAACTCACTTAACAAATTTCTCACTTACATAACATGAATTGTGAGCTCAATTATGGTCGTAAGTTGAGGACTCCCTGTACGGTAGTGCTTGAAATAGTACAGCATGTATATTGTCTACTTTGTCTAAGTATTATTTCACATAGCATAAAGAGACAGTGATGCCAGGAAAAAAAATCCAGGATGTGAACATTTTTAGAAAAGCACATACCCATCTTTAAGGAACAGGGCTACAAGGTTTCTAAATCCTTATGTTCATATATTTCTTTTTCTTTTTCTTATCCCAACCTGTCACAGCGCTGGGATCGGCATCGGTTTCTATGGAAACAGCGAGACCAATGATGGAGTATACCAGGTCACATATTCGTTGCTCAATGCTAACCACACGCTAAGCTCCATTGACAGTCTGGTAAGTGAACAAATGGGGAGGGGGGCAAGAGATACAGGAAACCACCCCTGAATGTTTTACGTAACCCCTTGTCCTGAAATGAAACTTGGAAACACATTTATATTCACTCCCAGAAATGAATCAAAGGTTGAAATTAGTTGTCAACAACCCTGGATGAGATTTGTGACTCCCGACTCAGGTTTCTTTCAGGGATACAAATATTGAGTGTGGATCTGTTGGCTCTTAATGTAGCAAGGACAGCCGATGTGATGCCTTATGGCTACTAAAAGGTTATTTATTATTTTACAAGTATTGGTGTGCGGGTGAATAGAGCAAAAGACGTATACTGATAGAAGAAAATATTTGTAGCTCAAGATTGAGCTTGTGGGGGTGGGGTCCTTGGTGCTCTTTGAGCTTGGTGGTTTTCTTGCAGATATTTCATTACCACACCAGGTAACGTCATCATCGTCAGCTAGAAGGGAGCGGGAGTTGATCTCTTTTTATGTAATAGCTGCTCAGTGCCTAAATGAGCAGAATTAACATCAAGATTAGCAATAGACCAACAATCAAGACATAAGCAATACTCCAATCAAGGAACTACCAACTCAGAGAACAAGCTAACAGCAAATCATAGTCTAATCAAGAAACCACCAAGTAAAAAGAGAGCAAACCACATTCCCTTCTAGCACTAATGATACTACCTAGTTTGGTGTTGAAATATCTGTAAGAAAACAACTCAGAAAGCACCAAGCACCCTATACACAAAAGCAGTATATGACATAGTTATCTTCTATGTACAGGACAGAAGGCATGTTCTACCTGTAAGTCCTACTGAAGATATGTCCTAGTGATAAGTGAAGTCTTCCCCCCCCAAAAAAAAATTTTTTTTATTTGTTCTCTGAAGATGGGCGGGTCCAAAAGCTCAGAAGACTAAACCTCTGGTCCCAGTGTCCGACCCAGATTGGATCCTACAACATTGCAACATTATCCTGGGACACATATATTCACCTTCATTTATCAAATAAGGTTCTTTGTGCTCTCAAAGCTTGGTTGTTTCCTTGCAGATGTTTCATTACCAAACTAGGCAACTTCATCAAGTGCTAGTAGTCTGGCTGTCATTTCATAAACCAGTGACTTCCATGTCAGTGTTGGTGGGAGTGTTCTTGGTATCTGCAAGAAAGCAAGAGAACACCAAGGAACCCCACGGTTCAATTCTGAGCTACAAATATTCTCTTTTATGGACTCAAGTAAAATCCAAAAGCAATTGCATAACCTGTGAATCATCAGCGATGCACGGATTACTGGATGGACAGTTTAAGCTTGTATTTTATTTTCCTATACGCTTTCCACCGAAAGCAAATGTATTTTTTTATATTTACTCATTTGCTGAGGAAACCCACTACAGTACTTTGCATGTTGCAAAGGATTCTGGAGCACATTATGTGGCACAGTTGCTCCCCATCAAAGACTACTAAACCAGTTGCATTTCATGGTTCCCTGTATGGCCACAGAGTGTGATAGGCACAGTACATTCTCTTGCAGTCATCTACTGCAGGGAAGGTAAATAATGATATGTTGTTGGAAATCTATTTGCAATTTTCTTGGTTGTTTATTTTAAAATATTTATAACCTTTGTGCTACCTCCCAAAGTACTTAAGAACAAAAAGCATACAGCAATCAAATCTGATAAAAAAAATTCATAAAGCAAGAGCAGCTGATAGAGTGAAATTCTGAATAGCCTAGAGAATGCAGCAATAAAATCTTAACCCTCTACTCCACAAAACAAAACAGACCTCCTGTAAGCCAGAAGGGCAAGAATCCAAAGAAAGATAGAGTCAGAGGATTCTAATGCCAGGGTAGCAAGGACACTATCATGGATGTTCCACCTACTTGATCTTTGAAGGCGGAAGGATTCGGAAGGATACTCCTTGTGTGGAAAGTTCAAAGTTCAGGTAAAATAAATTTTAACCAGAAATAGCATCCCATTATTTTAACATTGATCAAATAAACAACTTCTATATTCTTTCTCCCAATGATCTTTATATTCCTCAAAGGAAGTTTTTAACACAATCTTTCTCATACTCCTTGCATTTATTCTCCTAAAATTCTTGGTGTCTTTGTCAAATCCCTTTTGCAATTCTAATGTGGCAATGTCAGCAAATCCCATTTGTAAATCCAATGTAAAAAAAAAAAAAATCCACACCTCTCTTCTGATTTAATATTTGCACCTTTTTTTTAATCATTAAATTATCATCGAGTTTCATTTGTAAACACATTATTTCATCTCTTCCTTGTTATCTGTTCTGAATCCACCTGCAAGTCAATTTCACTTTTATTCAAGGGGGCTTGTTCTTATTCAGTAGCAACTTCTAATTCTTCCATTAACGCAAATAACTTGAAAACATCCTGCACCCATTCATTTTTTTTAAAAAAAAACTCTTTTAAAGTAGCATTTGGTGCCCTCCAGTGTCCAGTAACTATGTCTCATCAGTTATTTTGAAGTATGAACATAGACATTTTCCCACGAGAAAGGATTCTTTCAATTCATTTCAAAGTCTTAAGTCAAATTCATTTGAGCTCTTAAATCTGTTTAAAATTTTCTAAAGCCTGGCATTGTATATTCACAGTCATTCTGGTGTTGTATATTCCCCCCCAAAAAACTTTTTTTGTTACAAATATTTAAACTTGTAGTTAATTTTCTTTCTCAAAGAATTAAAGAAAATTCACCTGGTCATTTCACTCAAACTTGCCAGTCTGACGGTTCTTGCTCTTTAAAAAACAACCAAAAAATTAAATACAAAATGATTAAAAGCTGTGTCTCAGTCAAACAGAGTCTGTATAGGCAATATTACCAGTTCTAAGCACAATGGAATCCAGTGACCTCTAGTGAACAGCAAGCCAGCAGTTCTCACCCACAAAACAACTGTTTAGAATATATAGGGGTAATCTTGCAATCTCTCCTTTCTCCAGAGAGATTTTGGCAGGCCAAATCCTACATTTAAGTGCAATTTAAGTGCCACAACGTGTCCCTCTGTTCTAGGGGGCATCAATTCATCATGGTGGTTCATCAGAAGCTCTCAGTGGTTGCCCTGCTTTTAAGTTGGCTGGCTGGGGAAAAATTGCATATTCTTGTGAAACAGCTTGGCTGTGAGCTATCTGGTTAAGCAGGAACATTTGGCAAATAAGATACTCTACCATGAACTTGTTCATGTACTTTTTCATGTAGTTCAGGGGTGTCAAACTCAATTTCATTGAGGGCCGCATCAGGGCTGGAGTGGATATGGTCAGGGTGGGTGTGGCCATCTTGACATCACTCTTGTCAAGGGCACCTGTGGTGACCCAAGCACTCTGCCAGCAAAAACGGAGCTCCATTTTCAGAGGCACCGCAGGATGGTCCTTTGCTGTTTCCAGGATGGCCCTGTGGGCCAGATCTAAGCACCCTACGGGCCTTGAGTTTGACACCCCTGATGTACATGAACATCTACAGTTCACTGCCAAGACCATGAATGTCTCACCACACCATATAATATACATGAATCTCTTCATCTTGGTGTACCTCAGCATGTTCCTCTTCTTAAACCCATATAGGTCTCTGAAACTGTGGCGCTTCTTTCAGCCACAGTACGGGGAGAACTGACACAGCTTGAGGAGACGCTGTCCCAGAGGACTGAACTGGTGGCTGTGGTTCGGAACACACGCCGCCAGGCTGAGGCAGTAGCACAGACCTTGGATGGCATCCCCTTCTGGAAAGATGCCCGTGGAGGAGCCAGCATCCTAGCAGAACAAGTTGGCTATTTGGAAGACTACCGGTAAGATTCAAGGCTGTGGAGAGGCTATGATTTAATAGTATAGGAACCAACTTAAGGAAATAAATATTGCAGAAACTAGACTGGCCTCACTAGGTGGCTGAGACAGGGAGCTGCTTCAGTGGGTAGTTGAAAGCAAAGACTGGGTGCTGGAAATCAGGGCTGCATGCTGTATATACAGGTATATATACACACATACAGAAGGTTCAGGGTTTGGTGAACTGGTGTAAAAAAAAACAGCCTTGTTTTGAACTTTGGAAAAACTAAAGAGATCATTGTCGATTTCAGAAAAGGGAGGCACAGCTACATACATCTGATGATTAATGATTCACCGGTGGAGGGTGGTTAGCAGCATCAAGTTTCTGGGTGTGCAGCTAATGAGTAGGCTGGCTTGGTCGCTCAACAGCGATACACTGGTGAAGTGAGCCCAGCAGCACCTGTATTTTCTGCATTGCATGAGAAAAGTACATCTTCCTTCCCCTGTCCTTACCACTTTCTATAGAGGGATGATCGAGAGCATCCTGTCACATCGCATTACTGTCTGGTTTGGGAGCATTACTGCTTGGGACAGGAAGGAGGTGCTGAGAGTGGTGAGGGTGGCAGAGAAGATTATTGGCAATTCATTTCCATCTATCCAGGACATAAGACTTAAGCGATGCTTAAGCAGCATCCATAGGATTTTCTGGGACACATCCTCTTCACGACTTGTTTTCCTAGATACCTTCTGGGAGGGGACTTCTTGGTATCCAAAGCAGAACATCCAAATTCGGTCACAGTTTTGTTCCATATATAGTATCAACTTTGTGAACTCTCAAGCTTCCTCTTTCAGCCCTGTATTCAAAATGACAGTGATGTGTGTGTGTGTGTGTGCGCACAACAGCTGCCAAAAAAGCCAACACAGTTCTAGGCTGCATCAACAGAGGGACTTGGGGTGACATGATAACAGTGTTCCAATATTCACAAAGAAGAGGGAGTCAAGCTATTCTCCAAAGCTTGGAGGGTAGGACAAGAAACAATGGGTAAAATCAAGGAGAAAAACAACTTAAAACTAAGGAGAAATTTCCTGACAGTTAGAACAATTAATCAGTGGCAACAACTTGCCTCCAGAAGTTGTGAATGCTCCAACACTGGAAGTTTTTAAGAAGAGATTAGATAATTATTTGTCTGAAGTGGTGTAGGGTTTCCTGCCTAAGCAGGGGGTTGGACTAGAAGACCTCTAAGGTCCCTTCCAACTCCTTTATTCTAATGTATTCTATATGTGTATGTATGTATAGTATGTATGTATGTCAGGGGTGAAATCCAGCAGGTTCTGACAGGTTCTGGAGAACCGGTAGCAGAAACTTTGAGTAGTTTGGAGAACTGGCAAATATCACCTCTGGCTGGCCCTAGAGTGGAGTGGGAATGAAGATTTTGCAATATCCTTCTCTTGCTACGCCACCAAACCACACCCACAGAACCGGTAGTAAAAAAAATTGAATTTCACCATGATGTATGTATGTAGATAGTATGTGTATATGTGCGCTATGTACCAGTATGTGTACACTTTTGAAAGCAGGCAAGAGAATTTCATTTTTAATACGTTCCAGTGTGCCCACAGTAAAAAAAAACAACGAGTCCCTTTTTGGGAGAGGGGCGGTCTAAAAATCTAAGAAATAAATAAATAAAAACACGACAATAATGGCTATCTATACATTTGTGTCCATAAAGCATCCTGATTCTTTCAGTGGAGACTCCTGCCTCATCTCCATGTTTGTATAAAAATTCGACATTAGTCCAGTCAATTTTGGTCCATGAAGAGGAAGGATCCCATCTTATTTTTTTTGCTGCAGATGATAATTGTTTGATCTCAGTCTGAAGCTAGGAAAATAGAACAGCACAGAGGAAAATATAATTCAAGGATGCATAGGTGGGTTGAGTTGACCCAAGTGGAGATGACTAGAAGAAATGAGAGTTGAAGCACATGGCACATTGGTTGAAAATGAGGCAACAACTATTTGGGCTTGAAAGATGCCACAATAGGGCAAAATAGATGGAAGAAGATGGACTCTTATAGCAGTCTTCCAATATCTAAGCAGCTGCCACAACCTATTCTCCAACCTATTTCTCCTTAAAGTCAGGAGAAGAAGCAATGGATGGAAAGTAATCAAAGAGAGATCCGGTCTAGAAATAAGGAGAAATTTTCTGACATAGAACACTTATTCAGTTTTACTTACTTTGTTGCTCTCTAACTCCCTCAGGTGGTTGGCCTACATCTTACTGCTGCTCTTGGACCTTATCATCTGTCTCCTCACCTTGCTAGGACTGGCAAAGCAGATCAAGTGGCTGGTAATCATGTGAGTGCACCACCTGGTGGGCATATTTGGGCAGAAAAATCGGGGACACAAAGCAAGAGCAAACTTATCAGGGCTGTCCTAGTTCAAGGAAGATTTAGGCTGATCTTCTATCATCCATCCCAATTAGGGCTGCAAAAGAATAAATCAAATTATTTTAAAGATAACCAATGCCTTGGGATTTTTGGCAGATAGAGGAAATGCTTGCTATCAAATATAACTACAGGTAATGAGGTATTATAAAGATATCCAGAGATGATGAATAACCAGTCCTAAAGCATCACACTGATACATTTAATTTTCTACAAACTGGGGAGAAATAACTTTGCAATATTCAATTTATTCACAGCTATACCGCAGGGTATAAATGGAGGCAGAAAGATCCTCTCATAAGATAGCAGATTTAATAATAATAGGACTGCGCTAGTTATGGAGTTCCTGGACATCTGGTAACAAATGGGCTATAGGACTTAGTAGACAAGTCCTGGCTGAGCAACCTGGGCCAGCAGCTGCAGGAACACTGGAAGAAAAGTTGTTTACCAATAATGAAAGGTGCCTTTTGTGCAAACTCAAAGTATCTGGTTTACCATTTGAGCACTTTTGGCATTGACAAAATCACCACCAGTCAATTGCAAAAGGCAGCTTTACTTGGAACAACTTACCGCCTGCAAAAATGCCTTTAACTTTCCAAGAAGATCTAATTATCCCAGGTGCTTGGGAAACTAACTAAAGCTGCTAGATCCAGTCTAGACATCTGTCTGACCATACAATCCACCATAAAATGATTTGTTGGATTTATATGCCACCCAATTCCAATGATTCTTCAGATTTTCTTACCACTCAGAGCTTGGACATCAAAGTACCTCATATATGCTGGGTTTGCACCAGATCAGAGGTGATATTCTCCCAGTTCGTCCCGGTTTGGGCGAACCCATAGTGGCGGCGGGAGGCTCTGCCCACCCGCCCAGACATCATCTTGAATGCTCTGCACATACGCAGAAGGTTCTGTGCGCGAACAAAGCAAGTGCACAAATGCACGCCAGGGCTCCCAGTTCCAAACCGGTAGCAAAGATAAGAGGAAACCATTATTGCACCAGATGTGTTTGCTCCGTGTATTATGCAAACCTTTTTGAGCCAATTAGGTTTCAGTGTTATTAAGTTAATTCAGTTTAGCTAATCGAGGGTTAGTATGCTGTGCTACTGAGACCAAAAAAGCTTGGTTCAGGAGTATGTAATCTCCAACTTTGGTTTATAGCTGGCTTCCTCAATCTGACATCCTACAGATATAAAGTCATTATCTTCTGTTTCCTCTTCCTTAATTTTTTCTTCCTCATTACATTCTATATCAAGGCCATTTTTTTAAAAAAAAAGTACACAACAGCCATTCCTTCCTGGTGATTTGCAGCAGCTTGTAGTATGTAACCCAACCCGTTATAAAGCCTGCCCTCATTACTGTTATCTCAGCACAATGACAGTAGAAGAATGTTATAAATCACTGGTGAGGAAATGGATTTAGCTAGAGGGCTATTCTCTACTGCTGAGTTAAAGTTTTATTTATGAGTCAGCACAAACCCATACAGTATAAAACTTGCTGATCTCACAGCCCATCGTACCTGCTTATAAAGCCACTGTGTTGTAGGGTTGATGGATCCCCCAGAATTTGTTTTCCTCCCATCCCACAATATCATCACCAGTGAAAAAACATCTATGGAGATTCTCAGTCGTCCAGGTCATAGTTATCCCAAAGGTGATTTTTCAAAAGGCAAACTGGACGTTGTTTTTCCTTGAAGACACTTCACTTCTCATCCAAGAAACTTCTTCAGTTCTGACTGAATGGTGGAGGGTGGAAGGATTTATATACCTTGGAGTCATCTGGAAGTTAGTACTCTTTCTGAGAGTCTTTAAGTCCACTTGAAGGTTTATCTGTGCCCTCGGGATCACCTGAATAGCTCAAATGGGTGTGGAAACTTTCAGTAGTTCCAAGAAGGCTCCACACCCATTTGAACTATTCAGGTGGCCCTGAGGGTATAGCTAACCCTTCAAGTGGTCCGAATGACTGTCAGAAAGAGTGCTAATGACCAGATGACTGCAAGGAATATAAATCCCTCTTCCACCATTCAGTCAGAAGCTTCTTGGATGAGAAGCGAAATCTTCAAGGAAAAACAACGTCCAGTTTGCCTTTTGAAAAAGCACCTTTCAGACAACCAGTGGGGAAAAAAAAACCTCTTTTCCAATCACTTTCATTAAAATGAGGTTTGGGACTTAGGAAGGCGGTGAGTTCTTGACAGATGGCTAGAATGGTGGTTTAGCTGTCTGTGAAAACTCACTCATGGTTCTGCATATTTTGATGAATGCATTGAAAACAGACCCACTTGAACAGGGAGGGTGTGTGGCAAAGCAGAAGAATCTCGCTTGTCCCCTCAACAGCTGCTAACCAAGCTTGTTTTCAAGCACCCAGACAGCTCCCAGTCTTATTTAACACCCAAAGAGCGCTCTCCAACTGTGAGATGCTTAAAAACAACATCCACTGTCAACAGCCACCTAGATCCAAATAGCTGCTAATTTACCTGAACTGGAACTCAGAGGCCGGGTAGATAAGCAAGAGTACATTTTGAGAGAGCTGGTCTCTCATGCTGCGAAACTAGCATGACCCTAGCAGGCAGCATCTAGGAACCAGGGGGGAAATGGGTATGCCCACATCAGCCTGATTCCCCAATCAAAATCAGGTTGATTCCGTTTCCTATCAGTCACTTATCCACACCGTTAACAAAATAGTTGGTGGAGCGCTTGATTGTCCCCAGTTTAAAACTGCCTCAAACAACAATGTGACTTTATGACAAGAGCAGGATGGCTGCTGAGGTACGGATTGGGGATAAGGCAAATGGAACATCAGAGAGACGGAACAGGAGGAAAAGTAGGTTGTTGAGGCAAATTTGCCTCATGAGTGGATTTAAATGGGGAAAGGGTCGGAATACAGGTAGTCTTCGGCTTGCCTACCATAGCTGAGCCCAAAATTTATGTTGCAAAGTGAGAAATTTGTTTAGTGGGTTTTGCCTCATTTTACGACTTTTCTTGCTACATTTGTTAAGTGAATCACTGCAGTTGTGAAGTTAATAACTCGGTTGGTAAGTGTGTAGGAAGTTAACACCCACCCCTCTCCTAGAAAAATGAAATATCTTGGGAAATATTGAAAAGGCAGAATATTATATTTCCCTGGATAAGAAATGGAGAAACGTGTTTTTAGATTCACTCTTAATAGCCCCCACCTTTGTCAATGGGCCATTAAAAAGTTCGAGCTAGTCTACATAACAAAAGTAGGATTGGCCTTCTACAGATACTCACCACATGGCATCTGGGAACTCAACCAACCTTGGGACTCAAAAGGCACACAACCTACAAAGTTAGCTAAGATACACACACACACACACACACACACACACACACCGCCCCTGGGAGTCTGACAACCAATCAGAATACATTTCTTATACAGGAACTAGAGACAGAGAGGTGGGGCCGAACAGACAGAGAGTATAAAAAACCCAGGAACTCTCAGCCAGCCCCTTCTTTCTCTTTTCTTCTTCACCCAACATCTGGAAGCATGTGACCCCCCCCCCTTTTCTATTCAGGATCTCAAGCCATGTGGTCCTGTCGACCATTAAACCATCTTTCCAAGCAGCCTCCATGTTTCCAGTGTCTTTTTCCCCACTTGGAGCTGAACCCAGAAGGACATTTCTTCCAACAATTGAATCTGGCTTCTCCATTGACTTTCCTTGTCAGAAGGTTGCAAAAGGGGATCACATGACCCCTGGGTCACTGCAACCATCATAAATGCGAACCAGTTGTTCAGCATCCGAATGTAAATCACATGACCATAGGGATGTTGCAACGTCCATAAGTGTGAAAAATGGTCATAAGTCACATTTTGGCAATACTGATGTCTCCCTGCACCTTCGGTACTTGAACCCACTCCTGCAGGCTTGTTGCTATGCTGAGCATCATCTACAATCATTGCGATTGTTAACATTCCTTTGTGTCGTCTTAGTCAGGCACCACTTGACTGGAAGGCCTCATTCATCAGATCAGTCACAGAAATCGTATTATGAAATTCACAGCCTATTGTGTAAAAGCTCTCCTTGGATCCAGAATTCTCCCTTTCGGTTCAAAAGGCAACCGATTCAGACTAAGTCTTTATTGTGGTGTGACCTTCCCACAATTACGAGGCTCTTCCTCCTGGCTGTGTTAATGTACATTCCTTTAGTCCCTGAGTTGGCAGAAAATGTACCACCATACAGTTAGCCCTCAACTTACACCAGTTCGTTTAGTGACCATTTGAAATGACAATAGTTACTGAAAAAAGACTGTCTTTCAACTTATGACATTTGTATGATTCCCATGGTCATGTGATCAAAATTGTGATGCTTGGCATCTGATGTATAGCAGTTGCAGTGCCCTGAGGTCATATGATCCCCTTTTGCAACTTCTGATAAGCAGGGACAATGGGGAAGCCAAATCTACTTTACAACTGTCTTACTAACATAACAATTCCAGCGATTCACTTAAATCACTCTGGCAAAAAAGCAATAGTAATAGCACTTAGACTACTGCTTCACAGTGCTTTACAGCCCTCTCTAAGCAGTTTACAGAGTCAGCCTATCGCCGCTAATAATCTGGGTCCTCATTTTACGCACTGAGTCAATAAGCCTGGTGAGATTTAAAAGGTCATAAAATGAGGCAAAACTCACTTAACAACAAAAGTTTTGGGCTCAATTGTGGTCATAAATCAAGGGCCACCTGTAATTTTCTCTCTCCTGACAAAGGAATGCTAATCTGTTTATGCCCTTCAAGTGTTTTTATCCTTAAAACTTTATTTCAGGACAATTTAAGGGCAGCAATGTTTGGATCCCCTTAGCTTCATCTCTATCCCCATCCCGTGTCATCAACCAGTGGGAAAACCACTCAAAGTGTGATGGGAAGGCATGTATGATGGTGGGTAAATACTTGAGACAGAGAACTTAATCATCTTTGAAATTGCCATCTGACAACTTATTGGTATGGAAGTGCTTCATGGCAAGAACTTATCACTAGGACTATTTCTGAGTATGGCTCTATGGGTTTTTTGGTGACCAGCTGACCATGTCCCAAAATAGCCTGGGAGGAGGGTAAGATGCAAGAAGGACCTTGCGTAATACGTCAAGAAAGCTTCCTGGTCTTTTGAATTCAAGACATTTTAATAACCTATTTACTGGACTTTTAGAAAGCCAATATCCTGAGGTAATCCTCGACTTCTGATTGGTCACAATGACTGTTTGAAGTTACAACAGACCTCCCCAGGACTATTAACAACCCAAATTTTAAATTCTGATAGCCAGGCCTATCCCCATAGCCATGCGATTGCATTTTGGGTACTTGTCCATGTAAGATTGTCAATCATCCAGCTCATGGTTGTCCCAAAGGTGCTTTGTTTTTCCTTGAAGATGTTTTGCTTCTCATCCAAGAAGCTTCTTCAGTTCAGAAAAAAAAAGCATCTCTGAGGCACTTAGCAACCAGTCGGCACTTAGAGCCCCATAGTCACATGACTGCAATTTATGACTCTCCCCCCCCTGCCCCCTATAAACCAGCATTTACTTCAGGTTTCTGGCATAAACATCCATTGGGTTCAATGGAATGATTTACAATTGTAATTCTGGGCTCAATTACATCATGAACTAGTTTGATTTATATGAGCTCTAAACTCTTTCATATGAAAATTCAGGCTGGTGGCTGGGATTGTTATTAGCTTCCTATGCAGCATGTTATTACTCATTTATTGCTTCATTGTAAAAAAAATGGAGGAAAAAAAGAGATGCACAGTGTTGTTGTAGATTGTAATAACACTCATTTAAAACATGACATTTAAAACACTCATTTAAAATTGTAATTTAAATTAATCCCTCTAGAGAACATTTCAGTATTATAAATGGTTAACCCCAGTGTCTCTCAACCGTGACAACTTTAACATGTGTGGACTTCAACTCCCAGAATTCCCCAGCCAATACTAGTTAACACAGAAAGTATTTCAACGTGAGAAAAACTTCAAAATTTTTCATGATTCTGCTCTAACTATATATCAGTGCATTTATCTGAAGCAAAATAACCATAAACAGGTATCACTTTGATTAAATAAATAAATATGTATATATTTGAATGATTTGTAATTCAAAACCATTTACAATACATTAAAAAAACAAAGCAAGTAATAAGATGAATATAATACAATATTAGGGACGTGGTGGCTCAGTGGCTAAGACACAGAGCTTGTTGATCAGAAAGGTCAGCAGTATGTTGGTTCGAATCCCTAGCGCCATGTAATGGAGTGAGCTCCCATTACTTGTCACAGCTTCTGCCAACCTAGCAGTTCGAAAACACGTAAAAATGCAAGTAGAGAAATAGGGACCACCTTTGGTGGGAAGGTAACAGAGTTCCGTGCGCCTTCAGCATTTAGTCATGCCAGCCACATGACCACGGAGACGTCTTCAGACAGTGCTGACTCTTCGGCTTTGAAACGGAGATGAGCACCGCCCCCTAGAGTTGGGAATGACTAGCACATATGTGCAAGGGTAACCGTTACCTTTTAATACAATATAGCACACTTGTTTTAAAATATATTGTATTTTATATGATAGTGCATACCAGAGATGGGGTGTGTCCCAGTTCGGCCCACCCGCCCAAACACTTCTCAACATACGCAGAAGCGTTGCACGAGCGTGAGCACAAGTGAACTGGTAGTAAACTGGTTAACAATCCACTACTGGTGTACACCAGCCCAGAGCCTCTCTTTGAGGGAAATGGGCGGTTTAGAAATATGAAATATAAATAAGTAAGTAAATAAGTCAAGGATTACCTTTATATACAGTGAATCCATGTGATGCCTGCACGGTGCTTTGGAAAGTGTGAGTCAGATCTATCTGCGTAAACCAGATATCCAATCTCTTCTGAAGCCCAATCCAAAATGGGCTTCAGCACCTGCATTCAATGAATAGAAAATTAAATAGATGCAGTTCCTGACTGCATCATCGTCATCACCTTCATGAATGGGGCACCTTAGATCGTTCCCATAGCAAGATTCCTACTGGGAAAAGATGGAAAGCATGACTTTACCCTGATACATTTAAGGATGAGTTTAAGCAGCCATCGGAATAGACTGGGGATAAGATGAAGACTGTTATTAAGTCAGCTTTAAAAAAAGTGATTATAAGGGTGTCTTTGTGCCATGGACAGCAGGACATAAAAAGAAACCACGTTTGCTTTCCGTGAAGATTTTGGAGATATGGAATGCTACCAGAAAGAACATAACACTCCCCCCCCCCCCATCTTGATCTCCATGCTCATCTGAATGGGGTTGTTGTTGTTGTTTTTTGTGCTAACAGGATGACTGTCTTGAGTTTCCTGGTCCTCATTCTCAGCTGGGGCTCCATGGGGCTGGAGACAGCAGCAGCTGTGGTGAGTGATGGGGCTGTGGGTAGGTAGGGTTGGAAGGTGATGTTGGTCAGGGTTAAAATGGCAACGAGCATCAGTTGAGAGGGGAGGCAATTAAGGTTAACCTAGCAATATTGGCAAACTGTGTAGCAATCTACAACAAACCAAACCAAGGGGAGTTCACTCCTGATATGGCCAGCTCTTTATGAACTGATATATTCCAAGTTTCATAAATGAAAATAGTGGCATATTTGTAACATCGCCATGATAATATCAAACACCCTTTTTAAGATTCTCTAATCCCTTAATTCGGGATAGTGTAGGGGTGATTGGATGAAGCTGAGCATTTACTGGCTGGATGCCCTTCCTGATGCCACATAGAGTTCAAAAAACCACATAGAGGGTTTTTTTTGGGGGGGGGGGGGTTGCTTCGACATTTGCTTTGGATACCACTGCTGAGAGATCTCCTATCAATAGATCTTCAGTCTATTCTGCATGGCTCATTAGCTAGGGATTATGGGAACTGGACTCTCACACAACTGGAGACAGTACTAGGTTGAGGTTTAGGAGGCTATTCTACTGTTTTACACTACATTCACAAATTCTTGCAAGAGGCTGTCCTGTAACCATTTACAACCTGTAGTACAGATAATCCTCAATTTATGGCTGAATATTTATTGACTGTTCAGAGTTATGACAACCTCAAAGGCTGCTTTACAGTCCAGAAAGCACATCAGGTCACTATAAAATATCACTCTCACACAAACACACAAACACAGACACACTCTCCTGTGGTCATGACTGCATTTCAGGCTCTTGTAACTGGGTTCACATTTACAACTGGTTGCAGTGACTTGTGGTCACGTGACCACAATTTGTGAGTGTTTTGCTGATCTATATATATAAAAATGGCTGTGTGTGTGTGTGTGTGTGTGTGTGTGTGTGTGTGTGTGTGTTCCAGAATAACTCTGGAACGCCTGGAGCAATTTCAACCAAACTTGTTGCACAGATGACTTACTCACTGGGAAAAAATACTGTTGGGGTAAGACACCCCTAACACCCCTCGGTGTGTGTGTTCTGCTAAGATACAGCCTGTTGTGCTTTAAAATGGCTTTTACTGTACAGCAAGTGGAGTTGCCATGGTAATGGCTTCACAGTGCTCCACAAGGAGGCTCCCTCTGGTAAGGGGGAAAATCCAACATTAGAAATTACATTTGATCTGGACAGTTTCTCCTTATAAATAAATACCCGGGCAACACCAGGTTATCAGCTAGTTTCTGATTAAAAAAACATCCAGGAAAGTGGATTTGGACTTACTACTGTGTGATTCTTAATGATCATTGTAAAAATTGTCATAAAATCAGGTCCAGTCATGTTGGTACTAACTTATGATTGCTATGATTTATGACTGCAATTCAGAAATTTGGTTACCGGATAACTTACTTGGAGTTATAAGTCGAGGATTACCTGTCCAGTTAGTCCTTGACTTAGGACCACAGCAGGACCAGAATTTCAACTGCTAAGCAACAGTTATTAAGTGAATTTCGCATGATGTTATGACCATTTTTGGCCATTCGTTGCTAAATGAATCACTGCAGTTAAGTGAATCACGCAGCCGTTAATTGAATCTGACTTCCCCCATTGACTTTGCTTGTCAAAATCGAGCCGGGAAGGTCTCATATGATGATCACATGACGCTGGAATATTGCAGCCCTCATAAATACATGTTGATTGCTAAGCATCCAAATTTTGATCATGTGACTGTGGGGCCCCTGCAACAATCATAAGTGTAAGGACTGGCTGTAAGTCACTTTTTTCATTGCCATTGTAATTCTATACGGTTACTAAAGAAATAGTTAAGTTGCAATCTACCTGTATGTGTTCTTTGAGGTATATTAAGACGGAATAGTATCATGGTACAGAACATTCTCAGGAACTACAGTATATAAAAAGAGCAGACAGCTTGTACAGAATAAATTATATTACAGAATAAAGCACGCTACCATCTGTATGCAAGCATTTCCATCCATCAACAGAAACAAAATGTTTCTGTTCTCCCTACTGGAAAGCCTAAGAGACTGAAATGGGTGAACACCAAGTCTTATAATGGAACATTCTACTTGCTATGGAGGTTCTCAGACATCCAGGTCACAGTTGTTCCCAAGTTATTTTTTCAAAAGGCAACTGGACTTTGTTTTTCCTTGAAGACGTGTCACTTCAATCAGAACTGAAGAAGCTTCTTGGATGAGAAACGAAACGTCTTCAAAGAGAAAGGAGTCCAGTTGCCTTTTGAAAAAGCATCTTTGGGACGATGTTTTGCTTTTCTTTTTAAAATAAAGCATGCTTCGCCATGACAAACACACAAATAGGGTCAGTAATTTAGCAAAGGCAGATAATAAAATTGGGGCTACATTAGTGGTTCCCAAACTTTCTGTCTTGGCAGTGGCTCAGTGGCTAAGACACCGAGCTTGTCAATCAGAAAGGTTGGCAGTTCGGCAGTTCGAATCCCTAGTATCACGTAATAGAGTGAGCTCCCATTACTTGTCCCAGCGTCTGCCAACCTAGCAGTTCGAAAGCATGTAAAAATGCAAGTAGAAAAATAGGGACCACATTTGGTGGGAAGCTAACAGCGTTCCGTGCACCTTTGGTGTTTAGAAATGCATGCCACATGACCACGGAGACGTCTTCCGACTTTGAAACAGAGATAAGAACAACCCCTTAGAGTCGGGAACGACTAGCACATATGTGCATGGGGAACCTTTACCTTATGTTTAGCCATTATGCAAACATAGAAGAATTATATTCTCCTGCACAGACTGTGCCTCAGATTCTCTGGATATACAAAGATAGGGTGAACTTCTCTAGTGAACTTCTGCAAAACTTGAGCTAGCCTGTTGGGGCAATTGTATAATTGCAAGGTATCACATTTTATTTATTTATAGGCACAGATTGTTACCACTAATGCTGCCTAATAGGATGTGGGGGTGATGGGTGGGCAGAAATCCAGCACCCCACTCAGAAGGACCCAAAAATGAAGTAAAGCTACTACTGGATTTTGTAACAACTGGGGATCTAATCATCATCTAACAGAGCTCCTCCATAAATCCAAGTGTGAATAACTTCGGGCCAGCTCAAAGACCTCTTCAGTTTTTGCACAGAATGCTTAAGGCATGATCCCAAAGTTAACAGGATCAGAATCTCATTTAGGAGGCAATTCAAGGAAATGATACAGAGGCCTGCAAAAATGAAAGGGAAAATGCAGGAAAGGAGAGGGGAGGGGGGAGGGAAGGGGGAGGGGGAGGAGGAAACTACAGTTGGTCCCATCCATCCTGGAGAAGATCTGGAGGCAGGACAAGAAACAAAGGATGGAAACTAATCAAGGAGAGAAGCAACATAGAGCTAAGGAGAAATTTTCTGCCAGAACAATTATGGTAATCAGTGGAACAACTTGCCTCCAGAAATTGTGGATATTCCAACACTGGGGGTTTTTAAGAAGAGATTGAACAACCACTTGTCTGAAATGGTATAGGGTTTCCTGCCTAAGCAGGGGGTTTGCCTAAAAGGCCTCCAAGGTCCCTCCCAACTCTGTTATTCTGGATACCAAAAGTGAAATCCTGTTGGCCCCATGAAATTCCTGACACTTTGCACCCCTAATGTAAAGGCAATGTCTGTAAGAGAAATGAAAATGCAGTTGTGTTTCTTGCCACTGCACGTAGGGAAACTGGCATGGTTTTTTCCCATCAGGCTACTTTCTGACATCAAAGGGACATCAGCCAACCAAACTGACTGGTGGTCTTGCCTGAGAAACTTGCCTTCTGTTCTCTGGAGCACAAGAATTTAATTGCCGGCATTTTCAGCCAGGAGAGTGGTGACATTTGAAAGTAGATGGGGGAGAAACAGTGGTGATGATGAAGGGATTTGCTCACCATCTCACCCTCTCCATATATATTTTTGCACATACAACACACATATGGGCACACCCATGCCTACACTCTCTCCTTACTAATGTTTTAATTAGTAGGCATTATTCAGAGTCCCTGGAAAAAAATAAGAGAAAGCATTGCATTTTCCATCTGTCTCACTAACCCTTTCTTAATTCTATTCTTCTGAGAATGAATGGTTTAAGTGCTTCTCGCAACGGTACACAAGCCCCCCTCTGAGTTGTCCCCTTGCCAAACTGCACTTCTGCTCCATTAGGCCAACTCAGCCCCTCCTCCCCCAAAATGCTATTCCAAATCCAGAACCTGTCTTACACCTGTAATCTATCTCTCTCTCTCTCTCTCTCTCTCTCTCTCTCTCTCTCTCTCTCTCTCTCTCTCTCTCTCTCTCTCTCTCTCTCATCTCCTCCCTCCCTCTCTCATCTAAGGGCTACCTCCATTAAGATGAAATAATTCCCCCACAGATGTGGAAATACTCCTGTTCTCATTTGTCTTCTCCTATCTGCTGCCCACCAGCCCTGTTTATGAACCCCCCATAACTTCAATGCGTTTAAAAACAACCTGTTGAAACAGGGTGATTTTGAAGCCAAATATTTGCATTGAAAGAGGGCACTTATTATAATGAATATTTTGGGTGATAGAACCACAGGAGTCATAACATTATGATGTTCTTCAAATCGGCAAAGTTACTTCTTTACTTTACTTTATTGCCATTGTACGTATATACACAGTTTACACATACAACGGAATTCACATAAATCCACCCCCAAGAAGTAAAACAAGAACAAGAGTTCCTAGATACCCCAAGCTGATCCAAAATCTTAACATACTTCATTTCTTTGTCTCCCCAGCTGATGTTGGCAGGAAATTATTCTGTTAGCATCTGGTGATTTGTCAGTGAATGTTGGCTGCCTCATCCTTGTGGATTCCAGGAACTGGATCTGCAAACTCAAAAGTGGGGAAAATGTGGGCTCCCTGCACAGTACTGGTTGATCATCCTGTCCATAAAGAAAGCACAATTGTGGCCTTCGTTGATGCATTAATTCAAACCATTTTGACCTTGAAGAGGGAGTCAAACTATTCTCCAAGGCACCTGAAGGTAGAACAAGAAGTAATGGGGGAAACTAATCAAGGAGAGAAGCAACTTAGAACTGAGGAGAAACTTCCTGACAGTGAGAACAATTAATCAGTGGAACAGCTTGCCTCCAGAAGTTGTGAATGCCCCAACACTGGAAGTCTTTAAGAAGATGTTGGATAGCCATCTGTCTGAAACGGTATAGGGTTTCCTGCCTAGGCAGGGGGTTGGACTAGAAGACCTCCAAGGTCCCTTCCAACTCTACTATTGTATTGTATTGTATTGTACTCTTCAACTAAAGACAACCAACAAGCTTACAGTCTAAAAACAGATGACAGGAAAGGAAAAAGAGAAGAGGAAAGCAAGTGGAACCGAAGCATTTTTGTTAGAGGCTTATACAGCTCTGCTAGTTAACGGATAATCCCGATTCCCCTCTCTCCCAATTGAAGGAAAGACAAGCAGAGAGAGAAGGAGCAAATGAGTAGTTTGTTGGGATCCTTGGTGCTCTCTGAGCTTTGTTGTTTTCTTGCAGACGTTTCATTGCGTGACTAGGTAGTATCATCAGGGCATTAGTTGGATAATGAAACATCTGCAAGAAAACAACCAAGCTCAGAAAGCATCAAGGATCACACAGTTCAACCCTGAGCTACAAATATTCTCTTCTATCACTAGCAGTTCCTTATTGCTTACCTGGGAGCAGATAACCCTTTCCTACTGCAAATCAATCTGAGTAGTTTGCTATGCTTTTTAGATGCTATGCTATGCTAGAAAGAGTGCAGAGAAGAGCAACAAAGATGATTAGGGGACTGGAGACTAAAACATATGAAGAACGGTTGCAGGAACTGGGTATGTTTAGCTTAAGAGAAAGAAGGACTAGGGGAGACATGATAGCATTATTCCAATATCTCAGAGGTTGCCACAAAGAAGAGGGAGTCAAACTATTCTCCAAAGCACCTGAGGGTAGAACAAGAAGCAATGGGTGGAAACTAATCAAGGAGAGAAGCAACTTAGAACTGAGGAGAAATTTCCTGACAGTGAGAACAATTAATCAGTGGAACAGCTTGCCTCCAGAAGTTGTGAATGCCCCAACACTGGAAGTCTTTAAGAAGATGTTGGATAGCTATTTGTCTGAAACGGTATAGGGTTTCCTGCCTAGGCAGGGGGTTGGACTAGAAGACCTCCAAGGTCCCTTCCAACTCTACTATTGTATTGTATTGTATTATTCCGTTTTTTTTTCCTTTCTTTTAATCAAAGCAGCAAATTGAATGGAGGACCTTTGAAAGGAAGGGAGAGCATAGAAAAGATCCCTGTAAATCTTTTCTTCCCTGTTGTTCTTAACTATCATGGTTCCCCATTTCTTTGTAAGGAAGCAAAAATTCAGGAATCCTCAACTCAACCATGTCTTCACTTCACACATTCCAGTTAAATGTCCTTGATGGTTATATCATCCTCGTCCCCATTCTTCCAAACCATCAACTGTTTCTTTTTTTTAATGGACCTACATGTCTCTGTCTTTTTTACCATCAGATTGTCAGAACGGACTAGAATGTTAAATTTATTTTCACTTTATTTTATTCTCTAATGTTGCATTTGCCAACATTTACAGATGACTGCTCTAACCCCAGTTTACCCCATTAGCTCACTTTTCTGAGTTTGCATAAGACACTGACCCATTAATCAAGCACACTGCTTTGCACAACACCCCGGGAGGCTTAAATAGGGCGAATAGTAAGTCATATGTTTGCAAATGCAGCTAATATGACTCCTTTTTTACTTCTCCCAACAAGGGGGATGGTTCTTCCAGACTCTGTGGCTTTCCTTACTTTTTACAATTCATTCCTCCTCACCGTTTGTACTCTTACTATGACCAACCCCAATCTCTACCCCTTTGGCTCCAGCTTTCTTTTTTTTCCAATTTAATTATAGCAATGTGTGGGGTCCGAAGGCCACTGACCGTAAATGTCCCTTTCTGACAGCTGCCAAACCTCCACTCCACACCACCCAGACTGTAGGACTTTTTTCCATGTTCTAGCAAATCAAAAGCAAGCTTTTTTTTGTTTTGTTTTGATGTGCTCCATCTGTGTTCTTGGTAGAGATTTTATCAGGATGTTTTCAGGGGTGGAATTGAAAAATTTAAGCAACAAGTTCTCTATCCGATTGCTGAGTGGGCATGGCAATGGTGGGCATGGCCTACTCTGCCTCCTACGCCATGATGGGGAAGGGGACATTTTCTCCCTCCCCAGGCTCTGGAAGCTTTCCTCAAACCACCAGAAAGGCAAAAACTTCCTCTCCTGGGCTCCGGAGGCTGGAAATGGACTTCCGGAACTTCCAGGAGGCCCACTTTTCGCCCCCCCCCCCAAGCCTTTGTGTAGGCCTTACACTTACTTGGCATCCAAAATGGGTCGCGTGGAGACTTCTGGGAAAGGAGGGGAGTGATGGGAGGGCCAGCCAATCCTTACAACTACCTGTTCGGCGAACCAGGTATCAAATTAGCATCCATTTGCCCAGATTGGTCCAAATCGGCTGAATCTCACCCCTGGATGTTTTCCTCTGAAGACAGAGGCTACTGCAGGCTACTTCTGCTGACTGCTGGCTGCCAGCAGTTCTCACTGATTCAAAGTTAACTCAGCCTTCCATCCTTCCGAGGTCGGTAAAATGAGGAGTCAAATTGTTGGAGGCAATATGCTCACTCTGTAAACCGCTTAGAGTGAGTTGGAAAGCACTGTAAAGTGGTATATAAGTGCTATTGTTATGTGGCAAGCTTTATTTCTATAGATATTATAGATAACACTTCAAATCCTTTGCCAATAACCTTATTGATCTGGTCTAATGAGAGTTAAGACCCAAAAGCTATAGACGGTCCCAGGATGTCCATTCCTGCTATACAGGTAGTCCTTGACTTACAACCACTCGTTTAGTGACCATTTGAAGTTCCCATGGCACTGGAAGAAGAGATTTACAACTGCTTTTCACATTTATGCCCATTGCAGCATTTCCCATGGTCAAGTAATCAAAATTTGCATGCTTGGTGGGTATTTATGACAATTGCAGTGTTCCAGAGTCATCTGATCATCTTTTGCAACCTTCTGACAAGCAAAGTCAATGGGAAAGCCAGATTAATTTAATAACCATGTTACTGAGCTGTGATGGTACAGTGGTTAGAATGCTGTATTACAGGCCAATTCTGCCAACTGTCAGCTATTTGATCCTGACTGGCTCAAGTTTGACTCTGCCTTCCATCCTTCCGACATCAGTAAAACAAGGACCCAGATTGTTGGGGGCAATAGGCAATTCTGTAAACCGCTTAGAGAGGGCTGTAAAGCACTGTGAAGCAGTATGTAAGTCTAAATGCTATTGCTATTACTGACAACTGCAGTGATTCACTTAACGACTGTGGCAAGGAAGGTTGTAAAATGGGGCAAAACTCACTTAATAACTGTCTTGCTTAGCAATGGAAATTTGGAGCTCAACTGTGGTTGCAAGTTCAACTACTGTTGTACCCCAAACGGGTCCTAGCCTGGTGCACAAGCCAATAAAGCCCACCAGACATAAGGAATGGCATTTTCAGCTTCTTTTAGTACTACAGCAAAAGGGTCTCAGCAGCTAAAGGAGCCAAGACCCCGGAACAATGCACAAATACAAATTTTATTCAGTTATGATTAAGTAAGTTAATACCCTAGTCACACATTGGATCAGACATGACATTTATGCTAATAAGCCTTATCAAAAGAGGTGTGTGTTTTATAATAAGCTAGAGGTTACCAAAATTTATATATCTTCAGTACGTGCCTTAGCTAGCATCCTTCTAGTGTGTCCTTCTAATATGTAAGTTTCTTGTTACTAGGCAGTAGTGTTCACCGTTTGTTACACTCATCACAGGTGTAACTTTCTGTCAGCAATTCCTTTAACAAATTTTCCTAATTCCAACCTGTGTCCTTCACTACCTGTATTTTTCTTTCCTGTTTTCCCATAGCTATAGATCTTTTAACGATCTCCTTTTGAATCTTCTGGTCCACTCATGCCTTAAAAGTCTAAGCTCTCCCACAGTTTTACTTAGTAGTCTCTGATATTGATCAAACTGATCCAGTGTTGTTCTCCACTTTCTCCAATCCACCTTTGTCAATATTTATGGATATTGACAGCAAATGAATGCACTGCAGTAAAAGAAACCTTTCTTTATGCCCCCTCCAGGGACTGAGTGATTTCTGCTTTGAGCCAGATGGTTACGTGATGAACACAACCCAAGCCAGGACTGGACTTAGTCCAGGTAAGATAAGATCTGTTGCATCTTAAGGAATAAAGATGTTGGATTTGCATCTGGGGAATAACACAGCTCCCAAGCTGTGAAACTGCACTGTAGCAATACCTTCCCAACAAGAATACAACGTGCAAAATTTAGTAGTCATTGTGATATATGCTCCAGAGAAATTAAATCCCACTTTCCCAACTGATCATTTGGCAAGTTTTTAAATTTAAAAAAACTCATTTTAAATTAAAATTAAAATTTAGTTTACTTGTTAGCTGGACTATATGGTCTTTGGCAAATCTGTGCTGAACTTGTTTAAGCAATTAAAATCTCAAAATCATCTAAAGGAGAACTAATATCCTGTTCCTAAAATTCTGCTTTTCAGTGAGTTTCGAAAGCAGTTACATATATTTGTACAGTTATTTTGTACTGCTTTTCAAGGAACAGGAACACTGATTTGGGGATTTTATATATAAGAATTGTTGCTTTAAGAAAGACAGGGAAAAAGCAATATTTTAGGCAGCTGTCTATTCTGCAATGGGATGCAATTTTTCTTTGCCATGATTATAGGAGGGGAAAGGTTATTTCTGGTGTTTTGATAATCTCTGAATCCAACCTGCTCATGGGACATTTGTTGGGAAAAGTAGAAGGGAGCGTTAAGGGGTTGTGAGAGCAGGGAGCTTATTTCCAAGGAGACATGATACATATATTATGCTAATCATCTATCTTTTTTTTTCCTTCAAATCCACAGTTTGATTTTTTTTTTAAATTCTGTTTTCAAACAAAGCATCTTTGTTTTTTTAGGAGGAAATAAAAGTCTGATTTTATATTTTATATATAACAATTTCTATCATTATAACAGTGATCCTTGTCTACACAAAAGAGGCAGCTATTTCATTAAAAAGGCAGCTGTTTTTAATTTCCTAGCTTCAAAAGGCAACTCGAAACAGAGCAGCTTTAATAAGAAGAATAATTTTCCAAGCTTAGCAGTCAATGTGGGTGAATGATGGCAACACCCTGGCCTTGAATATAATGAGGGAGAAAAGGAGTAACTTTACATTATGGTCCTAGTTTGGTCTATTGTTTTAGGCTCCAGGCTAGAAACCAGGAGCTGGTGAGTTGTAGTCCTTAGGCATGAAAGCAGGCTGGGTGACTTTGGGTCAGTCACTCTCTCTCAGCCCAACTCATATCATGGGGTTTTTATTGTGAGGAAAATAAGAGGAAGGAGAAGCATTAGATATGTTTGCTGCCTGGAAATGTTTATAAAGATAATAACAGATATGAATGAATGAGTCTCACCATTTTGGCTACTAAAAGTAAACCATTACATTTAAATGATGCACATCTAATGTCCTAGACCTAGAGCAATGTGATTTCTTTTGCCTGCTGAAAGGTTGGCCTGTCATGGAAGTATCAAACACCTAGAGCAAATGGTGTCCAACCCTGGCAACTTTAAGAGTTATGGATTTCAACTCCCATATTGGCTGGGGAATTCTGGGGCTTGAAATCCACAAGTCTTAAATTTGCCAAAGTTGGTCATCCTTGAGCGTAGAGTTTCTTTTGGTGGGCAGGAGTAGAAATCCATAAATATGCCTCAGGGCTGCAATTTTCAGAATGTTCAACTCACACGTGGTCACGGTGGTAATTCCAATTCCTTCCAACAGTTCCTAGAGCAGGGGGTTGAACTAGAAGACCTCCAAGGTCCCTTCCAACTCTGCTATTGTATTGTATAGCTATTTAATACACTTTATTTTGGTGACTGGTCTCTGTTCTTCTTGCTGCTGCTTCTGTGTGTGTGTGTACATGTGTGCACATTTTTCTTTGCCTAGGCTTATCTGAACAAGGCATTTAAAAGACTTAATGTCTACAGTAGCTGAACCCAGTGTCTTGATGCTTTTTTCCCCTTTTCCTTTAACCCTGTAGAAATCCTACAATACTATTTAACCTGCAGCCAAGATATTTTCAACCCTTTTCAGCAGGTAAGTATTCCCTCTTTTCCATTCAAATGCAATGTGACGTGTGAATGTTGCAGAAGTTTGAGGAAGGTGTATTGAATTCTCAGATTAAATCCAAAACTAAATCCAAGCACTGCTATTCCTCTAAGCCAGAATGCTAGCTAGGGAATTCTGGGAGTTGAAGTCCACATATCTTAAAAGTTGCTAAGGTTGAGAAACACTGTTTTAAGCGTTGTCCAGATATTTTCATCCCTACTTCATAATATTTGAATGTTTCTAAAAAGTATGCTATAGATGAAATCTGGTTATTCTCCGTATATGAATCCTTTACCCATGTTATACACCTCACCCAGGTTGCTATATTGGTATGCCATAAAATTGCACAATAGTTATACCTGTAAGTCATTTTGATTTACCAAATGGCTAGTTCAGCTCTCCTCTAACAACAGATTTAAAATAAAAACTTAAAGTTACACTTTTGCTTTGTTATTTTCATTTGATGATTTGCAAATGGTCTTGTGTTTGAAATCCCCTGGTTTTATGCAAAACACAATAGAATTTAAGCTTATTTGTGGAGGACAGGAGTATCCCAATTTGGGGGGTCTTTCTATTGGGGGCTTGTAAATTGGCTAACCTCAAAGGCAGGTAATCCTTGACCTACAACAACCATTTGTTTTGTGACCATTCCAAATTACAAAAATGGCTTACGAACGGTCCTGGCACTTATTAATGTGTCACAGCATCCCTGCAGTTGTGTGATTGTGATCTAGGTTCTTGGCACCCGGCTCACATTTACAGTATGACAGCTGCAGTGTTCCAGGGCCACATGGTGGCCATTTGGGAGCTTCACAGCCGGCTTCTGACAAGCAAAGTCAGAATCACAAATCACAATTGTGTGACCTCTTGTTTAACAATTGGGGTGATTTGCTTAACAGCCGTGGAAAAAACAAAATTGTAAAATTGGGTACCTGGCTCACCCGATGCCAAGCTAATGAGTGCCCACTGCCTAACAATGAATTTTCTGATTGCAATTGAGGTTGTAAGTCAAGGACTATCTGCTGCACTGTGTGTTTTTCTCTCATCCCTTTCCTGCCAACTCTACTATAGAGACTCACCGTGTGTCAGAGGGCGCTATCCAACATACATTCGCAGCTATACGGATTGGAGAGAGAAGCCATCCCCCACTTCCCAGCAGCCGAGGTCAGTGGGGATGCCCGGAGAGAAAGGGATGCTTGGATTACATGATTCTTTTGAACTGGGAAAAACTATGGGAGGCTAGCTACAGGGGAAGGGAAAGCTGCAAATTAGGGCAACTAGGTTTCTCATTCATACCATTTGTACCTTGCAGAAGAACATCGTATCCATCCAGAGTACTTTGAATATCACAGAAAGTAATTTCCATCATCTTGTAGCTCTCCTCAACTGCCGGGGGCTTCATAAGGTACCCTCGTTACTTTTATTTGTCATTTAATTGCTCCAGCCATTCTGCCTAACTTTTCTCAGTATTTCTGGATACATTTTAAGATCCTGACTTTTGGGCCTATTTCCTTGGGATACAATGGGCATGCATGCATAGTAACGGTATCATGGTAATGGTATCATTTGTGTGCCAAGAATCGATAGCTTGGCGCTCTCCAAATATTGCATGCCCAATTATGGGCAAGGATAGAAAACAACGGTTCTCCAGGTGCTAACTGCATCTTCCAGGATCCCCCGTCATTATCTTAAGCTGAATGTCCCAGGCCAATAGTGCTGAATTGTCGAATCTGTAATTGAAACATTTGGAGAACCCAAGCTCTTTCCCCATGAGCATAAAGATGACTCCCTCTATACATCATAAGGGTGTCCCCGTCAGAGCCTGAATCTGCGGAGAAAGATGAGCCAGAGCTGGAGCCCAGGGAGACCAAGGAGGAGGCTTTGTTGGCTTTGGAGGAACATGGGGAGGAGGTACGCTAGGGCCCCTCAGGAGTGGGACGGCTTGCTAGCAGGGAGGAACAGGGCCAGGACAACCAACAGAGGGCAGGCAGTGGAAATGAGGAGCGAAGGAGCTCAGGCGATGAGCAAGAACCAGTCCTCCTAATGCCCGAGCACCGAGAGTGGAGAGGAGGCGGGAACAGCGCAAGCCAACCAGATGACTCAGGAGGAGAGCGCCCCGCCCAGTGGTGGGATTCGGCTAGTTCGCACCTATTTGGGGGAACCGGTTGTTAACTTTCTAAGCAGTTCGGAGAACCGGTTGTTGGAAGAAATCTCATTTTGTTTTTTTCCACTTTACAGGGCTAATCCTGTAAGGAAGGCAGGAAGGAAACATTCTGGTGTTGTTTCTAGCCTAATCTTTATTGCCCTGCTTACAGAAACTGCGGTTAACCCTTATTACATTGTAACAGCTAAGGCGAAGCGCCCGACGTGAGTGACGTTGAGTTGGCCACGCCCACCCAGTCACATGACCACCAAGCCCTGCCTACCCAGCTGGGCAGAGAAACGGGTTGTTAAATTATTTGAATCCCACCACTGGCCCCGCCCCTCTTCACAATGCACACCTGGGGACTGAACTTAAGGAGATGCTGTGGAGAGGGGTGTTTGTCGGGAACAAACGCTGAATTCATGGAGTTTTGTGTGCCATTGCCGACGTTTGGAGTTTCCTGGACTTCTTGCTTTATTTCTTGCTTCCTGGATTAATTGCCTTGTTCCTTTGCTTCCTGGGCTCATTGACTTATTCCCTTGCCCCGCTGGATTACTTACTTTGCAGCCATTGTGCTCACAGCATTTTGCTGGACTACTTACAGCCAGAGGCTGCTGGAGGAGTATTTGTGTGTGTGTGTATGTGTGTGTGATCACTTCAGGGCTGAAATGCTCTGAAGTCTGCTACCGGTTCGCTTCGCACAGGCGCTAAGAAGCCTTTTCTGAGTCTGCAAAGGTAAGTAGAACAGCGAGGGGGGGGGAAAGCTGTGCCGCACGATTTAGGTTCGCTAGAAAGCAGGATTTCCTGTTTTCTAGCGAATATAAATTGTGCGGCATAGCTGATTGTCACACAGCTGATCATCGGAACTTTTTAAAAACCTTTTTAGCATTTTTTTACTACCAGTTTGCCAGAACCAGTAGTAAAAAAAATGCTAAAAAAACTTTTTAAAAGTTCCGATGATCAGCTGTGTGACAATCAGCTGTGCTGCGCGATTTCTAGCAAATATAAATTGTGCGGCACAGCTGATTGTCACACAGCTGATCGTCAGAACTTTTTAAAAAATATATATTTAAAGGATTTTTTTTTACTACCGGTTTGGGCGAACTGGCCCGAACCGGTAGCATTTCACCCATGGATCACTTTGCTCTGGGATTTGTCATAACGTGGGAGCAGTAAAGGGGCGATTTGAACTATCAGCTGTTGGGTTGCCTCTGTGCCTTGCCCCAGGTCATCACAAAGAGTTAAGTTCCTTTTCATATCAACAGTTTTCCATTCAAAGCAAAAGGGAGCCATCTCTATAGGGCAGAATCTCAACATGGCACACTTACGGCATACTGTAATTTTATAAGCAGTTTGCACACAAGGATTTGAAGCACCTGCTCACAACCAGTGAGAGTGAACAATGGAGGGATTGTAAGTCTCAGGCCAGATATCAAAGCCATGAAGAACAGTGGTAGCACAGTGGTTAGAATATAATGCTGCGGGTTAATTCTGTTGACTGCCAACTGCCAGCAGTTTGGCAGTTCGATTCTCACCAAGTCAAAGATGAGTCAGCCTTCCAGCTTTCTGAGATGGGTAAAATGAGGACCCAAATTGTTGGGAGCAATATGCTGACTCTGCAAACTGCTTGGAGAGGGCTGTAAAGCACTGTAAAGTGGTATATAAGTCTAAGGGCTAATGCTCTATTTCTAGAGGATGAAAGAGCTATGGCATACTTACACCTTTGCAGACCTATACTTTTCATCTTGGTTTTTCAGACGGAGTGAATAATTCCCATTAAAAGGGGGGGGGAGGCTGTAAAAGAGAGAGAAAGTGTGGGTTAGTGATTAAAAAGGATAATGTCTCATCTGGATGCCCTGATATTCAGAAACCAGGAATCATTGCCAATAGACTTTAAAACGTCCATCTGGAAGCTACCTCTTTGTCACTTTCTGTGTCTCCTAGGACTATGTGGATGGCCTCAAAGGGCTGTGCTATGATGGCATGGAGGGATTGCTTTTCCTCCTCCTCTTCTCCTTCCTCTCTGCCCTTTCCTTCACCACAGCTGTCTGTAGTCTGCCCCGGGCTTGGAAGAGGTTCCAGAACAGGTGAGCGCTAATATCCAGGGTATGAGAATTGTGAGCCTCAGTTCTATGCATGCAGAATTTCTCTTCACCACCTCCAGATTAGGCAAAAAGAAATATATCCTCCTGCTCAAACACACTGAAGGTAGTTGCTGCAGTGTTGTCCCCAATTCGGGCCTGAGCCTGGTGCCAAAGCCAATGATGGACACCAGACACGAGGTGCAGGTTTTCTGATTGCTTTTTATTGGAGTACTCCAAGGAATAAGGGTTCCTGGTCAAAAGGCCAAGAACCAAGAACCAAGGATTAAGAAAGCTTTATACATTTTCATTAAAGGAGAAGGCGGGACAAAGTGTGATAGCAAGACATTATCATCTAATAAACATTTTAGTAATAATTGTACAATTTTAGCTTAAGAGAAAGAAGGACTAGTTAGTTTAAGAGAAAGAAGGACTAGGGGAGACATGATAGCATTGTTCCAATATCTCAGAGGTTGCCACAAAGAAGAGGGAGTCAAACTATTCTCCAAAACACCTGAGGATAGGACAAGAAGCAATGGGTGGAAACTAATCAAGGAGAGAAGCAACTTAGAACTGAGGGGAAATTTCCTGACAGTTAGAACAATTAATCAGTGGAACAGCTTGCCTCCAGAAGTTGTGAATGCCCCAACACTGGAAGTCTTTAAGAAGATGTTGGATAGCCATCTGTCTGAAACGGTATAGGGTTTCCTGCCTAGGCAGGGGGTTGGACTAGAAGACCTCCAAGGTCCCTTCCAACTCTGCTATTGTATTGTATTGTTCTTTTGCAGCTGTCCCTATTCCTAAGCCTTAGCTAATGAATGCCCCAGGAGTTATCTAATACACATTTCATTTGCTGCAGGCCATCCCAAACTTTTAGCTGAGGTCTGTTAGTTGTCTAACTACCCATAATTGCTACAAACTTTAGACATGCATATTTCCTGTTGATAAGCATTCTTTGTTCTTGCCAGATAGACTACCACAATTACAGTCTTCCTGATTTACTTTCAAGTGTGTGCCATGACCTTGCTTTAGCAGCCAATCCATCAGCAGATATGAATAACCACAATCCTCAGGATCTGTATAAATGCCCAAGCCTTGAATGGGCTTCTCCAAATCCAGTCACTAAATTGTAGCTTTTAATATAACCAGAGGAAGGAACTATGAAATGCAGGTAGTCCTCGACTTACGATCACAATTGACCCTAAAATTTATGTCGCTAAGTGAGACATTTGTTTGCCCCATTTACCACCTTTCTTGCCACAGTTTTTAACTGAATCTTTGCAGTTGTTAAGTTAGTAACACAGTTGTTAAGTGAATCTGGCTTCCCCATTGACTTTGCTTGTCAGAAGGTCATAAAAGATGATCACATAACCCCCCCCCCCCCAGGACACTGCAACCGTCATAAATGTGAGTCAGTTCCCAAGCACCTGAATTTTGATCATGTGATCATGGGGCTGCTCTAACAGTTGTAAGTGTGAAAAACGATCATAAATCACTTTTTCAGTGCCATTGTAACTTTGAATGGTCACTAAATGAATTGTTGTAAGTCGAGGACTACCAATAGGGAGTTAAATCATACTAGTCCTATTTAATTAAAATTAAAGAATTTAAATGTGAAAAGTTATTCAATTTTAAATGGTATATTAATAAAATCTTGGTTTTGTCCAAACTCTGCCTATTTTTTGGCATGCAACCTCACTAGTATGGTGGCCTAGAGGTGGAGCTCTCCCTTCACAATCAGGAGGCTGTGAGTTCAGTCCTAGTTAGAGGCAGATATTTCACTCTCTGGGCACAGTGAGAATATACCTGCTGAAAAAAAAACCTCCATATTGGCACCAGTAAACATTCAGCTCTATTCAGAGAGAGAAATAACTCTGCACTGCAAGAGATTATGGAGTTGTTAAAAGAGGATGATGATGATCCTCAGTAGGCCACTCGTAGGCCAAAAATGTTGCACATCCCTAATATAGAAAATACAAAGCAAGATGATCCGATTCAGAATAAGGCTTTAACTGTTCGTTAATTTTGATTATCCCCACCCAGTTCACGTCCTTAAACAGAAGGTGTCTTGAGAATTCTGGGATTGGAAGTCCAAATGAAACAAGAGTGTGCCTTATTTGACAAGACAAATGTAAAATCTGTGATCTAGGTCAGAAGATTGGGCCAAGTTGTCCTGTTTTCCTGCTCTGAATTGACACATTAAAGCAGGGATGGGGAAACCATGGCCCTTTTTATGACTTGTGGACTTCAACTCCCAGAATTCCTTAGCCATGCTTGCTCAGGAATTCTGGGAGTTGAAGTCCACAAGTTATAAAAGTGACCATTCTGCCCAGCAGTCTAATGCAAGGAATGTAAGAAAAACTGCTGGTTTTCTGGATAGACTTTTGTTTTTTGGATAAATGCTCTAGGACCATAGTTTTCTTCACAGTCATTAGAGTAGGCAACTCTTTCCTGGTTACTCACTCCTTTGCTTCTTTCCCTCCCCCCCCCCTCTTTTTTCCCCTGAATTCCTGCATAGGGACTCGGACTATGACGACATGGAGGATGACGACCCTTTCACGCCCCAGGCACGTAGACCGCCAACAGTGCGCACAGGGGGGGCTGGGCCCAGCCTGCCCAGCTCCTTTGGCCACTGTTCAAGCTGGGGCAGCCGGGGCAGCCTGCGCCTTTCAGCCCCCCCCATTTCCAACGCCCCCGTCTCACAGTACATGTGAGTAACCCCCAACCCCCACCTCCCAACCCCCTCCCCACGCGCTTGGTCTTAATACCCCCTGCAAGGCGGGAGGGGCTTGGAGCGGCCCCCAGTGGCCCAAATCCGAGTGCGTGAGGGGGAGGGGGAAGGGAGGACAGACTCCCCCCCCCCCAAAAAAAATTAGGAATGGATTGTTCCCTCTACCTCTTCGAGCTCTTTTCCTTTCCTCTCCACTCCTACCGCCTCCTTCCCTTCTTCCCTCGCATTTTCCTCATCCCATTCATCCTCCTTCCCCACTGCTGCTTTAGTTGTCTGAAACCACCTCAGTGGGCTCCCTGATCAAGGAGAAGAGCTCATGCGATGGGCAACATTGTTTAGCCATTTTGAAGTTTACAGTATGGAGAATAATAGAAGATTTACGATAGTTTGCCTAAGGAACGCTTACAGGAAGTCCTTGATTTGCGACCATGATTGAGCACAATTATTTTAACTAACCAAGGCCGTTGTTAAGTGAATTTTGCTCCATTTTACGACTTTTCCTGCCACCCTTGTTAGGTGAATCGCTGCCATTGTTAAGCTACTAACACGGTTGTTAAGCAAATCTGGCTTCCCCAGTGATTTCCCATGTCAGAAGGTCGCAAAAGGGGACCCCATGACCCCGAGACCCTACAACTATCATAAATATCAGTCAGTTTTGCCAAGCGTCTGAATTTTGATCATGTGACCATGGGGATGTTGCAATGGCCGTAAGTAACTTTGAACAGTCGCTAAATGGACTGTTGTAAGTTGAGGACTACCGGTATTTCACACTGTCTAGATCACCAGAATAGGAGAAGGAATGTTTATTTTATATACTGCATTATAATATCGCCCCGTTTCCTTTAGAAACGTCTAAGCAGCATACTTAATTCTTCTTATTCTTACTTGAGTATACAGATTTTAAGGTGCCTGGGAGATCATGTAGTCTGACTCCCTGACTAGTACAGGAATCTATTGTACCCATCAGCACCTATTTAAACATAAGATAAGAGGATGAGATGAGATAACCTTTGTTGTCATTTTTTTTTACTGTGAGCACACTGGCACGCCTTAAAAATGAAATTCTGTTGCCCGCTCTCAAAAAAAAAAGGATATAAACACCTCCAACAGAGAAGGCTTTATTGCCTGCAGATGCAGCCTGTTCCACATTGCTCCTCTCCATTAAACACAATTTTAGATTTCTTTTATTATGGTGCCACCAGGAGTGATCTCACTAAAGCAGTTTCCCATAGAGATGGAATCATTAATTCCTTTGTTTCCTTCACCTGTCTTTTTTTTAATGTCTCCCACCTTGTCTCCCTAACAGCGTGCCAGCCCTTTGTATCGCTTTCCATTCCTGGCCCCAGCACCCCTTCCCTAAGATGATCCATTTATCAAAATGCGCTTCCGGAAATACCACTCTAGTCCCTTCACTAATGTGTTCCCAGTGGCTGATCCTTTTCTTACTCCAGGTTTTCTACACTGGAGTTGCCTACACTATCTTACCTTATCTTTCCATACTAAGCAAAACTGCTACCGTTCTATTCTTTTCTCTCCAATCTTTAACCTTTTCACTGTTTTTCATCCTCTGGAGTGCAATTCGGATCAAATGCACATTCAGAGAAATTACGTCTCTACCTAATTAACTTATTGGGCTGCAACTTCTATTTATATATTGGAGAAACAGGTATTGCCCCTCCCTACATAACTATACTCTCCAAAAAGAGGCAGATATGCAAATCTTGAAATCCCTGATCTCCTCCTTTTTAAAAAAAAAAAAAAAAGAGGAATTATACAAAAATAATCTCCATTTGGAGTTTTCATGTCATACTACCATGACAATAGTGAGATGGGGCATGTATGTATTCCTCCAAATAAAGAAGATCGAGTAAGTCATCTATTCTATAATCCCGGCTATGGTTTATTGTCATGAGATTTAAATAAACCAAGGGCCTTCATTTCAATGGCCACATAGACCTGTGGTCCTCAACCTTTCTGGCTCGGCGGACTGATGGAGGCAGTGGGGCAGGATAGGGGATGGTTTCACAAATGCATGTACTCGTTCATAACTTCCAAAGCCTGGTTCTGACTGGGCTACAGCCCAGCACTGGGAACCCCTGATATAGACATTTCTGCAGAGGTCCTCCAGAAAGTTGCCGATGTCCAATAAAATAGAGGTTTGTAGTATTTATGAAGTAATGGACTGGCCTTCCAGAGCTTATATAGCTTAGTGTGGGGAGGGAGGGATTTGTTATCAGCATCTTTCTTGGTGTCCCTTGCAGGAGTCAAAGCGCTTCGTACAGTGGCAGTCCTCAATTTGAGAGCATCCCCCTCATTGACCGTCATTCCCCACCCCCTTCGGTAAGTCAGAAGCACGGACTCCTCTATTGTGTGGTAACCAAACGCAGCAAACCAGCAGTAGCCTATGACAGAGCAGAGACACGACGTGGCTTTGCTTTTATGATCCCCATTGAATTGTGGGGGATTGAAAACCTGGTGCATATATGTCCGAAGTGTAGAATTCTCAAAATAATAATAATAATAATAATAATAATAATAATAATAATAATAATAATAATAATAATAATAATAATAATAATGAGAGTTGGCAGAACAAAGCATTACATGGTCAATTTCTGGAAAAAATAAAAGATAAAGTGGACAGTGAAAAAACTTGGTTATGGTTAACAACAGGTACATTAAAGAAAGAAACAGAGTCACTAATCCTGGCTGCGCAAGAACAAGCTATCCGAACAAATGCCATTAAGGCCAAAATCGAAAAATCTTCTGATGATGCCAAATGCAGACTCTGCAAAGAAGTTGATGAAACTATTGACAACATACTCAGCTGCTGTAAAAAAATCACGCAGACTGACTATAAAATGCGGCACAATTCAGTAGCACAAATGATCCACTGGAATTTGTGCAAAAATTATAATATTAAAACAACAACAAACTGGTGGGAACATAAGCCTGAAAAAGTCACCGAAAATCAGATGGTCAAGATCCTGTGGGATTTTCGTATACAAACAGACAAAATACTAGCGCATAACACACCAGACATCACACTGGTTGAGAAAAAGAAGGTTACAATCATAGACATCGCAATACCAGGTGATAGCAGGGTTGAGGAGAAGGAACATGAAAAAGTCGCAAAATACCAGGACTTAAAAATTGAAATTCAACGATTATGGCACAAACCAGCAGTGGTAATTCCAGTGGTAATCGGCACACTGGGTGCTATTCCAAAAGCACTGGAATTACATTTAAAACAGTTAAAACTTGACAAAATCACCATCAGTCAAATGCAAAAAGCTGCACTGCTTGGATCTGCATGTATATTACGAAAATAAGTTACGACGTCCTAGGCCCCTGGGTGGGGTCCGACTAGTAATCAATGCCAAATCCGGCGAAACAACTGGCCTCTGTGATACAATCGTATAATAATAATCACCTAAACCGTCCTAAAGGTGCTTTGTTTTTTTTCTTTGAAGACATTTGACTTCTCATCCAAGAAGCTTCTTCAGAACTGAAGAACGTTCAGAAATGGAAGAAGCTTCTTGCATGAGAAGTGAAACATTTTCAAAGAAAAATCAAGAAAGTTCAGTTGCCTTTTGGAAAAGCACCTTTGGAACAACCGTGACCTGAATGACTGAGAGTCTCCATAGACAATCACCTAATGTTAACAACGGACTTATGTAGCAAAATAACTTTTCTTTTTTCTTTTTGGTCAAAGTGGGTTGAATCAGTTCTATAATGTGCAGGAAGGAAATATTTTTTTCAGCACAAGTTTTCTTTGTGCTTTCTTTGCTGGGCGGAGCGGGGGCAGTGGTGGTGGTTCTGAGGGGGTTTCCAGATGCTGCTGTCACCAGAGGTGGGTTGCTCCCAGTTCGGCCCAGTTCGGCCAAACCAGTAGTGGAATTCAAGCCTGGGTCTCAGAACTGGCAGCGACCCAAGCCTGCCATGCCCCCAAACCGGTAACCTCGCCACCACTGGGCCCCCGCCATTTTGTTTTGGTTTTTTTATGACTCCGTATGCACAGTTCACTGTAAATTGTTTTGCTCATGCCTAAGAACAATTTACATTATGCTGTGTGCATCTGACGCGCATACATTGCGCGCGGGTTACGAACCAGTAGTAAAACCGGCAGCAACCTACCCCTGGCTGTCACTAGAGTCAGAAAAGCAGATTGTTTTACGATTTCTTGCATGGTTTGTGCATTTTGTAACATAGGTGTATTTAGCCTGAGACACCATATATCTATTTAATCCCGTTTTTGGGGGATGAGAAGTAATTTGGTGGTAACTCTGGGCCATCAAAAGGATCTGAAGCTACACACAGTTTCTGAGCTACTTAATTCCCTGACCTAGTGGATTCTAACCTTTCCAGCTTAATGGCCCAGCATGGGGAGGGCATGTGAGTGGCAGGCGCATGAATGCCCACACAACTCCATTTGTGAATGACAAGCGGAGGGTGCATGTGCTCATATGCAAAGCTCCACTCACACGAGTGGAGGACACTTGCGCGAGTGGAGCTTTGCTCACGAGGGCAAGCGTTCTCTGCTCTCACGAGTGGAACTTCGTGCACGAGTGCAAGCGCCCTTCACGTGCACACTTGCTCATTTCTCCCGTACCCCGGTTTTGAACAGGCTGCGGCCCAGGAGTGGGTTGCGGTCTGGGGGTTGGGATCGGGACCCCTGATTTAACCCAAATACCCACCCCTCAATGTTTCCACAAATATAACTACTTGAATACTCAGCCAGTATGTTGGTTAGAGATTTAAAATTTGCAGCCCCATCTCACCTGAAAAGTGTCAGGTTGAAAAGGTAGAATGACTGCTGTTGTAATATGGCTTGGTTATTAACTTCCTTGCTCTTCTCTTTTTATCATTCCATAGTATTCTCCCAGCATGCGAGCGTCTTATGTCGGTGCTAGCGAAGAAGTGGTCCTCCCCTGCCAGACCAGATTACAGTCCTAGATGCAACCCAGAAGACCCCCAACCCAGATGCACACCACCCCCAACTAACACAGAGAGACCTCCCCCCACCCAAACATTTACTAGAATACAACTTAAGTGAGCTTTTCTCACCAGGTGCCCCCCCCCCTCCTTCACTTGAATCTCTTCATTTGCCTACCTTCTCTAAGAAAGGAAAGGAAAAGGGGTAGGGAGAAAGAGACTATTCCTTGGGCCGGGAGACATTCAGTGGAGGGGGTGAGCAGTGTGAATACATTAAGAAATGTAAATAAAGAGAGACATGGTTAAGAGAAAGAGTGCAAGCCATGTGAAAGGGTGAATGACAGAAAATAATTAGAAGCTGAGCTAATTTCAACATAGAAATGGAAGTTTACATATAAAGAAGTGTGTGAAGAAACCAGAGAATGGATGGAAAAGTACATTTAAACACTGGATGGGTGCACACGATAGATAGATTGAAAGAGTATATGGATGGTGGAGACAAAACAGCAAAAACCATCCAGCTAGAGAGGGATGCTCCCTGCTCTGACCGTGGGCATGCCGGAAAAAATGGAGGACACCACTGAGTCCTACCATGAGACTTGAGAGAATAGGGGAATCCATTAGGGGCCCAGAGCTACCCTTGCTTCCCTATCAGCCTCCTTGCTCCTAATTAGAACTCTCCCTCCCCACACTAACAAGCATTTGGAACTTGCCCAGTTTAAAATAAAAGGGAAACTTTATTTTACATGGTGTCCATCTCTGATTTTGCACCAACACACACAACTGTGTGAGAGAATATGCAGTCGTGAGGTACAGTATATCTATATATTGTTATACTGCCTCATCTTGGTGAGGAGAGGCATATCATTTGGAGGAAGAATCAAAGAACATTAGGAGTATTTGCCAAGAGTATATATAGGTACGAGTAGTCCTCGACTTAGGGCCACAATTGAGCCCAAAATTTCTGTTATGAAGTGAGACATTTGCTAAGTGAATTTTGCCCCATTTTACAACATTTCTTCCATTGTTAAGTGACTCACTGTAGTTGATAAGTTAGTAACCCATTATTAATTGAATCTGGCTTCCCCATTGAATTTGCTTGTCAGAAGTCGCAAAAGGTGACCACGTGATCTCAGGACACAACAATGGTCATAAATATGATCCCACTGGCAAGCCTTTGAATTTTGATCACGTGATCATGGGGATGCCAAAAAGGTCATAACTGTGAAAAAGGGTCATGTCACTTTTTTCAGTGCTGTTGTAACTTTGAACGGTCACTAAGTGAACTGTTGTTAAGTCAAGGACTACCTGTAGTACTTGACTTTCAACCACAATTGGCATCAGAATTTCTGTTGCTAACTAATCAGTTCTTAAGCAAGTTGCGCCCAATTTTATATATTTTTTTGCCATGGTTGTTAAGCAAATCACTGCAGTTGTTAAGTGAATCATGCAGTCATTAAGCGAATGTGGCTTTCAGCATTGACCTTGCTTGTCAGAAGCTGGGTAGGTGGAAATCTTTCAAATGGCAATCTGAAGACCCCAGGATGCTGCAACCATTGTAAATACCTGCCCATTGTCAAATGCCCAAATTTTGATCACATGATCATGGGGATTCTGCTAGGGTCGTAAGCGTGAAGACCAGCTGTAAGTCACTTTTTTCAGTGTTGTAACTTCTAATGGTTGCTAAACGGATGGCTGTAATTCAAGGTAGCAAGGTCTCCTACCTAGGGTGTGGAGGTCATCCTAGCTGCCCAACTGAACCAAGAAGGCCACCTATTGTATATCTGACAGCAGCAACGTAGAAAGAGGCTGGGGGCAAATGCATTATCTTAATGATGTAGGCAAAGGTATCATTTCACAATGTGCAGAGGGTAATGGTACATCACTCATGGATTTCATTATAAAAAACCCAGCATGGATATACACTATAAAGTGATATGCTGGGAAAGATGGAAGGAAGGAGAAAAGGATGACCAGAAGCAAGATGGATGGGCTCAATTATAGTAGCAATGGGTTTATTTTGGAAGACTTGAAGGACCAAGTTGGCGATAGGTTGTCCTGTGGGGAAAAATCTTCAGTCAGAAACAGCTGACATTGAGTTGATGGCACCTATAAATCAAATTAATAGCAAGACTAGGTAATTCAAGTAACATCAAAAACTAGATCATTAATCATTGAGAACTGCAATATAATACAATTTTGTTCCAACATTCTATTAACATGAACATGCTCAATTTGTATGAAATGAAGTTTCAGAAAAAGTATATGCCATTGCTTCATAATTCTATAAATTTAAAGAACTATTCTGAGCACACACAGTAACTCTCTTCGTCTGAGTAGCCTCTTATTTCCACTTCTCTCTGCGTTCCCTACTCAAGGTCACTGATAGTGAGAATGCATCAAAACAGCACATTGTACAGTCAAAACACACCTGTTGTTGAAATTTAAATTTAGATATAAAGGATTTGAATGGTGCACTCCCAAGTCACTGCAAAGATACTATTTCTTCTCAAGTTCTTCATAGCATTCTTATATCTAGAACTGGGGTTTTTTTCCCCCGGCTGTTGAGCATCTTGGTACCAGCTACTCTTTCTATCCTCTTCCAGTGATTCGGTTGGGCTAAATAGAATGTGAAAATGTACTTTTTCATACCATTGCACTTTGTTGTGACAAAGGTAATCCTCGAATTACAACCAAAATTGAGTGCAGAATTTCCACTGCTATGTAAGACAGTTGTTATATGTGTGTTGTCCCATTTTATGACCTTTCTTGTTGTTAAGTGAATCACTGCAGTGGTTGAGTAATATGGTTGTTAAGTAAATGGTTTCCACGTTGACTTTGCTTGTCAGAAGGGTACAAATGGTAACCACACAACCCCGAGACACTGTAACCGTCATAAATCCCTGCCAGTTCCTGAGCATCAGAATTGGTCACATGACCATGGGGATGCTGTAATGGTCACTAAATATGAAATAAGTCACTTTTTTCAATGCCATTGCAACTGCAAACTGTCACTAAGCAAACAATTGCAAATCAAGAACTACCTGTACTAATTCCTGCTTTCCCAGGGACAGAATGCATGAAGCATGGTGTCATCTCGGCCCCTGCATTTGGGAAAAATGAATTCTGTATTTCTGATCATGTACATGTTGTTAGTTGTGAAGTCGTGTCTAACCCATCTCAACCCCATGGACAATGTTCCTCCAGGCCTTCCTGTCCTCTACCATCCTCTGGAGTCCATTTAAGCTCACGCCTACTGCTTCAGTGACTCCATCCAGCCACCTCATTCTCTGTCGTCCCCTTCTTCTTTTGACCTCATTCTTTCCCAGCATCAGGCTCTTCTCCAGTGATTCCTTCCTTCTCATTAGGTGGCCAAAGTATTTGAGTTTCATCTTCAGGATCTGGCCTTCTAAAGACCAGTCAACTTTCACAGTCATACATTGCAACTGGGAAAGCCATAGCCTTGACTATACATACTTTTGTTGGCAGGGTAATGTCTCTGCTTTTTAGTGTGTTGTCTAGATTTGCCATAGCTTTCTTCCCCAAGAGCAAGCATCTTTTAATTTCTTGGCTGCAATCCCCTTATGCAGTGATCTTGGAACCCAGGAAAATAAAATCTGTCACTACCTCCATTTCTTCCCCATTTGCCAGGAATTGAGAGGGCAAGATGCCATGATCTTAAGTGATCATGTACATAGTATCAAATTTCGTTCCCACTTAGTTTTGATTGATCTAGTAACAAATGAGTTTCTTTCTTCTTCTTTCTTTCATTAAGAATTATGTTATCCAACATAAGAAGCATAAACGAAGCTGCTTACAGGTTTGAAGATCTTCCGGCAAAACCCTCGCTGGATCCTCTTCAGGAATAGCAAAATCCAGGTTTATCTGATTAGATGACAATGCTTCCTTCCAATGTTGAGTAGTGGATTAAGTCAGAGTTCCCCAAATTTTCCGGCTTTACAGATCGGCCAAGGGAGGGGAGGGGATTGAAAGGATGGTTCTGCACGAGTGGTAAGCAGCTTGCAAGTGAGGATTCATGCACACATGCTCACCCACCACTTCTGCGGCCTGGTTCCAAATGGCTCAAGGCCTAGAAATGGGCTGCAGCCCAGGGGTTGGGGACCCTCAGTTAAGTCACCTATTCTTAGCAATAGCAATAGCACTTAGACTTATATATCGCTTCATAGTGCTTTTACCGCCCTCTCTAAGCAGTTTACAGAGTCAGCCTATTGCCCCCCAACAATCTGGGTCCCCATTTAACCCACCTCAGAAGGATGGAAGGCTGAGTCAACCTTGAGCCTTGTGAGATTTGAACTGCCAAACTGCAGCCAGTGATCAGCAGAGGTAGCCTGCAGTATTGCACTCTAACCACTGCACCACCGTGACTCTTACATTGCTGTTGAACAGTGTTGTCTGAACCAATGTTCATTCACAAAGTAACCACCACAGGGGCTGAGAAAACTAGAAAGCAACCTGGTGAGGCTGTTCCCTGTCACTCTCATTAGGGGTCCACTCCTCAGGATAATTCACTGTTAAAAGCCCTCTACCGACTTTCCCTTTTGTCTTTTGTCTGGAATAGAAAGCACTGAGCTGCAGCCACTTTGCCTACTTACAGGTAGTCCTTGACTTACAACTGGTCGTTTAGCAACTGTTCAAAGTTATAACAGTTATAACCTTCCCTCAAAAACTACTGATGACCTGGTTTCAAAGTTTGGACATCGATCCCCGCTTCCTAGAGTCATGTGACTCCATTTTGCTCCTGCCTCTCCTACGAATGTCCTCCTCCTCCTCCTCCTCCTCCTCAGTAGGTACCATCCTTCACAAGTCACAACTCATTTCCTTTGGCTAATAGCCTGCACCATTAAAAAATATCTGATCTGGCACTCCACGCAACGCCTGATGGTTAACCCCACAGCCATATCCTCAAAGTCCAAAACCTAACTCTGGCTTGAGGCTGCAATATTCCTTGACTAACACACTTTTCCTTTTATTCTTATTACTTCACTCTTAAACAAAAAGTAGGCATGCTAATGCAAACAACTTCCAGAATCTTTTTTGGGGGGGGTGAATTTTCCTTTCACAAAGATCTGAATGACCCCCAATGACCAGAGGGGAAGGAGACAAGACACTACACAGCTGGGAGTTGGATAGGAGGCAGAGATAGATAATAGAATCTCCCAAGATATACCCTTTGGTGATTAATATTAAAGGTTTAGTTTGACAAAATTTTGTTTATTGGATATAAGCAAATAAAGCCAAACCCTGCCACGTGTTGATTTGTGACGCTTCCCCGTTTGGTGTCGGAGCCGTCCTCAGCCACCGCATGCCCAATGGAACCGAGACTCCCATAGCCTATTACTCAAGGACCTTGTCCGCTGCTGAATGGAACTACAGCCAGCTGGACCATAAGGCTTTGGCTGCAGTGGCCGGTGTAAAAAGGTTCCATGAGTACCTCTAAGGCCATGATTTCGAACTAATTATGGACCACAAACCGCTACTGGGCTTGCTGGCTGGGGACCGACCTATTCCTGTGTCATTATCGCCACGGATGACCAGATGGACTATTTTCCTAGCGGCCTACACCTATCGCCTCATCCACCGACCTGGCTCCACTTTGGGGCATGCTGATGCCTTGAGTCATTGCCCGCTGCCAGAACTTCTTGCAGACCCTACCCCCGAGACGGCAGTCTTTCTGATTGACTGCTTAGAGACTGGTCCTGTCTTGTCTAGTGACGTTGCTCACCACTCTGCAAAAGACTCCACCATCAAACAAATTTTGAACTGGGTGTGGAGGGGGTAGCCCAAGGGGCTTGTCGGGTCGGATTTCAAAATGTACTATTGTAAGAGAGATGAATTGTCTGTTATTAATGGCTGTTTACTGTGGGGGGACTGGGTCGTTGTTCCACCCAAATTGCGAGTTGCAGTATTAAAGGCTTTACATGTAGGGCATCTTGGAATTGTCAGGATGAAGTCTTTGGCCAGGAGTTACGTGTGGTGGCCTAACATGGACAGGGAGATCAAAGAATGAGTGGATACCTGCACACTGTGCCAGGAGTCCAGACCAGCTCCCCCAGAGGCACAAGCTAAGGAGTGGAAGCGACCTCAAGCACTGTGGTCTAGGGTGCACATTGATTTTGCTGGCCCAGTTCATGGCCAGACATTCCTAGTAGTTGTGGATGCCTACTCGAAATGGCTAGAGGTAGTCCTGATGACCTCCACCACGGCAGAAGCGGTCAAGGTACTACGGAGACTTTTCTCCACACACGGCCTGCCTGACATTTTGGTCTCTGACAACGGGCCCCAATTCATGACCATGCAATTCGAGACTTACTTAGCAGCACAGGGAATCAGACATGCCCTGGTCGCGCCATTCCATCCGGCTTCCAATGGTCAGGCGGAAAGAATGGTGAGATCTGCAAAAGAGGCCCTATCTAGGATGAGCCCAGGAGATTGGCAAACATGGGTTGACCATTATCTTCTAATTCAACACATCACGCCAAGTGCCACTACATGGAGAAGCCCCTCCGAGTTTCTCATGGGTTGCCAACTTAGGTCCCACTTAGACCGGCTACACCCAAACTATTCTGCCGCAACGCCCCCAGACTCCACAAGCAAAATTCAGAATTTTAGCGTAGCGGATTCAGTTTACGCCCACAATTACACCAGGGGAACTCTGTGGATTCCTGCCACAGTGATAGGCATTACCGGGCCTCACTCTTATCTCGTAGTGCTCGAGGACCAGTGGTGGATTTCAAAATTTTTTGGAACCTCTTCTGTAGGTGTGGCCTGCTTTGTGGGAGTGGTTTGCCAGCCATGTGACTGGATGGGAGTGACTTGCCACCCATGTGACCAGGTGGGAGTGGCTTGCCACCCATGTGACTGGGTGGGAGTGGCTTGCCACCCATGTGACCAGGTGGAGTGGCCAAGACAATGTCACTGAATTCTTTGCCCCAATGGATAAACTATAATAAGATTAAAATAAGTACACAAAACAATAAAAGAGCTATTTACAGAAGAAAGATGACTGTCCTTGCCAGTCTTCAGTATCACTGACTCCAATAAATGGCCTGCACAAAGAAGAGATACAGAAATGAACTCTTCCATTGCATGCACTGCATTAGGATGAAACAAGCCCACAAAACAATAAAGACAGCTACTGCCGGAGGGAAGATTACTGCCTTGCCGGGTCTTCTGCACACCACCACCTCACCACCTTGCTCCAATAACCTGCAAAGAAGAGACACAGAAAGGAGGACTTTAATCACATGCACTGCATTAGGATGAAACAAGCACACAAAATAATAGAAAAGGAAGGTTACTGTCCTTTTCTCCGTCTTCTGCACCACCCCCTCACCACCTTGCTCCAATAACCTGCACAAAGAAGAGACACAGAAAGGAAGACTTTAATCTCATGCACTGCATTAGGATGAAACAAGCACACAAAATAATAGAAAAGGAAGGTTACTGTCCTTTTGTGTGTTGAAGTCACTCACTGACCACCTTGTTCCAATGAATGGTCTGCACAAAGAGATACAGAAAGGAAGACTTTAATTGCTTGTACTACTATATTAAGGATGAAACAAGCACACAAAGCAATAAAACAGCTACTTACATAGGAAAGATGACTGTCCTAGCGGTCATACTCTGTTGCCTCTTCATCCTGTTAAATAATACTAACTGCAGAAGAAATAAAACAATATTGGACTCAATTGTGGTTGTAAGCTGAGGACTACACTACAGGTAACAGAAGGGACCTCTGTTTTCACCCAACAATGTACAGTCTTTTCAGGAAGGATGTCCCCCAACAAACAGGAAAGATATAGTCTTTCATCCAAGAAGTTAGATCAAGAATGAATGTCATAGGTAGATTCACAGAGCAATAAAGATTTCTTTTTCTGAAATTTAGTTCTCAGTTCAAAAAAACAGGAATGTATGAATTAGGTTCAATACTTAGGTCGGTCTAAGTAGCTATTCAAGAGTTTGTGGTTAGAAGCAATGGTAAAGCAAGGTATGGATTTAAAACCAGAAATATTTTGTTGGCTATTTGAAAGGGAATGCAATACATATTTAATTTTTCACATGTTAGCAGCTGCTGGAATTGTGTTTGCACAACAATGGAAAACGGAGATATGAAAATGAATAAATATTAGAATGTGTAGGAATAAATAAATTGACAATTAAAATCAAGAAGGCTTTGAATACTTTGTCACATGGGATTTGTTTTAGCAATTGCTAACTGAAACAGAAATTAATAATAATAATAATAATAATAATTTGAATTTATTAGCCGCTCCCTTTCCAAGTAGGACTCGGGGCGGCGTACAATGGAGCATATAAAACATAGAAGATGTAACAAAACACATAAACGTACATACATACAGAACACACATACACGGAGGAGGTAACAAATTACATCATTTAGACAATTAAAAATCAGCATTAAAATACCCCAATTGTAGGAAACCCAATATGCAGTTAAAAATTTGACATTTAAAAGACAATTTAAAAAACAGTTAGGAGGAATAAGGGAGATTACGATTGCGATTGAGCCAGGCCAGATAATTGAAAGAGGTGGGTCTTCAGCTGTACACGGAAGGAGCGGAGATCGGAAGTAATCCTAATGTCACGGGGGAGGTCATTCCACAGGGCTGGGCCCATCACAGAGAAGGCTCTGCTCCTGGGTGTCGCCCCCCGGCACTGTTTGGCGGACGGCACCCGGAGAAGTCCCTCTCTGTGTGAGCGAATTGGTCGTAGGGATGTGTGGGGCAGGATGCGATCCTGCATGTAACTAGGCCCTGTGCCATGAAGCGCTTTAAAGATCATAATCAAAACCTTGAAACGCACTCGGTAGACCACAGGAAGCCAGTGCAGCTCGCGCAGGAGAGGTGTTACAGGGGAGTATCTAGTCCTCCCCATAATCACCCGCGCGGCCGCGTTCTGGACCAACTGTAGTCTCCGAGTGCATCTCAAGGGAAGCCCCATGTAGAGAGCATTGCAGTAATCCAGGCGAGACGTCACTAGCGCATGGGTGACTGTGCGTAGGGCATCCCGGTCCAATAAGGGGCGCAATTGGCGCATCAGGCGGACCTGATGGAACGCCCCCCTTGCCACGGCTGTTACATGGTCATCCATGGACAGCCGGGCATCTAGGAGGACGCCCAAATTGCGCACCTGTTCCATGGGGGCTAGTTGAACGCCCCCGATGGCCAGAGATGGAAGCACCTGGTTGAACCAGGAGGCCGGAAGCCACAGCCACTCCGTCTTGGAAGGGTTGAGTTTTAGTTGGTTGCCATCCATCCAGACCCGTACGGCCTCCAGACACCGGGACATCATTTCAACGGCCTCATTGGGGTGGTTCGGGGTGGAAATGTATAGCTGAGTATCATCAGCATACAGATGATATCCCACCCCAAAACCACGGATGATCTCGCCCAGCGGTTTCATATATGTGTTGAACAGGAGAGGCGAGAGCACTGATCCCTGTGGCACTCCACATGTGAGTGGCCTCCGGGTCGAACTCTGCTCCCCTGCCAACACACGTTGCGTCCGATCAGAGAGGTAGGAGCCAAACCACCGTAAAACGGTGCCCCTGACTCCCAGCCCCTCTAGCCGGTGCAACAGGATACCATGGTCGATGGTATCGAACGCCGCCGAGAGATCTAATAGGACCAGGATAGAGGAACAACCCCTATCTCTGGCCCTCCAGAGATCATCAACCAATGCGACCAAGGCCGTCTCCGTGCTGTGCCCGGGTCGGAAGCCGGACTGGTGCGGGTCTAGATAATCATTTTCCTCCAGGTGACGTGGGAACTGCTGTGCCACCACACTCTCTACAACCTTCGCTAAAAAAGGAAGGTTGGAGACTGGACGATAATTGACTAGGTCCGTTGGGTCCAGGGAAGGCTTCTTGAGCAGGGGCCTCACCACCGCTTCTTTCAAGGCGGCCGGTAGAGACCCCTCACCCAACGAGGCGTTCACCAGGCCCAGGAGCCAGTCGCGCGTAACCTCCCAGGATGCCAGTACAAGCCAGGAGGGACACGGGTCCAATAAACATGTGGTGGGTCGCAGACGTCCACGCAACCTGTCCAAATCCTCGATGGCAACCGAGTCAAACTCCTCCCAAAGCGGTCCCTCAAGACTCGCCACGGGCGTCTCTACTGAACCACTGAAAGGGGCCCATCCCATCCGGATTTGAGCGACTTTGTCCTGTAGATATTTCCCAAACTCCTCTGCTCTGCCCTGTAATGGGGCTTCCCGTGGTCTCTCAAACAAGAGGGAACGGGTCACCCGAAACAGGGCGGCAGGGCGGTTATCTGCAGACGCAATAAGAGCGGCACAATGTTGACGTTTGGCCGCTCTTAATGCCACGAGGTACGTCTTCAAATAGGCTCGTGCCTGTGCTCGGTCAAATTCGGAACGGGAGGAAATTAGAAATCTAAAAGTATGAAAGAAAACTCCAATTATGTAAGGAAAGGTCACTAAAATGTATAAGGAAATATTATTAGTACTTGATCATCATTAATGTGTAGATAACTGCGGGACATTACACACCACAAACTATGACAGTGCCAGGAAAACACCAAAAAATAACAATTTCCCCCAAAAGACTGCAGATGAAACCAGTTTTTTCCCCTAACCCTAAGGACAGGAAAGACAAAGCCACTGGAATAAAAACCATCAAGGCATTGTGGGAAATTATAAAGAACAGTGCCAGGAAGCTCACAGAACCAGCAACCAACTCAGAATTACCTAAACAAGCAGGTATCACACAGAAACACACAAAATCTTGCAAAGCTGCCTTGCGTCAACCTGGCCTGCTCATAGAAAAGCAGCCACTTTGAGACACAATTTAAAATGAAACCATTTCAAAGTATTCCACACACAATAATTTAAAATGAAACCATTAAAGATATTACATATACAATAAATTATAATAAAACCATTTTAAAATATTCTATACACAATACATTTAAAAGTATTGTATAGAATTTTTAAAATATGGTTTATTGTAATTTATTTTTGATAGAATCTTTTTTTAAATAGTCTAAGACAATTTAAAAAAGAATCTACACACAATAAATTGAAATAAACCATTTCAAAAATCCTATACTCAATAATTTTAAATAAAACAATTTAAAAAATTCTATACACAATAAATAAAATATTATTTTAAAAAAAAACATTAAAAGAAAAAAAGAAAAAAAAACGGGTCACTTACCAGCAGGTAGAATCAGCAGCTCTCCGATGCAATGGATGCAGCAGGGAGCAGGCAGGTGACAAGTCAGCAGGTAAGCTGGACTGAAGGGACAAGGGACAACTGGGTCAGGTAGGCCCACTGCCTGGCAGCCAGGTGAGGCTGGAGACAGGAGGTCCGGGGAGGGGTAGCAAAAAACTCCCTTTGGGCCACACGGCTTATGCCGGCTCGCGGCTTTTGCAAGGCAAGGCCTGAAGGCCTTCCCTCACGAAACCCAGGAGCTGGCGTAAGTTAGCCTTCCGCTGCTGCCGCGACCCACCTCCTTTCAGCCACGCAGCATACGCCAGCTCGCGGCTTTCGGAGGCAAGTCCTGAAGGCCTTCTATCATGAAAGCTGCGAGCTGGCGTAAGCTAGCCTGCCGCCCCCGCCCTGCCACATGCCAGCTTGCCCTCTGCTGCCAGCACACGCCAGCTCGCCCTCCGCTGCTGCCGCCGCTGCCCACCTTTCAGCCACACTGCATATGCCAGCTCGCGGCTTTTGCAAGCTGGTGTAAGCTAACCCACTGCTGCCCCCCGCCACCCCGGGGTCGCACGCCAGCTCGCCCACTCACCCCTGCCGCCGCCCATCTCCTTTCGGCCACGCAGTATACGCCAACTTGCGGCTTTCGCAAGCTGGTGTAAACTAGCCCGCCGCCACTGCCGCCACCATCCCGCCGCTGCCGCACATCAGCTCACCCCCTCACCCCCTTGCCGCCACCGCCGCCCATCTCCTTTCAGCCACACGGCATACACCAACTCATGGCTTTTGCAAGGCAAGGCCTGAAGGCCTTCCCTTGCGAAAGCTGCGAGCTGGCGTAAGCTAGCCTGCCGCCGCCCCAGTGCATGCCAGCTCGGCTCCTCACTGCCGCCGCAACCGCCGGCTTTCGCAAGCTGGTGTAAGCTAGCCCGCCGCCACTGCCGCCACCACCCCGCCGCTGCCGCACATCAGCTCACCCCCTTGCCGCCACCACCACCCATCTCCTTTCAGCCACACGGCATACACCAACTCATGGCTTTTGCAAGGCAAGGCCTGAAGGCCTTCCTTCGTGAAAGCTGCGAGCTGGCGTAAGCTAGCCTGCCGCCGCCCCGGTGCATACCAGCTCGGCTCCTCACTGCCGCCACAACCGCCGGCTCACTCCCTGCCACCTCTGCATGCCAGCTCGGCCCCCTGCTGCCGGCACCATCCACCTCCTTTTGGGCGCGAGCTGCTGTAAGCTAGCCTCCCACCGCCATCTCCTCTTTCCACTTCCTTCTTTTGGCCATGCGGCGTATGTCAGCTCACGGTTTTTGCAAGGCAAGGCCTGAAGGCCTTCCCTCACGAAAGCTGCAAGCTGGCGTAAGCCCCCCCGCCACTGCTGCATACAAGCTGCCACCATTGCCCATCTCTTGCTGCCACCATTGCCCATCTCCTTTTGGCCACACGGCTTACACCAGCTCATGGCTTTTGCAAGGCAAGGTCTGAAGGTCTTCCCTCGCAAAAGCCGCGAGCTGGCGTCAACTAGCCTCCCGATGCCCCCGATGCCCTCCTCGCACTTAGTTGCTTACCTGAGGGAAGCAGCAAGCTGCTGGAAGGCAAAGCCAAACAAAACAAAATTAAGGGAGAACCCACCATGCTTTTAAATGGGTGTTAGAGGCGGGTGGGTCGACTCCAGCCCACTCACTGATTGGCAGGGCCAAGCGAGCGACAGGGCCAGGACAGGCGTTCCGGAACTTACTTCCGTGTCCACCGGTGGAACCTCTTCTAACCGGTTCGGTAGATTTGATGAACTGGTTCTACCGAACCGGTGCGAACCAGTAGGAACCCACCTCTGTCGAGGACAGTCAGAATTGGAGAAGGCACGTTGACCAACTCTGTGGCCGCCTCTCCAACTCCACTCTTAGGTAGCCAGACGTAACTCCTGCACGAGTTAGCCAAAGTCCTACCCAAAAGGAGCACGAAGTCACTCCTTCCATAGCCAACTCAAACCCGAAGACACTGGGATACTTAGCTACTTGTGTTGCAGGCCTGCAGCGAGCTCCAAGCGAACTGGCTCTAGAAGCTCCAGCAGCAGCCTGTGAAAGGTTCCAGGAGCTTCCACCGAATTAAGCTGCAGAGCAAACAGGTCCATCCGACCTGTCCGAAGAACACCCTTCGACTGAACTGTGCAGGTCTGGCAGAGCTACCAAAAAGCATGACTACGTTACCAGTAAGATGATTCCATCTAAGAGGGGAGAGGTGTTAGATACTAGCTACAGTTATAATGGTTTCCACCAAGGTCCTCTGTTCCGATGGGAACAGAGATTTAATCTCATTGGTTAAAGGGTTTGACAGGTCCCTATAAAAGGGCTGCTGTCAGACTCAACCTTCGCTGGATTGTACATACTTGTTCTCTTACAATAAAGAGCTGTTGTTGCCTTTAGCCTGAGTGTGCCTTTCCATTACCCGATCCAACACTGGCTCTGACATGAACCCTTTCAGAATGTTGGACAAATATACAAGGATATAAAAATACAATGCTAATCCTGACCATGATGTGAGACTAATGTGATAGGGGATAAAACAAAACTTGCTCACTTCATAAGTACATAGCATAACATAGGGAAACAAACCCATCAAGACAAGATTCAGCGGCCATCTGCATTTGAAAGACAAAGTCACTCTTTTGAAGACAGCAAAGTCCACATTTTTGATAGAGGCCCTTTGGTTTGAAAGAAGGGTTAGAACTGAACACCCGTCCCACTACAGAGAGAGAGGAATAAGACACCACCTATCTCCAGTCTACAACACATCCCTTGCAGCAATTCCAAGAAAATTTCCCAACGAATTGCACCCTGAGGGCACAAATAACCCCCTAAGTGGCTTCAACAGCTCTCAGAAAGAGTACTAAAAATTATTGCAAAGAAATACAATCCTTCCATTTAGGGGTGGGATCAGGGTTGGGTTCCGGCAGGCACTACTGCCGATTCCCTCATGGGCGCACTGCCTAAACACAGAATGCGCAGAACTAAAAACCAAAATGGCGGTGGCAGCAGCAACTAGGAACCGGTTTGGAGGCATGGCAGGCCAGCATGCTACTACCGGTTTGGCCGAACTGGTAGGAACCCATCACTGGGTGGGATCCTAACGGTTTAACAACCGATTCGCTGAGCATACGCTCCGAACGTACCTGGTAAATGCTGTGTGCATAATTTACCGAAATCTCACCTTCAGCATTACTGCTGGTGAGAAAAACAGCTGAAGTGCGGCAATCCCCTCTTCCACGCCTATCAGCTTCGGAAAAGGAAATATAGGAGAGTATAGCGCAGGGGTGGGCAGGCAGGCCTACTGGTTCACTCCCAGCTGAGAGTCAGAGCTACCGGTTCACCCCAACTGATCCGAACCAGTAGAATCCCACCCCTGATTTCATTTCCCTTCCCGACCATTCTATTAAAAGCTATATTTCCACAAAAAAACAACAACACTATCCAGTCTCAATTGTCAGTAACTATCCTTCCATCTCCCACCCCCCTTCAGAACTGATGAAACCTCTTGGATGAGAAGTGAAGTGTTTTCTTCTTCTTTCTCAAGGAAAAAACAGTCCAGTTGCCTTTTGAAAAATACATAGCACCTTTGAGACAACTATATCCTGGATGACTGAGAATCTCCACATCTTCCACAGGAAGCCACTTCATGACTGTCTTTCTTTGAACTTCATTTAGATAACTTGCTAAGGGAAGAAAATAGAGAAATACTCAAGATGATGAGTAGGTGACCATTGCAAGGAGGAGCGGAAGACTCAAGTGAGCAGCACTGGACAGCCATTTTTTTTGCAAGTAATTTTTATTTTTATTAAACAAACACAAAAAAATCATCATCTTACATTACATCTTGTAGAAAGTGTGACAATTGGTTACAATTAGCTTCCTTGCATCTCTTCCACAGTCATTACTTATATTCATATCAGATGTCAAAGATTCTTAATGAATCTTACTATCAACATAGCATAGTTCTCATTTGACTGAAGTTGTTTTAGTGTCCTTTTGCTTAAAATAATCTATAGTTGAAAACACAACCACCTGATGGCATTTCATTAATTATTATAAAACTCGTCCAATAACCTTAAGCCTTTATAACATATTCTAAATAAGGATTAGTTGACAAAGTTTCTAAGCCTCCCCCCCCCCCCCAAGTCACTGTTTACAATTTGTGTCCTGGTTCCTTTTGCTATGGTAGTACATATATATATCATTAACTGTATCCTTTATCATTATCATTTCGTTATTAGTTGTTATAATTAATATTGGTTAACAGAAGATCCTTTATTGTTTATATCCATTTTCTTCTCATCAAACCAACACATATGTGTACCTTATTGCCATTATCAATTATTTATTTAACATAACAATCTAAAAGTTACTAAATTACTACTTACTAATTATAAAACTTAGTTAATTTTTATCAACGTTCATATATCCAATAACATTATACCTTTATAACATATTCAAAATAAGGATTAATTAACAAAATTTCACGTTTCGGCAAGATCTCACCTGCCATCTTCGGGCTTGGGCTTAAAATGGGAACAGAGCTGCCGTCTTTCTGTAAATCTTGGTGGGAGGGAATGGGGTGCTGGCTTTGTTTCAGTAAGTGGAATGATTGGTTGTGTGGTTGTATCATGATTGGTAGATTGGTGCTGATTGGTGCTGGCTGTGTGTGCATTGTTGTTTTGTATTGTAACGGCTTAGGTGGTGGGTGGTGTTCGTTTGCTGGCTAGGGCTGGTTTCCAGATGTTTGGTAGGCGGGAGGTATCATCACGTTTATTCATGTTGTGGGGTGTTTCTCTATTTCGATGGCTTCCATAATTATTCTCTTGTTGAGGCGTTCTGTTTTGGAGATTAACCTGGCTCCTTCAAAGTTGATTTCATGTCCTGTAGCTTTAAGGTGCAGGAAAAGGGAGGAAGTTTTTTCTTTTTTTCTTACTGCGTTCTTGTGTTCTGTGATGCGTGCATTTATCCTCCTGTTTGTTTGTCCTATATATATTGCCGGGCAGATTTTGCATGGTATTTCGTAGACTCCTTGGTTTTCTAGCTGGATTTTGTCTTTGGGGTTTCTTAAGATGTTGGCTATTTTTTGGTCAGTGGTGAAGGCTGTCCTGATATTGTGCTTGTGGAGAATTTTGCTGATTTTATCTGTGGTGCCTTTGATGTAAGGGAGGAGGGCGATGCCATTGTCCTGTTCTGTGTCTTGGTTTTTTTGGGGGGGGGTCTCCTTTTGGATTAGGTTGGTGATTGTTTTTCTTTGGAATCCATTGGAGATTAATACATTTGTGAGTTTGTGTAATTCCGTTTTTAGGTGGTCTTTGTCTGCTAGGCGTTTGGTTCTGGAGATGAGGGTCTTGGCTACAGAGTTGATCTGTGCAGGGTGGTGATGGGATTGTGCATTTAAGTAGTGGTTGGTGTATGTTTTTTTCTGGTAGATGGTGTGTCCTAGGGAGCCATTGGGTTTTTTGTAGATTAGGACATCCAGAAAGGGAAGTTGGTTGTTAGCTTCTATTTCCATGGTGAATTGTATTTTGGGGTGTAGGCTGTTGAGATGTGTGAGGAAGTTGTCCAGTTTTTCTTTCCCGTGTGGCCAAATCACGAAAGTGTCATCAACATATCTAAGCCAGAGTTTGGGTTTGTGTTCAGATTTGTCTAAGGCATTGGTTTCAAAATATTCCATGTATAAGTTTGCAATGACAGGTGAGGGGGTGATCCCCTTCTATCTGTTTGTATCTTTGTCCATTGTGGATGAAGTATGTGTTGGTTAGGCAGTGGTTGGTCAGGTCCAGGATGTGTTTAGGGGGGGTTGTGTTTTTTCTGGATGGCTGTCAAGGCTTCTTTTATAGGCACGTGGGTGAAGAGGGATATCCCTGACCAACCACTTTCACTCCACAAATCAAATCATTAGTTTTCTTATCTTTATATTCATTTTTCTCTTCAATTTTTGGGGCTCCATCTCCATCATTTTTTTCTAGTATAAGCTCCATCTTCTTCTCAATTCTCCCAGTTACCAGCAATAAATTTTGAATTCCATCCCAAATATTTTGCAAAATTAAAGTTTCCTCTTCTGAAAATTGATCCATATTTCCAAATTGTAAATTACTGCCACTCTAGCTTTTCAGACTTTTATATGTATATAAATCTCATGTTTAAGATATATATATATATATATATATATATATATATATATATATATATATATATATATATATATATATATATATATATATATTAAACACGAGATCATTTGTAATCTTCACAAGAAGGAGGTTCCGTTTTTCCCCCCTCTCCCAGTGCCGATAAGGCTCTCAAAGGACACCTGTGTAAACACTTCGTGCCCTTGACTGTTATCACTTTTAATTATGGAACTTTGAAGTACAAAGACAGTGAAATCAAAGGAGAAACAGGAATGAATGCATAGCTTCAGAAACTCTAGCCTCCGAGCGGCAGTATTGCTTCCTTTCACTCTTGGATGTTGTCTCAGGCTTAAGGGAAACAAAGTTCTTAAATGGAGTTTAATAGCAAATAATAGAAACTTTTGTTAGAGTAGAGAAGGAGATTTTAATCCTTAAGTTAAAAAGTAAAGCAAGAAAAAGTCAAAGAAGAAAAACGGGTCTGTTCACTTCAAGAAGAGGAGAGAGAAAAAAAGTTGTGAGCACTTCAATCCACAAAGTGTAATTACAAAAGGAAAAAAAATATACTATCCCAAACAATCCAATGCAGGTCAAATTCGCCGCTTACTTCTTCTGCTTAAGGATTTAATTTAGAATAAAAAAGTAAGTTTTTTTGGGGGGGGCAGTCTTCTTCAAAACAGAAAGGATTCCTCACCAGATGGACACACTTTCTCTTTCTGTTTCCTTCCGTTCCGGAGCTGTCCCAACTTCATCAGCCTAGGCTGCCTTTTGTCGCCAGCTTGAAAATCTTCTGTTGGATCAATCAGGGACTTTGCGAGGTCCCTGAGATCAGCAAGACGTAGTCTTCCTGTTCATCATCTCTTTGGGACAGTTTAGGTCCGACTGGACCACCCAGCGGCAAAAGTATCAGCAGCGGTCTCGGAACATCGTGACCGCACATCCGTACCGTCGTGACATTGGCTCCTCCTTCCTGGGCAGCCATATTGAAGCAGTTCCAGCATTACATTTAAATCTAATGATTCAGCCCACTTTTGCTCCAAGAATGGTTTTCAGTTAAAACACCTGTAAAAGTGTACTTATAACAGGTCCATTTGAGCAATATATACTTTTCCATTCCTGCAGCTAATGAGTTCAGGTTTCAGACTTTTTCCTATATAAAATAACATAAAATAATAATAGCGTTGGAAGTGGGGCTTGGAGGTCTTCTAGTCCAACCCCCAGCTCTGGCAGTAAACCCTATACCATTTCAGACAAGAAGCTGTCCAGTATCTTCTTAAAAACCTCCAGTTATTAAGTACCTACAACTTTGAAGGCAAACTGTTCCACTGGTTTTGTTCTCACTGTTAGGAAGTTTCTCTTTCCAGGTTGCTTCTCTCCTTGATTAGTTTCCATCCATTGCTTATTGCCCTGCCTTCTGGCGCTTTGGAAGATAAGTTGATTCCCTATTATTTGTGGTAGTCCCTCAAATACCGGAATACTGCTATCATGTCATCCTAGAAATGGAGCATTAAGTGCTGCAGATGGATCCAGGGCCAGTTAGATGGTACAGAAGCCAACGCATACAGAAGTCAATTGTTTTGACCAAGAGCTAGTAAAAGTTGGTCATGCTACAAAGCAATTATTCTATTTTAGGTGGGAAAATTATAAAGGGGGGGGGAAGGGGGTGAAGGGATATTTATTTTCCGAAAGGGCATAGTAGTCTTTACATCTGGGAAATGGGATTTGCAACAGTGCAATCTTTCATCCTTGCCTGGCACACTGCAGGAAAAAAAATTCATAATATTAATGGAAAAAGAAGCCCAACTATCCAAATTTTCTTTTGCTACAGCTGCTAAAGTTACATAGCTGGTAAAAGAGAAGGGATGTGGGACAGAAAGTTTCCTTCTTTATTTCATGTTGTTTTGTCCTTTTTTTCTGGATCTTCAAGACAGGGGACCTCGAGTAAGGTAAATTAGGATACAGGAAAAAGAACGGTCCAAAGACACTGAGATGGATGGAGGTTGCAACCTGCATCTCCCAATTCCTGAGATAACATCCTGTAGTGGGTCCCCTCAGGTTGACGCAAAGGTGCTTATTCGGGAGGCAACTGGACTTTCTTGTTTTTTCAAGCTTCTTGGATGAGAAGCCAAACGTCTTCAAAAGAAAAAAAAAAGAAACCCAGATAGTCCAGTTGCCTTCTGAACAAGCACCTTTGAGACAACCATGATCTAGATGACTGAGAATCTCTACAGACCCTCAGGTTGAAGTTAAATGAAACCTGCAGGGTCATGGGAGTTGTAGTTCTACGCTTCTGAAGCTAATATCCCACCCACCGGAACAAACAACGTGAGGAAGCTCTGCGAAACGTCGGCCGCGGGGCGTGACGTCACCACGCACGCCGACGTCCTCCCTTTCGCCGTCCTCGCGCTCACCGCTTCCGGGAGGGGGGGCAACCGGAAGGAAGGAGTCTGGTAGCTGAGACGGGGGAGAGGAAGGGAAGAGTCAGCGGGCGCCATTTTGGGAAGCGCTAGGGCTCCTCTGTTCCGTACTCGAGCCGACGAAACCTGCGGGGCTGCTTCGGACTGTGGCGCCAGGACGTGGCCTTCTTTTGCCACGAGGGGGGCGAGGCGGCCGGGGCTTTGAGCGCTCCTTCCGTTAGGCTGAGGGGCGGAGGAGGAAGAAGTGGGGAGTGGGTGGGCGAGGGCAGTGAGACTGCCCGGAGTAAGTGCCGCTCGTGCAGGGGGTGCCTGTGGTATGCAGGCAGCGAGAGAGTAATTTCTGGTGGGAGTCTTTTTTCGGGGCGCTGAGAGGGGGTAGCAGGGAAGGGTGGGCGGCGGGGTCTGCTGCCAAGGAAGAGAGTTGTGGGTGAAGCTTTTGGGGCCTGAGGGTGGGGGAATCTTAGCCTTTAATGCCTCAGACAGCGGGGAGAGAATGTTACACTATAGAAGGGCCTCAGGTATGATGTAATTACAAACGGGGGGGGGGGCGCAAAGAATAAAAAAACGCGGGGTGATACCTACATAGCATCTCGCTTTGTTGGAAGAAGCTGGAAGAGGGGGGGTCCCTTGGCTTACTAGTTGAGAAATCTGAAGTTCCCGAGGCTCTTGAGTGATTGGCTTGCCCTATGATTAAAAGGGGCATCAGGAGGTGTGCTATACAGGTGTACCCACGATCTTGAGATGTGCCTGTTCCCTGGTTAATTTCCTTTCTTTGGCCTCTACTTGTGGAAGAAGAAGAAGGAAGAAAAGACACCTTGCCAGGCTGTGGAATTGCAACCATTCGATCCCTACAGTTGCTTTCTTCCACAAATTAGATTATGGCTGCCAATATAGGGGACCAGCATTCTTCAGAATGGTGATTGCACACTTTTATTTTAATTTCAGCCTGTGATGAAGGGGAGAGATTTGGGTACGGCTGAGCCGATTTAAAATACATGTCTACTAGCAAAGCCTTATAACTTGGCATTGTTTATGTGAAGTGATGTACTGTTTTTTAAGTGGGTGTTTGTTTTTAAAAGCACATTAACCTCTTTCCATGTTGTAATTAAAGATAGGCAACAAATCTAGATGTTGATGGACCAACTCCCACCTGCTGTAATGGCTGCTGGTACAACAACATCTTTTGAAATACAAATTATTCACTTCTGAATTGAAAGATACTAGGTATTGGATTTTTCTTCTGTATCTCTAAAGTGAGGATTCTAACCTACAACTGATAATATCACAGTCAAACTAAAACTGAGGGAGAGGGAAGAAAAGCAACTGCATCTGTTTGTACTTATGGGAGGGCAAGGCTACTGAATTGTGACGTTGACTTTTTTGATAGGAACTCCTATGAAATTCCCAAGGGTAGGAGGTTTGGGGTAAAAGGAATAATCATTGCAGCATCTTTAGTAAATGCAGTAAATTTTGTTACACTAATCAGGAATGATTAGTCTTTGGGTTTCAATTTAACTGTTTTTTTTAAAAGAGTTGTGCTTTCAGACTTGTTTATAAGGTTTTGAAAAAAATTAATGTAATTTCTTCCAAATTTTTCAGATCTACTCATTTCTGTAAGCAATTTGGATTTGCTTTTTTATTGTTATCTAAACTTATATTTTAGTTGCTGCTAACCTATAGAGCTGATCTAACTTTTCTAGAGGTTAACTGCCTTTTACATGTTAAAAGATAAAGCATGTATATTCAATAATATAAACATGTTCCCTGAAGTTAATTCTTTTGGTTTCTGTTATAAAAGACTATAAAACATGGGTGTCAAACTTGTGATGACACGTCAGCATGACGTATCACAACTTTCCCCCCCTTCGCTAAACCAGGGATGGGCGTGGCAAGCGTGTGATGCATTCAGATTGCGAGTTTGACACCCCTGCTTTAAAACTAATGCACTTCCTTGGATTTGGGTTAGACTATGTGGATTTTTAAATAAGCAAAGTAATTAAAGTTAGATAAAATATTTTAGGACTTTATAAATTAGATATTGGAAATAACAGATCATATAGAGTAAAAAAAATCTCATCAATAAAGATTTGTAATTACAACAGCTTTCTGAGTTAATGTAGTCTTAGCTAAAGGTGTGTTCATATCTTCAAAGAGTGATTTCGTGAGAATTATCTGATTTTTGAGTTTTTTGACAAGGAATGGAAACAGTGTATTTGTATTAATTTAAAAAGCAGTATTTGTAACAAAATTCAAAGCAAAACCACTTTCTTAAACTTGATTCAAGTTGAAATTAACATTCTGCTTATGACATCATAATGCTGATGATATCACAAGCTTATAGGTCTTGCTGTAGTTGACCATCAAGATATCATGGTAGAAGGATAGGTTAAATAACTATTTTAGCCATCAGATGTGAGTGAGTATTGGTTTTGGCTCATTCATTACTTGATAAAAATTTATTATTGGGCAAATAATGTTGAAATTTTGTTGTCATTTTGTCTTGGTAAAATTTGCATGATTATTGATCATTTTATTTTTTACTTTTTTGTGATATATAGGCAGCTTTAATTTGTTCTTATTTTTATTGTGAGCTGTCCTGAGAATTTGATTGTAAGGCAGCTAAGCATTAAGCTAACACTCTTAAAGTTACTCCCATCACCAGAACATAATAAGAGGGCAGGCTCTCAACTTGTATATATATAAAAAGAACCTTTTTCAGATTCTTAATATTAAATGTAAAACTATTTTTGTAGCATTGTTCACATATATGAATAAAAATTCTAATTCTTAAAAAACAAAATCTTATCTTGTGTCACCTGACAAACTTACCACAACATATGTTGTAAAGGGGGCGAATTGTGAAACTAAGAAAAAAGTATGCCTTGACATTAGTTGAGCAAAACTGCTTAGGCTTGCCAGTTGGAGTGACTAAACACATTTTGCTAATGGGAGAAGTCAAATTTCTCAGTGCATAATACTAAAACAGCACAGAAGGCACTTCATTCTTCCTGGCAGGAAAAGCATGTTGCTCATTTAAGATGAGGTTAAAATCCCAGAATTCTGGATCAGTGGAATATGCAACTGGTTGTGTTCTAGAAATAATCTAAAATTACTGTCTCATTTTTTAAAAAAATTATTCTGACGTACCTGAGAAATGTGCATCATAAAAATGAAGTAAACAGGAATATTACTGTAATGTCATTTTTCACAAAGTTTTTGAATCACAAGTGGGCAGTGTCTGGCCTTCCAATGGCAGTCAGTATGGTGAATGATACTGGGAGTTTCAGTCTAATATCCTAGGCCCTAATGTAGGAAAAGAGTAATGACAGCTTGGTTAAAAAAGTTTATATAGGTAATCTTCAACTTACAACTACAAAGTTTCTATTGCTAAGCAAGGTCGTTGTTAAGTGACCATTGCTCCATTTCCTTGTGACAGTTGTTAAATGAATCACTGCAGTTGTTGATCTAGCAATGAGGAGTTAAGTGAATCTGGCTCCCTCATGGGTTTTGCTTCTCAGAAGATCACAAAAGGTGATCACATGATCCCAGGACACTGCAGCCATAATAAATACATGCCGGTTGCTAAGGGCTCAATTTTTGATCATGTGACCACAGGGAAATGAAATGGTTGTAAATATAGAAAAACAGTCATAAACCACTTTTTTCCTTGCCGTTGTAACTTTAAACAGTCACTAAATGAATGGTTGTAAGTTGAGTACCTGTAATGTATAGGCATACTTATGAAAATTTTCAATGTGACTAGAATTGATAACTGAACTGTCAGAAATTTATTGATCTGAAAGCTGGTTTCACAATTAATTAATTTGAAGTATACTATATGGAGAACAAAGTAAAGAGGTTATAAATGTTAAAACAGATTCTGGGTTGACAGGTATAATTGAGTTGGCATTATATAATGGTTAAGGTCCATGAGCAGAGAAGCATAATTTTTACTCTTGTAATCATGTGAAGCTAATGAAACAGAATCTCTTCCTGCGTCACTTTTTTCTCGACTTGATTTGAAACTATTCTTTAGCAAGCTCTAAAGTCATAATAGCTGGTGTTTATGTAGATGGATTTTCTGTGATGACTCAGGAGCTGAAAAACAATGCTCAATTAGACTGAACCTGAGTTCAAATTAAATTTACTAGCTGTTCTTGTTGAAACTCTTGGGCAGTGAGTTCTGAAAAACTGAAGACAAACACATCGGAAAGTTGAAGATGTGGTTTCAATGATAATGGGAATAAAAGTCCTGGCAAATTTCTTTTTTCTTTTTCATCTATTTCATCTTCTATTTTATAGGGTTTCACAGTACAACTTGGGTACTGCAAGCACCAGAGAAAACGGGATGGAAGGCCCAATGCATGAGAACCCCGAATGGGAGAAGGCTCGGCAAGCACTGGCTAATATTAGCAAGGCCAATGCTGCAGCTGCTTCTGGCAACAGTAAAGGGGCCACCAATGGTCAAGCTAATGCACAGGTAAGAGGGAGCCATTGATTCTTTAGATGCCCTTGCATTACTGTTTGCATCTTAAATTTGAAGACATACAATTGTTTGAATGAACCTTGGTCATTTAAACTGGGATTAAAATTTACTTCATTTTGTTTATTGATAACCTGGGATTTCAGAATCAATAAGAAACCAAATTCTGTTCACAATCTGAATTCTGAGGAGTCTTAAGTGGGGAAGCTGGAAATGAATGAAGTTAATGCCAGTATTCTATTGATGTATCTCTTGGAGATGATGCAACACACTGTTTTTTTTTTTTTAAATTGGGGACTATGTAAAAAGAGGAGAACTTCTATATTCTGTAAAACGGCTTTAAAATCTGCATTTTGGGGATTTTTAAGCACTGGGCTGCCACAGGATCTGCCATCCTGAAATCAATCAGAGGAAAAGGTTTCAACTTGTTACACAAGTTCTCTTATTTTCACTTTATAGCAGTGGGTGGAAGCATTTTGATCAGTTCATGACTCACTTCTATTTTTACAGTACTCAGCACAGCAAGGGGAATCCCTGCAGCAGCAACAGCAATACTACCAGTGGTATCAACAATACAATTATCTATACCCTTATAATTACTATTATCCTATGGTAAGTAATAGCATTTGGCTTTGGCTAATTCATAAGGTCCCTTTAGAATGTCTTAAATTAGGGATTCAAGTCTTGTAAAAGTAGAATACAGGTAGTCCTCAACTTACAACAGTTCGTTTAATGATTGTTTGAAGTTACAATGGCACTGAACATTTTTCACACTAATGACCATTGCAACATCCCCAAGATCATGTGATTAACATTCAAATGCTTGAGAACTGGTTCATATTTATCACTGTTGCAGTGTCCCAGGGAAATGTGATCACCTTTTGTGACCTGACAAGCAAAGTCAGTGGGTAAGCCAGATTCATTTAACAATGGTGTTACTAATTTAACAACTGCAGTGTCCCAGGGAAATGTGATCACCTTTTGTGACCTGACAAGCAAAGTCAGTGGGTAAGCCAGATTCACTTAACAATGGTGTTACTAATTTAACAACTGCAGCGATTCACTTAACAAATGTGGCAAGAAAAGGTCCTAAAATGTGGCAAAACTCACTTAACAAATTTCTCACCTAGCAACATAAATTTTGGGCTCAGTTGTCATAAGTCGAGGACTACTTGTGTACTACTGTAGAATAAATGAGGCGAGGCAGAATTTTCCAGAGAAAATTCGGTTATGCAACTCTACATTTTTAATAGAACGATCCCAAAATGTTCACATAATGTGATGAAAGCAAATAGATTCTCCTTGGCACTTATTTGTGTGCCAAAACATAGTTTAGGATTTGCAGGATGGATACCAAAAAATGGGAACACCAAAAAAGACACCAGAATGACAACAAGTCTATTAGCAAATGTTTATTCAGAAATTGACCCTGAGTATATTCACGGGAGTGGGGGGGGGGGGGTTGTCCTGCTGGGTAAGCCCAAATCGCAAGGATATCACTTCATGGAATGAACCTTTTCCTTCCTCCCCCACCCTTTGGAATACAGGGACACAATGGGGAATACACATTGAGAGGAAGGCACTAATTCTTGCTGTTTCCTAGAGAGAGACTTGGGGGGCAAAATTCTTGGGTATGTAACTGATTCAGGTCTTGCCAATTTCAGGCAGCCTTGCAGGGGGGGGGGCAGAGGGTTCTAAGAATCAATTAAGTCACAGAGCAGAACTTATAAACTTGTGAAAAAAGCTGCTCACAAGAGAGAAGCAAAATGGCTTAAGCACAGGACTGTACTGTACATATATGAGACAAATGCAGAAGTTCCATAAAGGTTGTACAAAGACTGAGATGTCAGAAGTATCAGAAATTCACTAAATAGAATCCAGGCAAGAAACCCAGTTAGCTCCTGCTTTTATACAAAAAGTTTATACTGCCTATTGTGAATAGTATCCCTTCACTGATCTGAATCCATGATTTGCCTTCCCAGCAAAATGTTTACTCTGGATATGGTTCTGGGCAATATGGTGTTTCAGGGTCTTATTCCCCAACCACCCAACAGCCACCAGTTCCTGGGCAGCATCAAGGGAGTATGAGCCAGGTAATATATTTCACTTTATTTAAATACTGCTTTTCTTCTATTTTAAGAAATAGAAGAAATCCCCTATTTATGGGGGGAGTGAGGTCAGGATATACTGTAAATACACAAATCCAATCACAAAAGGTTCAAACTTCATCTCAGAAATTCTCAGTACTACCTTATTAAGAAGAGATGGCCAAGTAGTGAGATGATTTGATTTTTCTGGTACTTTCCTAAAGGTTTCTGGCTGTAATGCTGGCTCTGTGAGTGCAATTGATGAGCAGATTTTCTGGTTGTAATGTCATCTTGGTGCATGCAGTTGATGAGCAGACAATTGTATACTGTACAATATGGGGATATAATTTGCCTTCTCAATTCTGTTGCTTCAGCAGCATCTGATGATGGTTTAAGATAATGAAGTCTAATGGAAGATAACGATGACATATAAAAATAAGCTTGTGAATCCGGAAGCTAAACAAAGCAATGCAATACGAATAGCATGTAGACTTATATATCACCCCAGTAGTGCCCCAATAGCACTTTATAGCACTCTGGTCAATTTAAAACGTCAGTATGTTGCCCCCAATAATTATTTACTGACCTCAGAAGGATGGAAAGCTGAGTCAACCTTGAGTCCATCGGGATCAAACTCCAGGCTGTGAGCAGAATTAACCTGCAATACTGCATTCTAATCCTGTGTCGTCAGTGCAGTTTCTAATTTCTTCTTGCACTGATGGCAGAGAGCAGACACTTTGGAATTATGAAAAATGAGGACCAGTTTGGTTAAGAGGTTAAAGTGCTGGCTTGAAAACCAGGAGATGGAGTTCTGCATGAAAATTGATTAAGCCACCTTGGGCCTCTCTCTCTCTCTCAGTACAATCTCGGTGGTTGTGAATAAAATAGATGATTTGCTACCTTCAGCTGTTTATAAAAACAATAAAAGCAGGATTTTAAAATAATCTTTGGTTTTAGAGAAAGAAGTAAATTATTTGAGTAAACAAGTGGAAGAGTTTGTGGTCCTCGGGGCATTGTACTGTATTTCTCATGTCCCCAGCCATTGTATCTGATAGTCACAGAAAATGGGGGCTTTAATGTAACAGTACAGAAGTCCATCTTTATATCAACTTACATAAAAGAGAGAGGGATTGAATTAGCCCCCCCAACTCCACCGTAAGCTCTCTGCTTTTAACTTTTTAAAAATGGGGCTGGCAGAGGTAATAATGGCACAAATCTCCTTTCTCTAGCCTCCAGTCCCAGGCATGGAAGACGGAGGGATGTCGTACTCAAGCCAGCCTCAGCAAATGCAAATCTCTAACGCGCCGCAGTCCCCTATGCAGCATCCCAACCACCCTTCACAGCATAGCAACCTACCCATGGGCCCTGGGGGGCAGCAGCAGCAGCAGCAACAGCAGCAGCAGGGTGCTGCTGCTGGAGGGTTGCACTCTCAGTCAAACCAGTCAAGTGCCTCCTATAACCAGCAGCAGCAGCAGCAGCAACAGCAGCAGCAGCATTCTTACCAGGAAGCAGCCAAGCCCAAGAAAGGACAGCAGCTGTGGAATCGCATGAAACGTGAGCTTCTGGGAGTAGAGGTGGAGGGGCCTAGATAGGCCTTCAGGAAAGGAAGGCAAAGCATTTTCATGGACTTTGTTATTTGGAAGGGGAGTTGTCAGTAGCTGGAGGAAGCATTATTTCCGGCTTCTGGTGTTATGCCATTCGGTTTGGCATAGTTGAAACTGGCATTTGCTTTAATGAAATAATTTCTCCTTTGAGATTTATTAGCATACAGGGAGATGGAAAGAGAAATTCCTCTGAAATGCTTAGCTTCCTGTGTCATACTCAAAATGGAGTTTTCATTCATTTGTTGGATTGAGCCCATAGAAAGAGTTGCCAAGCCATTTGTAACAAATGTAGCTCAGCTGTCAAATCGAGAATGTTCTCTAATGCAGAATAAATAATATCCATCTTTTAAAGAATTACTGACTCTTCAAGAAGGGATATTAAACCACCTTTGATTCACATCATGTTTCTGTTATGGATTAAAAGAGTAATTGTTGGCACTGGGCATACATAGTCCCCCCTCATTTCTGTTGGACAGTGGTGCAAAAGGTTCTCCTTTACTGAACTTGGAAATCTTATTTGGGCTTTGGGAAACAGCATCATGATTGGGGCTTCCCTGCTGCTGACATTTTAGTCCCCCAAAGATATAGTGGATATCCTGCAAGACATAAATAGCCTCATGCATCTTAGTATATCGCCAAGAATATGTTGTCAAATTCAAGCAGCAAAACGTCCAGATTCGAGAATCATGATTTTGTTGTTATTGTTAGCTCAACATTAAGAACGGGAATAGAGAAAAGCTGATTAATAAATCGATAAAGGAGGATATAATGGAATAGGAGTTTGGTATGAATTTATGCATTTCAGTGGGCAAGTGGAAAACCTTTCATTCATGTGAGATGCTCTGTGGATTCGGTCCATTTTGTTGGTGCTAAGACTAGGTTCTTGCCTTTGTGTCAAGAGTTTTTAGCAAGAGTTATGTATGGCTTAAAATTGAAATGGTACCTTATATCATCCTTTAATGTTTTTGAAAATGCACAAAAATGCTCTTGGTACTGTCATAGGGGCATTTGTAAATGCATACGGCTGCTTCCTCACATATGCTGTCTCAAATTTTGGGAGTATCAAAATCCGTTAAAATAACCCTCGGTGCCTCTGCTTCTCTTCAGGGGAAGATTATCTGTAAATTTAGAGAGGGAGAGAGATAGGCTATAGTTTGGAAAGGTTTTTTTTTTAATTATGCATTATACACACCTATGAATTCTCTTTTTATTTTTATAAACAGAAGCGCCTGGCTCTGGTGGTCTAAAATTCAACCTTCCAAAGCGTCCCTTTGTAGTAACAAATCAGAACTTCAGCTCTTTGGAGCAGCAGCAGCAACAGCAACAGCAGCAACAGCAACAGCAGCAGCAGCATCCAAACTTTGCCTCCCAGCAGAATTCAGAGAAACGTCACAATCACAGGTTTGCAACTTTCCTCTCTTCTCATTTATTTATTTTGCAGCCCAAATGACCCAGGTAACTCCATGCAGTTTACATCTTGGAGTTTAAGCAATGATAAAATAAGTATAGAGGACCAAAATTGATAATAATTTGGTGTGGGAACAAAATGTGGGAATGTCCTAAAAACTTTCCTCCCTTCTTGTCTCTTTGTCTTTGAATAGAGAGTTTATCATGCTTTAGTAAAGTGAAAGAATTCAGATGAAGCACTGGGCAAATCCCAGACTGGGGGGGGGGGAGGATTTTTTTTTCAATAATCCTATTGGGAAGCAATCACTTGCTGTTTCTCATTCTTAAAGCTTTTAGAGTCCGAATAATATAAATATAATGTAAATAAAATATATTGGATTTTGCTCATTGGAAATTTATTTAAAAGTGCACTAGGGATTGCTGCATCACAATCTGAACTTGTGCCAGCCAAGTAAGGAGAAGCCTCAAAATACTGGTGCTTTTTCTTTTGGTTATCACAGTATGTTAGCATATAACCCATCCTTGAGTCATCTTAGCTGGCTGATTTTCTGGCATATTTTGGGTGAGGGGCCAAACTGGTGGTACTTCAGGTATGGTGAAATTGCTATGGAAATTGTGTGTTCTTGTTGAGGGATATTAGGAAGTAGAGCCTTTTCCAGTGGAGTGTAAGGGTCATAGTTGATACCACCAGGTGATCCATCAAGTAATTCTCAATATACGACCATAGTGAAGCCCAGAATTTCCTTCGTAAGTCATGATGGTTGTAAGTTGGATGCATCCACATGACTGACAAGGTTTTACTTTTATGCAGTGCTTGTAAAGTGAACGTAGTGTTCAAAAGAACTACTCAATGTATTCCCTGTGAATAGTTTTGCTGAAAAACCAGCAAATGACATTGTAAACCGTGGTCACTTTGAACCCTGCAGCCAGCCATAAGAGTGAGCCGTTTGCCAAACACTCAAAATATGGTGATGTGGCTGGGGTTCAGATTTCCATACTTAGGTTGCTCCTTTTGGGCATCTGTTGTAATTTTGAATGGTCACTTAGCAGCTAGCTAAATGAAAAGTACAAGTATGGAATAAAGCCATGTGCGGGTACTGTTAGGATGTTTGAAAATTGTATAAGAGCATCCCTCACATCCAGGGGAATGATTGTGATAATGTGGCAGTAGCCTTTTGAAGGATGCCTCTTTCTCATTAGATAGGTTGTGATGCACTGGGAGGGAAGGAGTAATGTCAAGAGGACAGAAGCAGGAAAATTAGTGCTGCCATGCCTGCATGTTTGGATGCTAAGAGTCAGGGTTCATGGCAATTGTGTTTGTTGGTTAAGAAATACAGGGAGTCCTCGACTTGCAACCATTCGTGTAGTGACCGTTCAGAGTTACAGCAGTACTGAAAAAAGTGACTTATGACCGCTTTTCACACTTCTGACCCTTTCAGCATCCCCCATAGTCATGTGATCAAAACCAGCCACTTGGCAACTGTAATGGTTGTAGAATCCCAGGGTCATGTGATTACATTTTCTGATCTTCAGACAAGCAAAGTCAATGGGGAAGCCAGATTTGCTTAACAACCACCTTTCTAACTTAACAACTGCAGTGATTCGCTTAACAACTGTGACAAGAAAGGTAGTAAAATTAAGGAAACAATCAACAACTGTCTTACGTAGCAATAGAAATGTTGGGCTCAATAGAGGTCCTGGGTCAGGGACTACCGGTAACACCTTGTAAGGCCCTAGGAGAGTTATTCAGATTGGTGGTTGAATCTCAGCCAATTTGCCTGTGACTTGCCATGACAATTGGGCCAATGAGAAAGTATGGAAATGTTTAAAAGTGGAGCATACTGTGCTAAAAAATGAGATGGAATGGAACAAGCTGCATACTTGAGATAGTTAAGCTTTCATTCATGATTTGCAAACTGTTTAGCTTCTTTTCAACTAATCGCAACCATTTCTAAAGTATGGATTGCAGTTAAATAAACGTATTAGTGGAACCTTGCTATTTTAATGTTTTCTTTTTTCATACAGTTCTTCAACAGGTAAGCCTGAAGATTGGCCACAGGACATGAAAGAGTATGTCCAGCGCTGCTTCACAGCTTGTGAGTCAGAGGAGGACAAAGACCGCACAGAGAAGCTGCTTAAAGAGGTCCTTCAGGCCAGGCTGCAGGATGGCACTGCCTATACCATTGACTGGAGCAGGGAACCATTGCCTGGGTGCGTAGCTTTGCAGGCAGAGGCTGAGACGGGATTTGGAGAGCATTTGATCTTTTTATTGGTGCATAAATTAAGCCAAATTAGCTCAGTGCTTTGTACATATGACCCTCCTGGTAGTATCATTTTTTTAAGACGAGAAGGGGCAAAAAGATAGTGATCACCAAGAGAGCGATAAAGATGGTCACTTATTGGAGATTTTAATAAAGGTAGTCCTCAACCTATGACCATGATTGAATTATGGTCAGAAGTTGTGCCAGTCATTTAATGGGTCAAAACGTGACTGACTGTTTTATTTATTTCAACAAATACGTTGTCCAAAATGGGCATTTTTGCCAGAAATGAAGATTTCTATTTTTTTTAAAGGATTTTCCTTAAGAGGCAAATGAGGCTACTAGACTTGATTGCATCTAGTGGAGTTAGGTCACAATATGTTCCACTTTTTTAGCTGAGGTGTGTTTTAGAGTTTAGAGTGCATATAATGAATGGATGATCTAATTGCCATGGTGAGCAGCTTGCTCATTTCCTTAGATTCAGCAGATCTGTTATTCCTTCTACAGCTTGGGCCGAGACAACTTGGCTGAAAGCCCCAAGAAAAAACAGCAGCGCTGGGAAGTGTCTTCTCTGCACCCACCACGTGCCTCTGTGCAGTCAACTCTTGCTCAACAGCAGCAGAGGAGTGGTGGGGGCAATTCTCAGCCCCAGCGAGGGGGAGGTAGCGGAGGAGCTGGGACTGGTCGGATTCGTGGGAATGCCTTCCCCACCAAATTTGGAAACCGCAATGTTTTCATGAAGGAAAACAGCTCATCCTCAAGTGTTGATTCACGTTCTAGGTCAAGGTCATCATCCCGATCTCCCAGTCGTCACTTCCGAAGAAGGTAAACGAGGGAGGTCAAAAGAATAGAATATATTTGTAACCATTATCTTGGATCGTGCAGTTCCATTGGTTCTATGTTGGAGCTATCACTTCATTCCCTGCATATGTGTGCTCAGCTACGGTGATTATAGTGCCACCTGATAAATGAAGGCAAATATGTGTCCCAGAATACTTTTGCAGGATCCAATCTGAGTTGGTTACCAGCACCAGAGATTTACCTTTTTTTTCCGACTATAAAATACTCCGGATTATAAGACGCACATTAGCTTTAGAGGAGGAAAACGAGAGAAAATAATTGCTTCCGCGGCCCGTTTGTTTGAACGGGCAGTGGTGATAGGCAGCGGCAATCCCCGCTGCCTAGAATACCTGATTGGCGCTGCACTCACACACACACACACCCAGGCAATATTCGCTCTACAACACACACAGACACAACCACCCACTTTTGGGAGGGAGGGGAAGTGCATCTTATTGTCTGAAAAATACGGTAAGTCTTGGAAGCTTTCGGGTTTGTGAAATGAGCTCATCCTCAGGGAACTTACTAAACCTCTTGTCCCAGTGACCAACTTCACCTGTTTGGTAAGGACATGCCTATTAAACTAGAGTAGAATCTTCCGTTAAAAAAAAAAAAAGTTACAAACCAAGACTACATGTACTCCTCGACTGACAACCACAATTGAGCCCAAAATTAATTGCTAAGTACAAAATCGGTTAAGTGTTTTGTGCCATTTTAGGACTTTCCTTGCCACATTTGTTAAGTGAAATGTTGCAGTTATTAAATTAGTAACAGTTGTTGCAAAAGGAGATCTCTTGAGTCTGGAACGCAGCTGTGGTAAATAGTAGTAAAATATCTAAATTTTGATTGTGTGACCATGGGGATGCTGCAATGGTCATAAGAGTGAAAAGGTCATAACTCACTTTTTGCAGTGCCATTGTAACTTCAAATGATCACTAAACAAATTGTTTTTAAGTTGAGGACTATCTTTTGTGGAAACTTGTCCCTTTACAGCACCAATAATACTGTTCATTTTATTGAGCTTTTGTTGGGGGAAGGGGGAGGCTTATTGCAACAACACCAGGCCTTGAGTTTAATGTAACAGCCAAAGGTAAATATTTTCTTCATCTTTATATAGCGATTCAGATTCTGACAGCTCCTATTCTGGAAATGAGTGTCGCCTGGGTGGCCGCCGGAATGCTCAGAAAAACCGAGGGCGGGGAGGCCACATGGATAGAGGACGGATGAGAGCACAGCGAGGAAAAAGGCAAGTTGCATGGGGAGAGGGCCTTCGATGTGATTGCTGGTTGCTAATAGGGAAGTAGAACTTGTAAGAGTGATTGTAAGACATTTTTAGTTTTTGTCTGGCCCTCAGAGGAAGCAGCAAACAGCAGTGCTGTATCCAGGAATGTTACGCATAAAGTCCTCGGCACATGCCAATCCTACTCTGCAAGAGCCTTAGAGAATTTGGCAATTCAAGTGTGAAGCCCAGCCCAGATTTAATCCAGTTTTATTATTGTTTCCCACTGACACGTGCAATTACTTGTATAGCAGATGTGGCTTTTTTTTGAGGTACCATAGATTTCTTCAGAAGTTTCAGTTTTGGCCCTACAGATATATACTGAGCAGCTGTGATGGCTCAGTGGTCAGAATGCAGTATTGGAGGCTGACTCTGCCCACAACCAAGAGTTCAATCCTGACCAGCTCAAGGTTGACTCAGCCTTCCATCCTTCCAAGGTCGGTAAAATGAAGACCCAGATTGTTGGGGGCCATACACTGACTCTGTAAAACACTCAGAGAGGGCTGTAAAGCTCTATGGAGAGGTATAATAAGTCAATTGCTTATATGTGATCTTAAAAAGTCATTTCTGATTTTGATTAGCTTAGCTGTCTTGGGATTTCTCCAGCTTCTCTATACATTTCTGGTCTTGTTTTTTTAGATTTCAGATAACAAATCAATACAATACAATAGCAGAGTTGGAAGGGACCTTGGAGGTCTTGTAGTCCAACCCCCTGCCTAGGCAGGAAACCCTATACTGTTCCAGACAAATGGCTATCCAACATCTTCTTAAAGACTTCCAGTGTTGGGGCATTCACAACTTCTGGAGGCAACTTCTGTTCCACTGATTAATTGTTCTAATTGTCAGGAAGTTTCTCCTCAGTTCTAAGTTGCTTCTCTCCTTGATTAGTTTCCATTGCTTCTTGTTCTACCCTCAGGTGCCTTGGAGAACAGTTTGACTCCCTCTTCTTTGTGGCAACCCCTGAGATATTGGAAGACTGCTATCATGTCTCCCCTAGTCCTTCTTTCTATTAAACTAGACACACCCAGTTTCTACAACTGTTCTTCATATGTTTTAGTCTCCAGTCCCCTAATCATCTTTGTTGCTCTTCTCTGCATTCTTTTTAGAGTCTCCACATCTTTTTTACATCGTGGCGACCAGAACTGAATGCAGTATTCCAACTGTGGCCTTACCACGGCATTATAAAGTGGTATTACCACTTCACGTGATCTTGATTCTATCCCTCTGTTTATACAGCCTAGAACTATGTTGGCTTTTTTGGCAGCTGCTGCACACTGCTGGCTCATATTTAAATGGTTGTCCACTAGGACTCCAAGATGCCTTTCACAGTTACTACTGTTGAGCAAGGTACCACCTATACTATACCTGTGCATTTCGTTTTTCTTGCCTAAATGTAGAACCTTACTCTTTTCACCATTGAATTTCATTTTATTAGATAGTGCCCAATGTTCAAGTTTGTGAGATCCTTCTGTATCTTTAGCCTGTCTTCTGGAGTGTTGGCTATTCCTGCCAGCTTGGTGTCATCTGCAAATTTGATGAGTTCCTCATTTATTCCCTCATCCAAATCATTGATGAAGATGTTGAAGAGTACTGGGCCTAAAGCAGAGCCTTGGGGTACTCCACTGCATACTTCTATATGTTTTAGTCTCCAGGCCTTTAATCATCTTCGTTGCTCTTCTTCTTTCCAGAGTCTCAACTTCTTTTTTTGTATTGTGACAACCAATTGGAAGGAACCTTGGAGATCTTCTAGTCCAACTCCTTCTCAAGCAGGAAATCTTCTTTTCACTAGACTATATGTACCCAGTTCCAGCAACTGTTCTTTATATGTTTTAGCCTCTGGCCCCCTAATCATCTTTGTTGCTCTTCTCTGAACCCTTTCTAGAGTCTCAACCAGGGGTGAAATCCAGCAGGTTCTGACAGGTTCTGGAGAACCGGTAGCGGAAATTTTGAGTAGTTTAGAGAACTGGCAAATGCCACCGCTGGCTGGCCCTAGAGTGGGGTGGGAATGAAGATTTTGCAATATCCGCCTCCTGCCACCCCCACCAAGCCACACCCACAGAACCCACAGTAAAAAAAAAATCACCACTGGTCTCAACATCATTTTTACATCATGTCAACTAAAGCTGGATGCCATATTCCAAGTGTGGCCTTACCAAGGCATGATAAAGCGGCATTAACACTTCATGTCATCTTGATTCTGTCCCTGTATAAAAGCTTTGAAGTGGAAAAGCTTTGGAGGACTTCTCATGAAGGCCAATTCTGAACTAAAGAAAGGAAAATTGCTTTCTCCCCCCCCCCCCTTATTTTTCTATAAAAAGGAACTTCTCTGCACCCTACGGAGCCGAGAAAGCTCCTGATACAACAGAGTGATAACTTAAATGTCCTCGTTAATCAGAGGTTCCAGCACTAAGTGGGACTCAAATAAGCAGGCCCTTCCTAGTTATGATTCACGGCGGATTTAACATTTTCTTAGAGACCTCATAAGTTCCTCTTACCTTCTTGGCATAATTTTCAGTTTTCTAGCTCATTGCATTTCTTAATATGGTTCCTTTGCTTGTAGCTTTTTGGCTCCATCTCTGCCCATTTTTTCTACATCCTGTGGTATTGTCCTACATCCATTCATGCTCTGAAGTGCTTATGTTGTGTTTCAATTGTAATCCGTGAACAGATATTACAGCAGTAATAATCATGCAGATCTATGATTACAGTAATTGGTATAAAAACATTTGCACAAGCACTCGTAAATATTTCATAGGAGATTAGGTAAGAGTCTTAGTAACTCATCCAGTCCATCTCTCTCTCTCTATCCATCTAGACATGATCAAGGTCCTCCCAAGCGAAATCGGAAACGCAACACTATGGATTATGAAGACCCTGAAAAGGAGTTCAAGAAGGAACGGAGGGCAGCACGCTTCCAGCACGGAGCTCATCCCAAAAAGCTGCGTCTGGAACCTCTTATCTTACAGATCAATGCCCTGGACGCTCTTGGCTCTGATGGCCTTGACTGGAATGAGTTGAAAATTGTAGGCACCTGCCAAGACATCACAAAGCATTACCTGCGCCTCACCTGTGCTCCAGACCCCTCCACTGTGCGGCCTCTCTCAGTGAGTAGCCACCAAAGGGAAAGCAAAAAGAGCCTGCCTAGTACATGTAGTTCTCGACTTACAACCACAGTTGAGCCCAAAATTTATGTTGCTAAGAGAGAAATTCGTTAAGTGAGTTTTGCCCCTTTTTACAACTTTTCTTGCCAGATTTATTAAGTGAATCACTGCAGTTTTAAATTAGCAACACCATTGTTAAGGGAATCTGGCTTTCCCATGAACATTGCTTGTCAGAAAGTCACAAAAGGGGACCGCATGACCCTGGGACCCTGCATCTGTTATAAATATGAACCAGTTGCCAAGTGTCTGAATGTAAATCACATGACCATGGGGAGGCCGCTATGGTCATAAGTGTGAAAAAGGATCATAACTCACTTTTTTCAGTGTCATCGTAACTTTGAACATCACTAAACTAACTGTTGTAAGTTGAGGACTATATGTTTTTGCTTCTATTTCTGTTTTCTATTTCGACCTGTCCTTTATTCTAGGGGTCCCCAATCCCCGGGCTGTGGCACGGGGCTGGGCCACACGGGGGGGGGGGGGAGTGTGCATGCACATAATTCCACTTATGTGATCAGCAGGTGAATGTACATGCATGTGAAGCTCCATTTGTGGGAGTGGTGGGCGCAGGCCCCTGCTGCTTGCTTAAATGGAGCTATGCACATTCACTCACTACTTGCACGGGACCAATCCCTCTCTCCCCCTGCCACCACTGGTCCAGAAAGCTGGAAAGGTTGGGGGACCGCTTCTTTATACAGTTCTGGGTTGATTTCAAGGAAATAAGCTCTCATAGGATGTGAAAAAGTCTTAAGAAAGGAAGAGGAGGAGGAGGAAGAAGAAGCAGATTTGCCCAGTCGGGTGTACAAGAATTGAGATAGTGTACTAAGACAGGATGAAGTGGTACCGCTCCATCCTGCCTTAGTACACTATCTCAATTCTTGAACACCTGACTGGGCAAATCTGCTTCTTCTTTCTCCTTCTCTTCCTTTATATATCCCTTTACTCCTATTATGGTCATAACAAACATACACTCCGCTCTTCTACAGAATTGCTTTGTTCAGTATTCATATTTTAAAATTAGGTGGATGGGCAATCATCTCCCAACTTGGTCTGCTGAATTGCAGACTGACTTTTTAAAAAAAAGATAGACAGGGAATGACAAACTGGGTGTGTTCTTTTGGGGGTGGGAGGATGGAGAACTGTTAAATATAAATTCTGTTAATCATGTTGAATATTCCCTGGATAGAAAGTGCAGGCTAATCCAGAAGATCAATTATGCCATCCTGCAGTCTTGGCAATGGTCATCATTCCTCCATCAGCAGTTCATGACTGTTTGTACAAAATATTTCATTCGTCCTTTTTTTTTTAAGGCTCTGTTTTCTGGGCTATGTCCAGTTTTATCCAGAGCTGTTTTAGAAATCATTTAATGTTTGTCAGATATCTTTAAACTGCTTCCCTCTTTTCTCCCAGGTGCTTAAAAAATCCTTATCCGCAGTAAAATCCCACTGGAAAGAGAAGCAAGATTATGCCTATGCTTGCGAGCAGATGAAATCCATCCGCCAGGACCTTACAGTAAGCCAGTTCAGGCCTTGGTGGGGACAGAAAGTCATGGTCACAATTTGCATGCTGAGCTATAATTTTTAACCATGATTAGACTTAACCATGTTAAGTCACATGTGGCCACTTCATGCTGGCCATCACCATGATAGTTAGACCAAAATGTATCTTGTCATTTTGTAGGTGGAGAAGTTAGAGGAACTTCAGCTACTTTAGAATAAAATTGGGTTTTTAAATTGGATCAGAGCTTTATACACTAATTGGAGTAATCTTTGGTAGAAGAAGCCAAATTTGACAACCTGGAACAATTCCTGTGACCCGTCCCCCCACCTCTTTTTTTTTTAAAAAAAAAGGGTCAGAAAATGTATTGACAGTAATTTTCTAAATCTGAGGTTTTCAAGTTATGCCATAGAATTTTTTTTACCAGATTTAAAACATTGCTGAATTGCTAGCTGAGTCCAGAAGCTGAATGCATTCTAAATTTTGATGTATACATGCTTAATGACATTTCTACAATAATACAATAGTAGAGTTGGAAGGGACCTTGGAGGTCTTCTAGTCCAACCCCCTGCCTAGGCAGGAAACTCTATACCGTTTCAGACAGATGGCTATCCAACATCTTCTTAAAGACTTCCACTGTTGGGGCATTCACAACCTCTGGAGGAAAGCTGTTCCACTGATTAATTGTTCTAACTGTCAGGAAATTTCTCCTTAGTTCTAAGTTGCTTCTTTCCTTGATTAGTTTCCACCCATTACTTCTTGTTCTACCCTCGGGTGCCTTGGAAAATAGTTTGACTTCCTCTTCTTTGTGGCAACCCTGAGATATTGGAAGACTGCTATCATGTCTCCCCTAGTCCTTCTTTTCATTAAACTAGACATACCCAGTTCCTGCAACCGTTCTTCATATGTTTTAGTCTCCAGTCCCCTAATCATCTTTGTTGCTCTTCTCTGCACTCTTTCTAGAGTCTCATATTTGGCTGGCTCATATTTAAATGGTTGTCCACTAGGACTCCAAGATCCCTTTCACATTCAGATCCATTTCTGAGTTTAACTCAAATGTCATGAAAGGAAAATGAGCTACAAACACTGTATTTTTTAATGTTAGAATGATCCCTGGTTCTTTATGGACCATGGTGGCGCAGTGGTTAGAATGTAGTACTGCAGGCTACTTCTGCTCATCACCGGCTGCCCAGCAGTTTGGCAGTTCAATTCTCACTAGGCTCAAGGTTGACTCAGCCTTCCCAGGTCGGTAAAACGAGGACCCGAATTGTTGGGGGCAATATACTGATTCTGTAAACCATTTAGTGAGGGCTGTAAAGTACTATGTAAGTGGAATATAAGTTTAAGTGCTATTGCTATTTACCTGATAGCTAGTTTAGTTAAATATAGCCAATTGTAAATAGATTATCATGTATATGACATTAGTGGGGCAGTAATTTAAAACTTACTACGTTCACCTACACCATTGCCAACTGTTGTCTTCTATTGCGAAGGGTTAAAAACAAGTAGATTTTAGAAATAAGAGTTGGAATATCCCCTTGGAAGTAAAAGATATTCACATCCGCCCTTAATGTATACCTGAATGGGGATCATCAAAGGGTTTTTCAGAAAATCCTTAAAATACAATTGTGATGGAGCCCTGCTCATTAGAATCCTAAATTGTGATGGTTGTAAAGTGGGTCACCCATATGACAGACTCAATTTTACAGTTGATTGTGATAGTCATTAAGTGAATGTCTATTCCAATTCCTTTCTTCTGCTGTATGTAGAAATTTCAAGTCACCCAAGCTAATATATGAATTCTTGGTAATCTCTCTCTTGGCTTTGTTTAGGTTCAAGGAATCCGTGCAGAATTCACTGTGGAAGTATATGAAACCCATGCCAGGATAGCTCTGGAGAAGGTAAGACCTAGTATAATCTTCTAATAAGATAATGCTCCATGGATCCAGATTTGACTCCATTTTTATCAACTGCTATCCTTCCCCTATTTGACTTCTTATTCACATAAATATTATATATCTATACACTTTGGAAGAAAGAATGCAATAGCATGCAAAATGTTCTCATTTGAACTATTTTGAAATTGAAACACCCTGTTTTGAATTTGTAATGATTTAACCCCACAAACTGGATAAATATATTGAAATAGTCATCTTACATCATGTGGTACTTCCACACGGTGTACATCCGATCTAGAAGGAGCCATTTCCCTCTTTGTTTTTAGTTTAGATTTTAGGAAAACTATTTTCTTGGGCAAATTTTGAAAATACACTTAATTTACTGCACAGATTCCAAAACAGGAAAATGACTAGAGAGATGATTTGGAAGTCCTATTCAACAACTTTATCTCCCTACCTTTTTTTTTTTTAAACCACGTGCACTTTCCTATCCCCAAAATATTTAGGCAATTCATATTCTTTAAGGATTGTAGAAAATATTTGATTTTTCTTTATGATGAATGTGTTCCTCTTGGATCAAGGCGGTATAGATATAGTGTAATATTAGATAAACTTGTCATAAAGATTGCAGCCCCTTCTACATTTGGGAGA